>NC_088205.1:31134009-31442236 GCF_037126465.1 Ornithodoros turicata
TTGAGGTATATGGCGGCGAGGGGCAATCTAGAGAAGGGAGCCTGGTGCTCCCGGAGGCTCCTCTCTAAACATCTGGCTTCAGCGCAACCGCCAATGGAGGCCCTCAGAAACAACGGCAGACGAGTCACCAAGCAAGGTGAAATAGCCACTGTGGCACGGGAGTTCTACGCTAACATGTTTGAGAATGGACTCACGGCAGGTGATTCCTTTTGTGGGGGAAAGCCAGGAAAAGGCATAGAACATAGCTGCAAAGAGGTACAGCAGGCTGTTAGAAGCCTGAAGAACGGGAAGTCGCCAGAACCTGAAGGGTTTCCGGCAGAATTTTACAAACGGTATTGGAACATCCTAGGCCCCTCTTTGGTGAAGGTGCTTAATGGTGCACTTCAGAAAGGTTCATTTCCAGAAACCTTCCTAGAAGGAACGGTCACTCTGCTGTTCAAGATTCACCAGCGTAAGGAGGAGCTGGGCGCCTGGAGACCTATAACGTTGCTAAATTTAGATTATTAGCAAGGGCAGTCGTGGGCCGAATACAAGGAAATATGGAAGAGTGGGTGTCACCATCACAGGGTGCTGCAGTTAAAGGTCGAACAATCGAAAGGAAAATATGGGAGCTAAGAGATGTTATAGAATGGACAAGCAGAAGGAGAATAAGAAGTATTCTCATGACCTTAGACCAAGAAAAGGCATTTGACCGGCTTAAACACGCATATTTAAGAGAAACATTAGAAGGAATTGGGGTGGAAAATCCAATAATAAACACAATAGGAGCCATGTTTGCGGCATTGTCGCAGTAACTGATCTGTTGAAGGAAGACGAAGACTGAAGACGGCGTGCTCTGTGCTCGCTCCTGCCTTGTGTTCTGTTTGCCTTGATTGGGTAAGTATTCGTTTGTTCGTGTTCATTTCTTGTGTGTTTTCTTACTGCAGCCTCACAATGTGAGGCCTGTAAAGTGTATACCGTCGGCGGTTGAGCCGCCTCTGACTTATGGCTAGCCGGCCTTTAGCGTTCTCTGTGACACTGCCTCCAGGCGTGTCGCGGGTAGATTTCCTCCTTCCACTAGTGAAGACGGTAGGAAAAGTTGTGAAGAGCATGCGTCACATTGGAGGTGGGGCATGCGACTTGATAGTGAAGTCAAGGGCTGCTGCTGAAAAGCTGAAAGCCCTTGGTTCACTTACAGTGAAGGGCAGCGTGATTGAGTTGGTCTCGCTCGAGTCCAACTTGGTCACGGTGACGATTATTTCGGTACCGGACCCCATTACCGATACCGCGGTAGAGACTGCACTCACGGGATATGGGCCAGTCACCAAGGTGAGCCGGGAGACATTCCTTCAGAAGGAATTGGAAGGAATCGAAACAGGGAATCGTCGTGTTCTTATGGAAATGCGATCCCCTGTTCCGAATTTCATCAGCGTACGCGGTAAGCGCTTGACCATCAATTATGATGGCCTAAAGCGCGTGTGCATGCGTTGCAACGCGGAAGGTCACTTTAAGAAGGACTGTGTGGCCCCGCTTTGTACCTGCTGTGGTGAGGTTGGACATGAGTGTCGCGATGCCTTGTGTAGGCGTTGCGGTGGAGACCACGCCGTGTCCGAGTGTTCGGCCGCGACGTGGCTTCCCGTGTTGGGACTGGTCGAGTGCCACCGAAAGCGCCCGTTGTGCCGGCTGTGCAAGCTGCGCAAGCTGCCAGTGCGGACACCCCAACCGTAGTTGTGTCAGATGAACATCCCGTTCTAGAAGCTGTTAGTGTGGCGGCTGGAAATGAACGTGGTGTTGGTGACCCTGACACAGTCGTGGCGTCTCCCGACAATGCTTCTCCCAGTGGTGAGGTCATTGTCAAGGGAGCTGCTGTAGCTCATACTGAGGCAGTGGTCTCAGTTAGTGACGGGGATGCTGGTGGTGATACTGGAGTTGGGGGTGATGGGGACAGTGTAGCGTCTTCTAGCTCCGACAGGTTAGTTATTGACCTAGAGTTAGATGGGGAAGGTGCAGTTGCTGACGCGATGGACTTCATCGAATCTGCTGCGAAACGGAAGCGCCAAGCATCCGAGGGGTCTGCAGTGCGAGATTCCTAACTAGCGTTTTCGCGTCCTCAATTTTTCTCTTAATGTCCCTGTTCAGTCTTGCCACACTAAATGTACGTGGGTTCAGCAGGGAGGTGAAGCAGTTAGAAGTTATCGACTGGGCAAGGTCTGCTCGCGTAGACATCCTTCTCCTGCAAGAAACCGGGTCCCTTTCCGGTCGGGCTATAAAGTCTTTAGAGGTTTCACATGGGCTCAAAGCGTTCTTTAGCTGTGGTTCGCCCCACAGAGCTGGCGTGGGAATTTTAGTTTTTCAGTCGTTTCGGGGATCTATCAGGTGGTTTGACACGGACACCGAGGGAAGGGTGGTGGCTGTCGAGCTGGAACATGGGAGTAAAACACTGCGTGTTGTCAATGTTTACGCCCCCGTGCGCCGCGGTGAGCGCTCGGATTTTTTTCGCAGAATTGACACTTTTTTTTATGGAAATCAGAACTTAATTTTTGCAGGTGATTTTAACTGTACGATAGACCGCCAGCACGGCCGGCAGGCGAACAGAGAGCTGGAGCGCCTGGTGAACTCGATTGGTTTAATTGATACTTGGTCCCACGTGCATGGTAACGCATATGAGTTCACCTGGGTTAACACACGTGGCCATCACAGCCGACTAGACAGATTTTATGTCTCGCCAGGCTTGGCAGACTTCATCTCTAGTTGTGCGACCCGACCTGCTGGGGATCTTACAGATCATCACGGCGTTCTTTTGTCCATATCTGGCCTGCTAAATTTTCGATCTCGTTGTTGTTTTTGGCGGCTGAACGTGTCCTTGCTCGAGGATGCCGAAATTAGAAGTGATATGCAAGATTGGCTATCGGAACAGTGTTCCGCACCCGATTTTGGGCCAGATCACTGGGAGGCTTTGAAGCAGGGAGCAGCACACAGTCTTCGGTCTTGGGGGAAACAGCGTGCGCGTGAACATCGGCAGTGTAGAGATGCACTCAGGCAGGTATTAGCTATTCTTCGCCACCCTGGCTCTCGCAGCCATGATACTGCCTCTGAGATAGAGGATGTGCAAGGGCGCCTTGCGTCTCTTCGTATGCACTCTTGGCGCAAGTTCGTAGCGCAAAGAAACATCGAGCGCTGGTGTCGGGAAGCTTATTGCTCCCGCATGTTATTGCGGCGCTATGTGGCAGGAAATCCGGGCTCGGGTATATCCGAGCTCCGGTCAGCTGACGGCTCACTTCTAACCGAGCCTGATGACATTCAAGCAGCGATGCGTGAGCATTGCGCGGCCCTTTACGAGGAGTCATCACCCGACGAGCCCGTTATCAGCCGAGAGTGCCCACTGCCGGAGGAAAAGATAGAGCATGTAGGCTCAGGGCCGCTCACGCAACAAGAGATTCTAGCAGCTGTCTCCTCAATGCCGAACGGAAAGTGTCCCGGCGTTGATGGCCTCCCAGTTGAGTTCTACAAACGTTTCTGGCGGGTAATTGGTAACTCCTTGACTCGGGTATTTAATCTATGCTTGTCCCGAGGAATGCTATGTTCTAGCATGCACAGTGGAGTTGTTGTCCTCTTGTGCAAGGACCCGTCCAGAAAGCGAGATCCGGATGCATACCGGCCTATCACTGTATTGGCATGCGACTACAAAACCTTAGCCAAGACACTTCTTTTGCGTGTTTCGCCGCACTTAGAAAAGGTGCTACACCCGTGCCAGGCGTGTTCGGTCCCTGGCAGGTCGTCAGACCTCCACAGGATTGCGCTACGTGATGCCATCCATTGGATAATGTGTTCACGCACAGCAGCAGTGGTGGCTTCCTTCGATCAGTCGAAGGCATTCGATCGTGTGCGCCACATGTACTTATTTTCAACGCTGAGGGCATATGGTTTCGCCGATGGTTGGGTGCGCTTCGTTGAGGTGCTATACAAAGGCGCAAAAAGTGTCGTTTCCGTAGCTGGTGGTCTATCGTCTTCGTTTGACGTTACGTGTGGTGTCCGACAAGGATGCCCTCTCTCCCCCGCCTTGTATGCCCTTGCCATCAACCCTCTCCTCGGGAGGCTGTGTTCTTTCTCAGTTATCCTAAGGCTACCTAATAGATGCCCCCACCGCCTGTGTTTGCGTACGGTGATGATGTCTCCGTCATACTACCGCGCGAGAGTTCCCTAGAGCCAGTGTTGAAAGCATTCGAAGACTACGGTACAGTTTCTGGGGCAAGATTGAATAGGTCCAAAAGTGTCGCTCTTTTTTTAAATGTTCAGCCAACCTGTGCTGCACCATTTCAAGTTCCTGTAAGACCTCAGGTTAAAATCCTGGGAGTTGTTTTTGACAGTGCAGGGGTCTCAGCTGTCAACTGGCCTCGAGTATTCAGCCGCTGTAGTGCTGTTCTGCGAGAACTTAAGTTTGTTGAATTGCCGATCACATTCCGGGCACGGCTGTTAGCAGCATGGTATTAGTCGCTTGTGGTTTTTAGCGGCTGTTTCACCCCCGCCAGCGATAATACAAGCAGCTATCACACGACGTGCGTTCCGCTTCCTGTGGGGCGGATCCGTTGAATGGGTCTGTAGGTCTCAACTCCACGGAAGCCGTGATCTGGGTGGCTTGGGAGTACCGGCTGTGCCAGAAAGGTGCTTGGCGCTTCAATCGCGTATTCTCTTTGAGGCGCTCCGCGCATCAGAGCACCCGGCCTGCGCATTAGTGCAGTATTTCCTAGGATACGCCACCAGGTGGTTCCTCGAAAGTCCCGAGCTTCGCCCAAGAGCGGAAGTACTCCCTCCTTATTTGTGTGCTTGTGTTGCTGTCGTGCGGCGCTTGCGTGTCGAATGCCCAGATGAAGACATTTCCTTGTGGAGCGTCCGTGATTTCTACGCCGCCTACAGGGAAATGCGACCGGGTCCCGCAAGGCCAGCAGTGCCAACGAAATTCGCCTGGCGGCGTATCACTGCTGGCTGGCTTGATGCACGGCGCGCTGGTCTCCAGTGGAAGCTGGCCCATGGTGTCCTCCCACTGCGTGAACGTTTGCACCGTTTTCGGATATGTCGGACGGACGGTTGTCCGTCTTGTGGCATGTCTGAGACAGCAGAACATTGTTTTTTGCGATGCCATATTCCACTTTTACTATGGAGTAGGGCGGCGCAAATATTTGGGCTCCCAGCAGTTGATTGGGCCACCGTAAGGTACCTGGAGCCGTTGCCGGTCGCACGCGCAGAGCGATAGCAACTAGCATTGCTGATTTCGGAAATTAACTTCCAAATTTGGATTCGCCGATGCCGGCTGTCCTTTGGTGGCCCAGATGTTGGGAGCATGGCTATTTTTCAGGCAGTGAGAGCCGGGCTGCGTGCACATATTACCCGTGAGCAGTCAGTACTTGGGTCTGTGGAGTGCTGTCGCCGCTGGCTTACAGCGACTCGGCTCTTTGATTATGATCAAGGTGAGTGGCATATCAAGTTCTAGTAATCCCACTAGGACTGTACTGCTCCCCAGTAGCGACTGTTCCGGAGTTTCAGGATTGTTCGCAGGGTATGGCACGTACAAAAAGCAATCTCCCTTTGGAGCGTTGTTATCTGGTATGTAAGATACAGTTTGTGTAAAAGAGGCTACCTCCATAGGTAGTTATCTTGCTTGATGACAATACACACATGAATCTTAGACCTGCCGTGAGCTCGTCTTCGGGTGTTGGCGTTGCGATGGTTGTAGACTAGTGCGTTTGTTGCGTTAAAGGGAGCCAGCCAATATGGCTCGTCTTCCACGATGATGCCAATACATATGTGTATATATATATATATATATATATATATATATAGAAATCGCTGTTTTATGCCGCTCTTCTGGAGCTCCTTCCGACGGCGAGCTCGGCTGTGCCTCGCCCGATCGCGTGGCTTCATATTACGGCCGGCTGGTTAGATGCCCGCCGTTTAAGCTTGCAGTGGCGTCTTGCGCACGACGTTCTACCTCTCAGGGACAGGTTGTCCTGCTTCGGTTTGACCAGGCCTTGTTGCCCTTTTTGCCCTACCTTTGAAACGTCGGAGCACGCTTTCCGCAACTGTCTTCTCCCGGATTTTCTGTGGCACAAGGTCGAGGTGCTTTACGGCATTCCGTTCATTAGGTGGGGCACGGTTCAGTTACTCAGCCCGCTCCCAGTTCCGGTCGGCGATAGACGCCAGTTTATCCTCCTGGCGGTAGAAATAAACTACCAGGTCTGGATAGCACGCTGCGTAGCTGTGCACGGTGGCCGTGCTTGCACCGCCGTTGAGGTACTGAACAGGGTCAGAGCGGGCATCCGTAGAGCCCTTTACAGGGAGAGAGCAGTCCTTGGGGCCGTCCAGTTTGAAAGGCGGTGCCAAACATCAGCGACCCTCTTCGAAGAAAGCAATGGTAGGTATGTCATCCGCTTCTAATATCCTTCGTGCTGCGGTCCCACGTGCAACTCTCCGTGAGTTTTGGTTTGTTGCGAGGTGGCCTCTAGCACGTACATCAATTCCAGACCTGCCGTGAGATGGCTGGTCTTCCACCATGATGCCAATACATATATACAAATCGACCAATAAGTCAAGCTTTCGTTTGTCCCATCCTACAGTTGGCAATACGAAGTCAAAAACATAATCCAGAGAGGGGTCAAAGATAGTGACAATACTTTTCATTGGTGGGAGAAACTTAAAAATGCTGTAAAGAACTGCCTTGAGGCCTGGGGGACGAAAAAGGCGCGTGAGAAGCGTGCAACGACGCACAAGCTCCAGAATCACATGCGGTGGTTGCAACAGTTCGGCGTGGGAGTACTCTCCGGTGTGAGGTACACCTCCGCCAAAGGTCACCTCGCACTCCTGAGGGAGGAAAGGTGGGATGCGTTGAGGTATATGGCGGCGAGGGGCAATCTAGAGAAGGGAGCCTGGTGCTCCCGGAGGCTCCTCTCTAAACATCTGGCTTCAGCGCAACCGCCCATGGAGGCCCTCATAAACAACGGCAGACGAGTCACCAAGCAAGGTGAAATAGCCACTGTGGCACGGGAGTTCTACGCTAACATGTTTGAGAATGGACTCACGGCAGGTGATTCCTTTTGTGGGGGAAAGCCAGGAAAAGGCATAGAACATAGCTGCAAAGAGGTACAGCAAGCTGTTAGAAGCCTGAAGAACGGGAAGTCGCCAGAACCTGAAGGGTTTCCGGCAGAATTTTACAAACGGTATTGGAACATCCTAGGCCCCTCTTTGGTGAAGGTGCTTAATGGTGCACTTCAGAAAGGTTCATTTCCAGAAACCTTCCTAGAAGGAACGGTCACTCTGCTGTTCAAGATTCACCAGCGTAAGGAGGAGCTGGGCGCCTGGAGACCTATAACGTTGCTAAATTTAGATTATTAGCAAGGGCAGTCGTGGGCCGAATACAAGGAAATATGGAAGAGTGGGTGTCACCATCACGGGGTGCTGCAGTTAAAGGTCGAACAATCCAAAAAAATATGAAGGAAAATATGGGAGCTAAGAGATGTTATAGAATGGACAAGCATAAGGAGAATAAGAAGTATTCTCATGACCTTAGACCAAGAAAAGGCATTTGACCGGCTTAAACACGCATATTTAAGAGAAACATTAGAAGGAATTGGGGTGGAAAATCCAATAATAAACACAATAGGAGCCATGTACGAAAACGCCAGGAGTAGGCTACTCATCAATGGGCAATTGGACAAGAGCTTTCAGGTCAAAAGAGGAATAAGGCAAGGTTGCCCCCTGTCTCACCTGCTGTATCTATTAGCCTTTGATAGGTTATTACGAGAGCTGAACCAGTGTGAGGCAGTGAAAGGGGTTGGATTACCCGGGGCGGTACAGTGTAAAACCATAGTGGCCTACGCAGATGATCTCACTATGGTAGTTCAAGGCGAAAAGGAAGCTGAGAAAGCTCTGGAAATAATGGAAGGATATGAGACAATGGGTGGGGCGAAAATAAATAAAGACAAATCAATATTGGTATATTTAGGTGGGGAGGAACCAAGGAAAAATCTGGGTCTGAGCATTGTGGAAGAGACCAAAATTCTCGGAGTCAGGTTTAATAAGGACGGGGTTTCATACAACAATTGGATGCAGTTAGAAAAATACTTGGAAAAATTGAAGGAAGAGTATGTTGAACCGGGAACGCCAGTTACAGCTCGAGCGCAGATTGTCAAAAGAATTATGATACTGAGATGCGCGTACCTGTTTTCTGTCGCTTACCCTTCTCCTGAAATATGCCGTAGAATTGAGAAACTCTGCTTTCAGTTTATTTGGGATGGGAAAACGCAATGGGTAGCGCAAGAGAAAATGCAGCTGCCTATTGAAATTGAAGGCCTACAGATTTCTGATCTGAAACAATTATCACAAGCATATGCTTTACGTGGAACATATAGGATGTTGGATGGGAAGGACATCGGGCAGCAGGTAGCAAGATTTTGGCTGGTAATAAACAAAAGACATTTTCGCCAACACGGGATAGATCACAAGAGTCCAATGTCGGAATGACAGCCAGCAATTTATGAAGCAGGGAAGCACACATTGCTGCAATTAAAAAGGTTAGACAAGAGCAAAGACTACAGCGGAAGCTCAGTCGCAAAATTATACAGAGATCTGAGCAGGAAAGAAATAGAAAAATATCCATCTCATGATAACAGCGGAAGGTTGGGAAAGAATACATAGTTACTGGTTAGAAGGCAAAAGAAAATCATTCTTATGGAAAGTGGCGCATCAGGTCATACCAGTGAGGGACAAGTTTTATCTGTGGGGGAAAAGCAGCAGAAGGGACTGCGAGCTTTGCGGTACGTCAGATAGAAACGGTGAGGCACACCGTCTTCGCGTGTAAAGTACCGGCGTACCTGTGGTCCTGTTTTAAGAAATATTTTGGATTAAGTAACTTAACGATTGAAGAAGCTGTGGGAATACATGTTGAGAAAGTAACCAAAGACAACAGAAATTTTACTTGTTAGTAGCAGTCGAAATCGCATATCAAGTTTGGGTAAACAGGTGTAGAGTGGTGCATGGTGGTGACCGCTGGGGTAAAGAACGAATGAGAAATATAATCAGCTATGTACGAACTTGGCTTGGGAGGGAGCGGCTAAGGTTAGGAGCAAAAAACTTCGCAAAAATGTGCCAGTGTAAAGGGTTCAGGGTAGTGGAGGGTATTATTAAATTTAAATTACCAGATTAGTTAAATGAATTTAGAATATGCTAACGCCGCAACACAGGGAGGGGATCTATCGGAAATTTGGGGTGAGTTAATTGTAAAGCACAGGAGTGTTGGCGCTCTTCTGAAGCACACGATACAGCGTTACAAACAAGTGCAAAAGCAATGGGGCAGAATTTTACAAATGGCCTCAGTTGTTGACTTGGTTGGGACAAATAAAGCGAATCAGTAGGAAGGATAAGTAAGGATATAAGGAATGGTATGCTAAAACGATAAGGAAGATTGGCTCGCTAATTTTGTGACTCATCTAATCAGTCAACAATACAACTGTAATAGAGTCAACAATACAAGAGGAAGAAGTGGACGTACGTGGCATTCTCTAGTTCTCTTCGAATTTGTGCCCGATTTGTGACTACATCCCGATCTACTTTGCAGAGCTATTGGCTCTTCTGATGGCGCTCCAAGCTGTGCCGTCCTCGCACAGTCTAGTCTGCTTCTTCACAGACTCTTTGTTTCTAGTCTCCAAGTTAGACAGTGGCCGGAGCTCGCATGAACGTGACCTGCTTCTCGCATTCTCTCCCTCCTTCATCCATGAAATTCTTCTGACGTGGGTTCCCGGCCACTGTGGGCTTTCCGCTAACGAAGTCGCGGATTCTCTTGCGCGTGCCGCCGTCGCATGTACTCACCTCGCTGTTCTACCCCTGATCCCTACGGTTCTATACGCAATGTACAAAAGGTTTGACAGCCTCCGTAGAGCTGCTGCCCTCCAACAGCAGCTCCACGCGCGGCCTGAACTGGCGCACCTGGAGTTTGGCTGGAACCCTCTCCTTTGTGGTTCGCGGCGAATGGAGGTTCTGCTCACGCGTTTTCGCTGTCGCGTCATTCAGCTGAACTACTACCTCCACAATATTTGCCGCTCTGTCTCTCCTCTTTGCCCTTATTGCCAGCAAGACGAAACCATTGAACACTTTTTCCTCCACTGTTCACGCTACTCATCCCAACGCGCCATCTTCCTAGCCGTCCCATTCCGTGCCCAGGATATTCCACTGTCGGCATCTTCCATTTTGTCTTTTGGTAGATTGTCAGGTCGTCATTCCGCTCCCCCGCCCATCTTTTATTCAGTCATTTCATTCATCTCATCCTCTCATCGCTTCGCATAACCGTCATTAATTGGGTCCTCATGTCACGATCCGTGGCCAATTGCCCCGTGCTATGCGCCACTGCGGAGGAAGGCGAAGAAGAAGAAGAAGAAGATTTTGTGCCTTTTCTGTGTCCTGCTTTTCCTGCTGGGAGACCGTCTGGGCGCTGTTCTTCCTGGCCGCCATGACTGATTCGTCGCCGCCGCTCCGGGAGTGGTGCTTTGGTGTTCGTGCTCCAGATGACGTCGTTCACGTCATCTTGGATGTCTGGAAGATTCTATGGTACCTCGCACCGCGGAGGGAACCTCTATGAGGTAGAAGTCACAACGCGATCTGCTCTTGATCGTGTCTTGTAAGTCGGCGTTTTCGTCGCGGAGCAGGCATGCTCCATTGAGCTCTACGGTCCATTGAGCTCTCCGGACGTTTAATGACTGTCACTGTTTCCCGAAGTCCATCCCCCTGTATATGCGGGACGAGAACCTGATTCGGGCCTTGTCGAAGTTCGGGAAGGTCCTCAAGTTAGACGACTGATCGGAAGGGGCGTGGCACATTGCGTACTGGAAACAAGAAGGTCGTCATGAAGTTGAGCGAAAAGACATCTCTCCCCAACTTTATCCGCGTCCTGGATGCTCTGGTTCAGTGTGAGATGTGTGTGTCGGCGGTGCATACAGGAAGGCCATTTTCGGTCTGCCTGCAATGTGCCTTTCTGCGTACGCTGCTCGTCTTTCGGACATACGACCGACGAGTGCGACTCCCGGTGCCGCCGGTGCCGTGCCAAGCATCCTCAGGGCTCCGTGCTCCTTGCAAACTGGGAACGTGTCATTTCATTAGTCAAGGCCACCATTTTGTCCGTGGTGCACCTTTCTTTTACTTTTTCGGAGCGTAGCTATTTCGTCTGTGCAATTCTCGGCCCCCGTTTGTGGCACCTGAGTCAGGTTTCACCGCCGCCTCCCACCGTTGTCACGCGGCTCAACTTGCCTTGTTCTCCTTCTTCTGGTCAGGGAAGCTTCCTGTCATTAACCGCCCCAATCTGCGTCTACCAGTCTCTTTGGGGGGCTGGAGCATTCCCGATATCTCTGTCGTCTGCAAGTGCGTTGCCCTCAATGTCCTGGTGTAGGTACTGCGGGACACCAATTATGCAGCCAACCGTCTAGCGGCCTACTTCTGTTCCATGCAGACTCGTTTTTTGCCCAATATTCCTCCCCTGAGGGACCGTGTGAGGGCTGAGAGGCCTCTGCAGTTGCACGCATCTTTGGTGGAGTTGTACCGGCGTGTTTCGCCTCTCCTGCGCGACCGGGACATTTTGGAAGTGGCGGCAGTTCGCATCTCTGAGCGCCTCGCATTATCTGATGAGATGGCCCATGCCCGTCTTCAAGGCTTGCGTGTCCCCTTCCGCAGTCGGTTGCTGAGCGACCTTCCTGGCTCCTCTGAGGATTTAGTCTGGCAAGCCTGGTGGGACGTCCTTCCTTCTCTCGATAGGTTACGTCGTTTCGGTATGGTGCAGAGTTCCACCTGTTGTTTCTGCGACCGACCCAAGAGTGTCCAACACGTCTTTTACGATTGTCGCGTGTCATGTGTATTTTGGGTCCGCGTTTCACGCTGCTTCTAATTGCAGTGCCCAATGCACTGGGGAGCACTCCGCGTGTCTCCTCGCTCGCCTACGCATCGCCTTTGCCGCATGGCTACCTTCTTGGGGTTTGAGACGGTCTGGAAAGCTCGCACTCGTGCTCTGCTGCGGCGCGGGAGGTTTTTGCCGATCTTAGCGGCGGTCGCGTCTCTGCGATCTGCGCTCAGATTTTCCCCAAGCTCCCCTACGAAACGTCATCTACTGAGTCCGAGCTCTTCGCCATTCTGACCGAGTTGAACCACATAGCGGTATCACCGCCTGGCGCTTGGGTTTTGTTCACGGACAGTAAGGTGGCGCTAGAAGTTCTAGCAAATTATTGTTCCAGAACAATCGGCGGCCTAGACACCATGATAGTAGCAATATACAACCGACTTCTATCCTTTGGTCATAGCCTGTGTTTCCGATGGGTACCCAGTCACACCGGCCTGCACGGAAACACCCGCGCAGATGCCTTAGCACGTCGGGCACATGGGGACGGCACCTCCAATAACTGTCTCCTACCACTTTCAGCCTCATCGTGTCGGTTATAGACACAGCGACTCCGTCATAACGGCACTCGGCAGTTTCAAGAGGACGCTGTCCGACTGAACGACCATCTCCGGTCTATCGACCCGTCGATTGATTTCGTTGCCACACACCACTGCTCGCGTCAAGAAACGTCCATTCTACACCAACTACGCCTTAAGGCCGCCAGGACACCTCTACTTCTCTGTAAAACGGGTCTTCTCCAGTCACCCAAAATGCCCCACTTGCGCTGTTGAAGCTGATGTTCCACACCTTCTCCTCGACTGTCATAGATTCGGCACCCCTCGAGCCACGCTGAGACGACGCCTACTCGAGCTGCGGTGCACGGACTTTTCTCTGGCCACTCTGCTCGGCCCAGTACGAGATCACACACAGCGGTCTGTGACCAAAGCAGTTCTGACTTTCTTGAGAGATTCAGGTCTTATGAACAGCCTGTGAACTCAGTCGTGCAATCTCATTCTTCTGTGCCCCACTCTCACCCTCAACGCATTAACCTCATGCTTTCCTTTTAAAGTCCTCTTCTGTGATCCATCTCATCATTCTTTCACCGTTTGTTAGTCATCTTTTTTTTGTCATCTTTGTCCTTAATCTACCTCATCCTTCTTTCATCATTTGTTAGTTTATCCTTTATTTCCTAATTCTTTTTCTTTTTAGTTATTTCTTATTTATCCATTTTCTTTCTTTCTTTATTTCTTATTCCTTCCTATTTCTTTCCTTCTTCAATTCTTTTCTTTTCTTTTTATTTATTTATTATTTCTAAATTTTATATATTTATTTTAGTTTTTTAGTTTAATGAATAGTATTTATTTATGGAATAGCAAGCCGACGTCTCGTTTGGCTGACCTTTCCCCCGTTTTTTTTTTCCTTTTCGTCTAATAAATATATCCCCCCCCCCCTTAGTTTTGAGCAGCACCACATGTCCTCTGAAACTTTTCTTCAGACTTGGTATACGGAAGCTGTTTTCTGTGTGCGAAAGGGTCTGGTGGTTTTCCCGCATCGGTAATGTTGCCCAAGCCTTTTTGCCCGCGCAGGTGGTACTGACATACCTTGCTGTCCCATTAGTTAGTATTTTTCGTACATGCGCTTATAATTAATTTTCTGCATAGACGATTTAGTTTTTTGTACATACACCGCGTTCTTTTTGTCAGCCGTTGTCTCAGATCAAGCAACTTATCGTGGTAAAGTGGTTTGATCGCGGTTGTGATGGTTGCCTTATTTCGGTTGAGTTGGACCTAGCGGGTACAATTCTTAGAATAGTGAACTTGTACGCTCCGGTCCGTCGCGGTGACCGTACGGAATTTTTTAGGGGCCTCGATAGTTTCATGGTGATTAACGCAAACCTTGTGGTTGCGGGGGACTTTAACTGCGCTATATACCGTCATGGGAGTGGAAACAGGCCAGTAAACCAGGGGCTGTTGCAATTAGTTTGCTGCCTAAGGCTTATAGATGCCTTTTCGCACATAAGTCCTGGAATTTACCAGTACAAGTGGTCCGATCCCTTGATCGAGTCCGGAGTTCGATCCTGCTGCATGATCATTTTATGGCGCTTTTTGACTCCGTGCAGCCTGCCGACGTCGAGGGTCGAGCGTTTTTGCCGGACGCACGACATATCGAGCTCAGTGCAGCTCCGTTCTCTGAGGACGAATGTACTCCTGCCGTCAAAGCTCTTCACACTGGAAAGTCTCCCGATTCCGAGAGGCTCCCAGCTCAATTTTATAAATGCTTTTGGCCCACTCTTCGGAGTTCTGTTCAATCAGTGCTTGGCACGACGTCTCCTCTGTCCGTGCATGAGGGAAAGCATTGTCACCTTCTTGTGGAAAGATGCTTCCAAAAAACAAGACCCAAATGCCTATCGTCTTGTTTCGCTGCTTAACATTGATCACAAAATTTTATCGAAAGCGATTTTGCAACGCATCTCTCCAGGTCTTGGTACAGCTATTCCTTCTTTCCAGGCCTGTGCTGTCCCTGAGCGGTCCATCACGCTTCATACGCAGGCTTTACGAGACTCCTTGTTTCGGGCACAGAGTAGGCGACGAACTTGTGTTTTAGTGTCGTTTTACCAAAAGAAGGCCTTCGATTGTGTGCTTCATGGATACATGTATCGTGTGTTGGAGGCGAGTGGGTTTGATCGCGAGATCATATCGTGGTTTCGATTACTGTATGCTGGTGCGTCAGCTTCCATTCGTGCCAATGGAGGTACCAATGCTAAGTTCTCCATAAAGGCGGGTATCCGCCAGGGCTGTCCCTTGTCACCTGCACCGTATGCCCTAGTGTTTAGCCCGCTTTTGGAGTCCCTGGCATCCTTGGTTGCGTCCCGGATGCTTGGCATTTCAGGCACATCCGCGTTACCACTTTTCGCATATGCAGACGATCTATTGGTCATCCTGACTGACGAGGAAGCTATAAGGAATGTTCTCCAGGTACTCGAGAGCTGTGGTAGGGTTTGTAATGCACAAATCAATAGAGAAAAAAGCGCACTGCTCTTTGTTTACTTCAAAGCGTCGTGCTCCGCACCCTTTCGTATTCCAATGAAGAATGCCGTACGCGTTCTAGGCTATGATGTCATCTCTTCAGGAATACCTCCAAGCTCCTAGGCACATGTGCATCTCCGAAGTGTTCCTGTCCTCCAGGACTTGAAAGAGCTCGTACTCCCCATTACCTGCTGAACGCGTCTTGCTGTGCCTTGGTTTCTCAGCAAATATTGGTATGTAGACAATATTTGCATCCCTCCGCGGACTACTCTTCAGACTAGATTCCAACTTGTCCTGGAAGAAACACATCGATCACCTGGACACAAAGGCACACCGGTGGATTTCTGTCATTCGCCACTTTGCTGGGCCCAAGTGGGGAATGAATGAAGTCTCTTCTGGCCATCCACAAAGCCCTAGTCCGAGGGACTCTGCTATATAGCCTACCAGTCTTGCACGAAATTTCACAGACGCAAGAGCAACGACTGCGGTGTATTCTAGCACGGAGCTTAAGGGTATGTCTTAAGTTTGTCGCCGGAAGCAAAGTAATGCATACAACTGTTTCATGGAAGTGAAACGTAAGGTTCCCTCGTTTTCTGCAAAATCAGTGGTGTCCACGACGCCTCCGTGGTCGCCATTGTGGTTACCATCGATCTCATTGTCAATTCCTGGTCTTAACGTCAAACGAAACCAAGTGCCTACATCGGTTTTGAAACAGCTTGCAGCGGATATGATGCATAGTCGATATACTGACCACACTGCAGTTTTCACTGACGGATCCACCAGTTATGAATGTTCATCGTCTGCGTTTGTTATCCCAACGGACTGTGTGTCGCATGGATACCGTCTCTCACACCGCACAGCGTAAGACATCGTGTGACGATCCGCGGACCTGGGTCATTTACTCTGATTCAAAGGCTGCTCTTCAATGTATAGCCAACATGGGGATACGTGGACCGCTCGCCATAGTCGTCACTGATATACTCCATCAAATTCAGCGTCTAAGTGAACACGGTCATGATATATCCCTGCAGTGGGTCCCGGGTCACTGTGGTTTGAGCGGAAACGAATAGGCCGACAGAGCGGCAGCGGCTGCCCAACTGTCTCGGACGGTTGTACCACTGGTTTTATCAAGAGGAGACAAGAGATCACTTCTGAATGAGCTCATTCAGCCACTATAGCTCGCCAGCAGTGGAGTCGGGACATCACTGACAGGTCTCTCACGTATTTGGTGGATCCAACTTTGTCCTTCTCAGTTCCAGACCGTTTACCACGCTATTTTACGTCCCTCCGGCACAGGCTTCGTCTCAATGTAGCCTTGACTGCCCAATTCAAGTATGGGATCGGATACTGTGACAGCAGCCTATGCTCCAAACGTGGCGTCGTAGCGAACATTGAGCACGTCCTAATAGTATGTATGAGCTCTACGAAACGGAGAGGCAGGAACTCTGTGCTCAGCTGAGTGGTGCTAGCCGACAGACGTTCAACCTGACTGCAATTCTTGGCCCATGTCAGAGCCATGTGCAACACCGTCAATGCCTTCTGATGTTCTTGGAGGTCCTCTTGTCTACCGGTTTGTTCCAGACGCTGTAGGGTCCTTCCCTGCATCTCAATGACCACTGACGCTTCTTTCATGTGTTTCTTTCTTCACCTTCCTTTTGTGTGACGTAGCGCTGCGCAGCCAGTGGAGGAGAGTTCAAGTGTTGTACTTGCACATAACTTCATTTTCATGTCTCACATCTCATGTTTCGCGTGTAATGGGGTAGTGTACTGCTCTCCAGCGGTGAATCACCCCAGGCCATGGTCATGATCTAATTGTTGTTGTTGTTGTCTTCAGACTGCTACACGTGCAGCGTTTCAGTTTATCGGGGGGGGGGGGGGGGGGGGGTTCTGTAGAATGGATATCAAGAGGTCGTATGTATCAACCTCGAGTAGATGGCAGCCTATTAGAACCCCATTTCAAAGTGAAGTGCCTTGCCTTAGGTCTGCACGTGATCTTTCAGGGTCTCCAAGAGCAGGAGTATCCTAATAACTTTTCTGTTAGGGCCCGACATTGTTTTTTTTTCTTTCTTTTTCTGTGTTGACACTCACACGCTCGCGTTCCGAGTGCATGGCTCCCCACCTGAAGGCATACGTTGTGGCACTGCAGTATGCGAGTTTCTTTCCCGAATGATGATATAACATCATGGCCTGTGCGGCGCCTTTACATGGCACTTCTTGCGCTTGATCGGCCACCCTCGCACTCGTACTCGTCGCGTATTCAGCGCCACATAGCGTGGCGTAGGACCACGCTTTCGTGTAACGTCACCCGGCTGTCCCTTTCGCATCTCCACCCTTCATCCTCCATCCCCCATCCGTCTTTCTTTCTTTCTTTCCTGTTTTCTTTTTTTGCTATAGTCGTGACGACGCCCAGTTTTGTGTGGCCAACAACGGCGAGCCGATCCTGCCATTACCCCCCCCCCCCCCACACACACAGGGAGTCAGCAGACCATGGTTTTAGTTTATGTTTGTTGCCGGGTGTCCTGTGACATCGTGTGGCAGGCCTCTATATGCAGTTAGAACAGCTGACGAATGTTGAGTGAAGGACCGTTCGTGGTCTCTGCCCCCTCCCTGTCTCGCAGCGGGATAGGCGGCATTTTGTGCTCTTGGTAGTAGAAATAAATAAATAAAAGTGTGGGTTGCTCGCTGTCAACGAGTGCACGCGGAGCAGAGCCGCAATGTGCAGGGCAGGGGGAGGGGGAGGACGTTCAACAAAAACAAAAAAAGAGTGAGGTCTGCCTGCTCACTCACTCAAGGCGGCAAGTTTCACCCTTGAAAAAAAAAAAGAAAAGAGAAGGGGGAAAAAGAAAGAGAGAGAAGTTAAGACAGTCCTACGGACGAAACGAAGGCCAGCAGCGCATCCCATGCTTTCCGACGAATATGTGTAGGTGCAATGTGCAGGAGGTGATTGAGCTTGTTAACGCCGGTATTCGCAGAGTTCTTTGCAGGAAGCGAGCGGTACTTGGAGCAGTTTCGTTTCACCGCCGCTGGATGGCCTCTGACATTCTCTTAAGGGTGGACAATAGCAAGTTCCATGTTTACCTATGAGGTGTTCTCGTCCTCGTGTTGTTATCCCACTTGCACCTTTCCAGTGCCATGGACTGTTGCATGGCGAAACTGACACGTATAGCAATCTCTGAACAGCCTTAGACGCTGGGCGAGAGTTGGTATTCAGAATGTGTTTGACGTCTGTTTGAGATGATACAGGAAGCCAGCCCCTGAGGTTCGCCTTCCTTTTTTTGATTCAATGCACACACTCTCTCTCTTCTCGTCTTCCGCTCCGATGCCAATATATGTCGTTCGTAGTCTGTGGCTCATCTCATATAGCCAATGTCCCATCCCTACAGTCCCAACAATGTCGCATCCTACAGTTTGCAATAGAAACAATACAATCCATATCTGTCACAAGCTGCTAGAGCAGCGAAATAATACAGCAACAGAGCTGTAAGCATAACTAAACTATGCTGTGCCGACGAGAGCCAACAAGCTGGAAACAGCCGTCTCCCTTCAGATCGGCGTTCTAATGATCACCGTGGAGGGAGACAAAGTATTGCATGTCTGCTCTTCGTTTTTAGGGCGAGGGCCGCCAGTACTATTTTTGAAGCGTGATGTGGTCAAGCTTGCGCTTGTCCCATCCTACAGTTGGCAACAAAACTATGATGGAGGGAGACAAAGTAGTACAAGCCTGCTCGTCGTTTTTAAGGCGAGAGCAGTATTATTTTTGAAATGTGATAAGGACACGTACTGCGCTTGTCTCGTCCTACAGTTGGCAATACAAAGGTAACAGCATCTTTCATTAGGCAATATTGCATTTTGGAATATTGCACATGTCATTGTACATTAGTTCCTCTATAGGTAGTTCTCTTACATGATGACAATATACGCCGCCATCGTGTCACGCGTGTCGCGGCATTTTGGTCTCCCGCGGAAACTGAGATAAATTACTAGGCATGGATCGCACGCTGTCGGGCGGTGCTCGGGAGCAACACTCGTGTACGAGTGCACTATAGTGTACCAGAGGTAATTCAACTCCTTCGTGCCGGTATCCGCAGAGTTCTTTTCAAGGAGAGAGCCCTTCCACCCGCAGTCGGGTTTGACCGCCGGTGGGTGATATCCGATGTTCTCCTCCGAACGGACCATGGTAAGTTTTACGTTAACTTCTGAACCGTGCTTGTTCTCGTGTCGTTATCCCGCTGGCAGATCTCGGAAGTTATAGTCTCCTGAACGGATACCAGTCATACGTACATCAATCTCTGATCAGATGTAAGCTTGTGCAGCCTAGGTTCGTTTGAGGCGCTATAGGGAGGCAGCCTCTGTGGTTGGTCTTCCACTTTGATGCCAATACAATGCAACCGTGTCACATTGTTTTAAATGCGCTAGCATTAGAACCCCCAAGTTGGAAAATCAGGACCGTCTGATGAATGCGTGAAGCCTCGGAGAAAACCTATGTCCTCCCTTCCTCCTCCCAGACCGGCGTGCTGCGCATGCGCACTGGTAGAGGGAAGACCTCCCTCTCCGGTAGCGAAGGCAAAGCGACTTAAGCGCCAGGAGACAACGGTGCAGTCGGTCAGTTGGTGCGCGGCCGTCGCACGGTGTTGCTCTCTCTAGAAAATTCTAGAAAAAAAACTTCAGAAAATTTTCCCTAGATCTAGGGAATTTGAGGTATGCCCAGGGAAAAAAAAAAAAAAAGAATTCCTTCGAAATCTGGGAAATTTTATCGCCGTGACTCTCGGACAGAAAATTTCATGATATAGAACTTTCCCTGTCTCAAGCAAAGGAAAAACGCTACCAGAGAAGGACTTGGGCTGATCGCTGATCTCGCTCGATACCGTAATTTTTCCAAGCACCGACGGCAGGTACTTTAAGGTCGGCGCGCCGAAACTCTAAGAAAAAAGGGTGCGAAAAGGTGTTAACTTCTGTAGTTACCACCTAGGTCAACATAGCCTCTGATAAAGGGTGTAAAAGGGTGGTAAAATCAATTATCATACATCCGAATTGCTACAAAAAGGCGCACGCCCCCCTCGCTCACCGAATCAGAAGCGGTAACCCCATCATTCGTTGCAATGGTTGGCGGACAACGTGCCATGCGGTGAAGTTCTCTCTCTCTCTCGCGCGGCCTCGCGCGCTTTCCTCAAGAAACGGGCCTAGCGGAAAGACCACTCTAGTGCACCTCTCACCTACAGTGTGCTTCCGTCCCATCAGTATCGGTCATCCTGCCTCTGCATCACTTTGAAGTCCTCAACTCCCCTCTCCCACTTTCCTTTTTTTGGCTATAGTCGTGACGATGCCCACTTGAGTGCGGCCAACAACGGCACCACGACCCCCTCCCCCCCCTCCCTTTTGAGAGTGAAATAGCAGTTAGAACTTTGCAACCTTTTAGGCACAAGATATGCGACAGCTATTACCGCCTAAAACGTGTAACTGCTCCACCCTTTTTTCTAAGAGTGCATGTTCCCCGCACATCCATCACTCTTAAAAACTTCACCTTATAGTGTGAGAGGGTTAGGGACGGGCCGAGGTAGGAACGTTAGGAATACGGCTTTATTTGGGTAACATACTGGCAAAACACACGAGATGCACACCCGATCGGCTCGGCGTGCGTCATCGAAAGAGAAGACTCGTCAGAGCGATACAAAAGCATGTGACACGAAAATGACATAGAGGGCGCGAGTTACCGGCAGTTATCTCACATCCCACCCCCTTTTTGACTATATATTCCTCGTTGACAGTAAAAACTACAGAGTCTCTACAGCATAGTCCATCAGGTGTCGAGGTCGCCGATGCTGGCGCTGTGGACGTTGGTCTGTGGATTCCTCTGTAGGGAAGCTGTCGGTAGGCTGTCCTGTTGTGGGTGTATCTTCAACTGGCTCAGCAGCTGGTAAGGTGGAGACTTGCGATGCTGATTCTTCCACTAAGGGTGCCACGTATGGGGGCACAAATGGCTTTAGTTGAGAGGCGTGAACAGTTCGTTGATCACGTTGGGAGGGCTGACTGGGGCCAGTTATTCGCTGAACTACAAACGTGACTGGCGTCTTTTGCTCGGTGATTCGATATGGGCCCTTAAACCTTGGTGCCAGTTTTTCCGCTCCGTGAAGCACAGGTTCCTGGCGGCGCACCCAGACCACTTGGCCCGGTTCGAAGTTGTGGTTGCGGTGCGTGATATCATACAGCCTTTTCCTGGCTGCTTGCGCATTTTCGCTGCTGTGGGCTGCTTGGGAACGATTTTCGACCATGTTCAGGATGCGCTCTTGCAATGTTGTCTGACTGTACGGGCGGTGTTTTTGTCGCGGATGCTTTGGGACGTAACCGAGGAGAAGGTGAAAGGGGGAAAACTGAGAACTAGCATTGTAGGATGTATTAATAGCCAACGCGACTTCAAAGAGCTTCTTGGGCCACTGGTCTGGTTGGTCACTACATGCCTTGCGCAGCGCGGCTACAAGAGTTCCGTTGCTACGCTCCACCATACCATTGCTGGCAGCTCGGTATGCTACAGAATAGTGAGCCTGAACACCGTGTAGGCTTAGGAACTGCTGGTACTGATGTGATTCAAATCCTGTGGCATGGTCAGAAAGGATGTGGTCGGGGCAGCCAAAGCGGTAGAAGATGGACTGGAGATGACTGACGACTTCTTTGGTTGATGTCGACGTGACAGCTGCAGGCACAATCAACAAAATCAATAACATTTAAAATATACTTGTAGGTCGTTGTTGGTGGCATTGTCACATGGTCGAGTGCCAAGATACTAAAAGGAATGTCGCTCACTGGCATAGAATACATTTTGCCAACTGACTTGGTCGTGGCGCGGTTGTTCTGTTGGCAGGTTTGGCACGCTGTTACGTACGTTGACACAGATGATGCTAACTGGGCCCACCAGTATCGTTCGCGAACTTCGGCCAAGGTACGAGCACTGTCCATATGTCCACTCCTATCGTGCACAAGTTCAAGGACTGCTTGACGGAGACGACAATAGCGTTGTTGCCAGAGAGGGAACGACGATACAGGATGTCGTCAATGACAACGAAGTCTTGTTGAAGACGAGCGTCAGTGGCGAGATTGCGACGAATGTCACAACACTGGCCATCTGCACGCTGCATGAGCGATAGTGTGGTGGTCGGCGACACGATGGCATAAGCCAGGCGAGAAAGAATGTCAGGGACTGTATTGTAACGACCAGGGCGATGCTCGACGGTAAACTCGAATTCTGTCAGATCAAGAAGAATTGTGTTGAACCTGCGAGATGGTTTGTTGTTGGTTGTCAGACAAGCTACCGTCCAATTGTCAGTCAGCAGGCGGAATTTGTGACCCATGAGGTAGTGACGAAATTTTATCGTGACCGCCCAATGGACGCCGATAGCCTCCTACACGTTACTGTGTTGTTTCTTTTCCTCCGTTGTCAATGCGCGGCTTGCATACTCAATGACAACCTCTCTTGTGTCTTGGGTCTGGGACAGGACTTGGGTCCAATGGCGACGGTGGATGCGTCAGTTGCGACTGTAGTGGGGGCTGATTGTCGGAAGTGTCCAAGTAAAGGTGGAGACGTCAGTGCTGTGCGAAGGGCTTCGAATGACGACTCGCATTCAGGTGTCCACTCGAAATTTCCTGTGCGGACTAAGGCCTGCAGAGGGGAGCAGTTTTTGAAAAGTCACGAATGAATCGGCGATAAAAATTTGCTGCTTGGAGCCAAGACCATAGTTCCTTTGGCGTAGTGGGTTTAGGTATCGTGAGCAAGGCTTCTACCTTTTGTGGGTCAGGTTGTTTGCCTGAACGAGACAAAACAAATCCAAGGAACTTGATCGATTCCATGCCGAATCGGCATTTGTCCAGAGACACCTTCAACCCACTGGTCTGTAGCAGGCCAAGAACTTCGTCCAAAAGTTCAACAAACTCTGCGAAAGTAGTGGCGAAGAGCAAGATGTCATCAAGGTAAGTCCGGACGCCACACTTAGGGTGCCGAAGTTTGAGCTGAGAAAAAATGTCATTCATGGCTTTCTGGAATGTTGCTGGGGCATTTTTGAGCCCAAAGGGCATTCGTGTCCATTGATAGGTGTCGGAGTGAGTCACGAATGATGTTTTTGGCTGGTCACAAGCACGGACACGAATCTGCCAATAGGCAAACCTCAAATCAAGGGCAGCGAAGATAGAACAGCCTCCAATGTCATCCATTATGTCATCAGCCCTGGGCAAGGGTTGAACGACAGTCTCTGTCATTCTGTTGAGAGGGATGTAGTTCACACATAAACGTTTCTTATTGTTTCGCGACACAACAACAACAGGAAAGGCCCATGGACTCGAAGACGGCACGACGATGTTCTTTTCGATGAGTTCACTGACTTGCGACTCAATGAACTGTCTGTCATCGAGCGTGTAACGATATGGCTGGTGGCTGTATGGTGTACTCCCAGAGATGAGGCTAATTTCATGCTCTACACCTTCATAGAGTCCCAGGTCTTGGGAGTCAGTAGAGAAGAGGTCCTTATGGCACCGCAGAACCCTTACAACTTGTTGTTTCTCTTCTGGAGAAAGTTGCGGGCCTAATGCAACGTTTTGGAGGCGAGGCTCCACAGAACATGGTAAAGTCTCGTTGCTGAGTGAAGTGGAGTCACTTAATGTCGTGCACGAGACCTGAAGCATACAGTAAGGCTTGATGCGAGTCACTTCAAGGACAGACTAAGGTGGTTGGTCGTCTGAGGCCAGAAGTTCAGTCTGAAGAGAATCCGCAAGACATGGCGGGCTGACACACTTTGACAATGCGGACCCTAAAAGCAAGACGGCGTTTGACATCCTTGGCATGATCTTTTCTTTACACTGAATCGTAATCCTGCGCTCGGGCACGTGTAGCTCGGTTGGCCTGGGAGGCTTTACGTGAAGTTCAGCGTGGGCGGCTTTAAGCCAGTCTTCACCTAGAATTAGAGGCAGGGTGTTGTTGACTACGACTGCAGCCTCTACTACACCAGAGATGTCTCCAACAGAAATACGAGCACAGAGTGCCCCGGCTGATGCTACGACACCTCCGCCCACGACAAGCAGGGGAGCTTTGGTCCGGGGTAAAATCTGTGTAGACTTCACAATCTCAGAGGAGAGGACGGTAACTTTTGACCCGCTGTTTGGGAAGGCGTCAATATTACCAAGTCCCGAAACATGAGCTTGTACCACTGAGCACTGGACCTTGGATCCATCAGCGTAGTCTGGAGAAGACGCGTGACACGACAGGCTAGGGGTTACACCTGGGGTCACTTTAGACGAGCTCTGTGTGGAGGTACGCTGTGGTCGTGGCTCTGGGCAGCGAGATGCGAGATGTCCAGTCTGACGGCAGTTGTAGCAGACAGCATCCTCTAACTTCTGTCCTGGCTGATAGGCAGGTGCACCATGTTGGGAACCAATGGCTTGATATCTGGCTGCTTGTTCTTGCTGAGGCAGGGCTGATATACGGACAGGTGGTTTTTGAGAGTTTTGCTTAGGTTTGTGGGCTGCTGGTGGCGGTGCTTGGGGCGAAGCTTCTTTGTCTGTTTCTCAAGCTAGTGCATCTATGCTGTCACTTTTTCGAGGAGGTATGTGGCTGACGTTTCGATGTAGGTCACCAGTGGTCTTTAGAAGGCCAGCTAGCGACGCAGGTTGCTGCACTGTAATGGCAGCTTGAATCTGACGGTCGTTAATACCATGAACAACGTAGTCAATCTTTTGCTTCTCTGTAAGAGGCACTGGACTTTGGCTCAGAAGTCTTAACTTGGCGAAAGTGTAATGCTGTAAGCTCTCGTCGTGGTTCTGGGCACGTGTGAGGATTCGTTCCTGCCACTCAATGACGGAGAAGCTTTCGCTGAACTGAGCGATGAGGGATGATTTCCAATCCGACCACGTTTTGCAGCTGGACCCAGTTATGGCATGCCAGTTAGCTGCCGTACCTTTTAGTTTACTGATGCCAATGGCGTGAAGTGTGGCATCGTCCCACTGAGCGAGCTGCTGTGTTCTTTCAAGGTCGTGGATCCATGCCGAAACGCTAGTGCCCTTGTAGCCAGAAAATACAGCGATGGAGGTCGATAAATCCGGCAACGTTGTCACCTGTAGTCCCCGTTGCTGGCTGGTTGCCACTGACAGAAGGGCAGTGCTTTGTTCTAAGAGGGCTTGCACCTGCTGCAATCTCGTGCTTTCGCTGGACGATCCTGCTGTTGTGTCCGGGACACCGTTCTGAGATCCGGGCGGCAATTGCGTTGGTGGAGGATCGGTGTTGTTTGAGGCAGCTTCGCGGTCGGCCGTAATAGCGGCGGTGAGCCTTTGGATTACTTCTTCCTTACTCCCGGTGGTTTCCAAGCCGCGACATTCCAATTCGTCCCAAATGAATTCCACTCGTAGTTGTGAAAGTTCCTCTGGCGTGGCTTCGCTCTAATTTATGAAAGGCATGCTTGGGCTTTTTGGCGCGAAGGAGAACAAAGGCGGCAATATGGCGGCGAACTGAAGAACCTTTGCTACTTTTGCTTACGAACTTGGGCTGTCGTGGCTGGAGACTGCGGCGGCACACAGCATTTTGAGTCGACTGCGCCACTTGTGAGAGGGTTAGGGACGGGCCGAGGTAGGAACGTTAGGAATACGGCTTTATTTGAGTAACATACTGCAAAACACACGAGATGCACACCCGATCGGCTCGGCGTGCGTCATCGAAAGAGAAGACTCGTCAGTGCGATACAAAAGCATGTGACACGAAAGTGACATAGAGGGCACGAGTTACCGGCAGTTATCTCACAATAGCACGCTCCTCGCCAACCGTCATCTCGAACGGCATTGTTCTCGCACTGCATATGGTACAAAAAAGGCGTACGCCTCCTGTTTTCGACAAATCACGGGCGAGAACGATGTCATTCGGGATGACGGTTGGCCGGGAGCGTGCTATGAGGTGAAGTTCATTTTCAGATGCGGTCACTGTCATCATCCGGAAACTATCGAACATATCCTGACAGAATGCCGCGCATACCATACTATGCGGGAAACTGACCTTCCCTACTCCAGGCCTGGCATACTGACGGACGTCATGTTCCCCGAAGTTTCTTATGCAGAACGAGTTACAAAAACTCGCAACCTCGTGCGTTTTCTTCAAGAAACGGGCCTCGCGGGAAGACCACTCTAGTGCACCTCTCATCTACAGTGCACCTCCGTCCCATCAGTATCGTTCATCCTGCCTATGCCTCACTTTGAAATCGTTAACTCTCTTCTCTCACTTTTTCTCTTATTTGGCTATAGTCGTGACGATGCCCACTTGAGTGCGGCCAACAACGGGCTGCTACTTCGACCCCCCCCCCCCTCTCCCCAGTTTTAAGAGTGCACTCACGGACAGGGAACCACGGTTGTGTTGTCCTTTCCGCTTGCCGCCTCTCACCAGGCCACCCGTGGCATCTGTTTTGAAATGTTGAGTGTACCATGGAATCACGACGCAAATACATCTGTTGCGAGGTGATATCGTTTACTCGTATTTGTTCTCGGCGCTGTCGCCGGTAGTTCAATGAGTATATGAGCCGTCGCCGGACAAACTCACAGTCTAGGGAAATCTTGGTAATTTTTTCGTCCAATCTGGGGAAAAATGCGAATGTAGGTTGGCAACACTGGGCCGTCGTCAGTTGCACTTCGCCCCTGGAATAGGTCGGACGTGTGTTGAACGTTCTCCCATAGCCTTCTAAGCGGCTGCGTTTGTTTGCTGAAGATACTACGTCGAATACTAACGCATTTAACGTAAAATTACATTAATCGTCCTTCTTTTTTTTTTTTATGCGGCGCCATATTCCGCTTCTACTGTGGAGTAAGGCGGCGCATATATTTAGGCTCCAAGCAGTGGATTAGATGACCGTAAAGTACATTCTGCTAGTGGTTGAACCGCTGCCAGTAGTGCGCGCAAAGCGGAAGCAGTTGTCATTGCTGATCACTGAAACAAACTTGCAAATTTTGCTTCGCCGCTGTCGGTTGGCCTTTGGTGGCTCAGATGTTGGGAGCGTGGCTTTTTTCCAGTCAGTGAGAGCCGGGCTGCGTGCACATATCATCCGTGAGCAGTCATTGTACACGGGTGTGTCGAGTGCTCTTTGCGCTGGCTAACATCGACTCGACTATTTGATCAGGATCAAGATGAGTGGCACATCAAGGTGAGTAAGCACAGTAGGACTGCACTGCCGCTGTAGCGACTGTTCCGGTGCTTCAGGATTGTTTGCATGGTAGGACGTACAAAAAGCAATCTCCCCTTGGGAGCGCTGTTATCTGGTATGTAAGATAGAGTTGGTGTAAAGGGGATGACCTCCATAGGTAGTTCTCCTCCTTGATGACACAAGAGTCGTCAGGGTGTCAGCAATCCACCTTCGGACGGAGTTCTCCACTATGTAGGCTAGAGCTGGAGTGCGTGTAAATGGGCTTGCCTCCATAGTCAGGTTCCTTACTTTGAAGATGACCCCCGGCAGAGTTCGCGGTGCACAGAATCAAGGCTATGGCTTCTATGAGGTACTTATGAGTCGTAGGAGCCATGTTACTGAAGGAATAAAGGAGAAGTAGTGATTGGTGGAAAACGGGTAGAAGCACGTTATCTGAGAGCGAAGATGCGAAGGATAACTGTATCCCGATACCCCATCGATTATCCAAATACCGATTTCGAAAAAGGGTTAGGACTCGAAAGGGTTCGAAAACGGTCGAAAATGAATTGGAAATTAAAACTTAAAGGGGAAAATACAGTGGACAGCACGAAGCTTGCGAAACAGGAACAGGATTGGTCATCATGGAGCTTAAAGGGGGTCATCCTGCCTATGCATCATTTTGAAGTCCTCAACTCCCCTCTCCCACTTTCCTTTTTTTTTTTTTTTTTAGTGCGGCCCACTTGAGTGCGGCCAACAACGGCGTTGCTGACCCAAAGAGTACACCGTGGGTGCCAGAGGAGAACTTTCCACGTTTGGAAAGTACAGAGCAGCGGGAAGTGCAGGAAGTTGTGGAGTGATCAAACAAGTCGAGCAACACAATCGTAGAGAATTATGGTGAAATTAAAATGAGGTAAGTAGTCAGTGGAACAATGGGGAGAAATAGGGACATCTGAAAAGCAGCAAGAGGCAGAAGAGAAGGGTTAAGACGACGAAATGAAGGTCAGCAAGGAGGTGCAGGGAAGCGCATCTGATGAAGGTAAGAGTGAAGGAGTATAGAAGAAAGGTGATGGTCAAAAGCTGGCAATGGCAATGTTGAAAAGGAAGCAAGCAATGATGATGCTTGCTCTGCAACAAGCACAACCTTAAGCGCTTCTTCAGTGTCACAAGTTACATATTCTGGCAGTGGAGAAAGCTTCCATACCATGGTATCAGAGGAAAGTGAGGGACAAGAAAGCGAGGAAGTTGATAAGAAGGACCGCGGCATGGCTTTGAAAGGAAGAAGGGCACCTAAGAAGAAAAAAAAAAAGGTGCAGGAAAAGCGAAGATTGATATTTAAGACGAAGTCGTTAAATACAATGCCGTATCAGGCAGTCGCGTCTCCTCCACCGTTATAACTGCATATTACATACTATGACATTTAAATTCTTAAGATTTAATGCAAATAAAAGCAAACGAAAACAAAATGAAATAATTGTACTAAAGATGTTTTCGGAAGTTAGCTGCATGCTAATTCAATAGACACATTGGCACACACAACAAGGAGCAATGGAATTCGATATAACACAAAGTCGTGTTGGAGTTATGGAACGCACAACTCAAAAGGGGTTCAAATTATTCTCCTACCACCAAGGAGCATAAGAGTCATTAAATTCGTAAAAGACATTGATGGGAGAGTAATTACAGTGGACATAACTGATGGAGGAGGAGTACTTAGAATAATTGACGTGTATGGCCCAAACAGAGCAAAAGAATCGGAGTAGTTCTATATAAAGAGGAACTTCCGTACTATTTTATTTTGGCTCACAATTTTATACTTTGCGGTGACTTTACCTGCGTAACTGATGCTAGTGATACATGACCAGGAAAACATACCAACAGTAGTGGGGCTAGACACTTGGAGTGGGCAAAAGAAATTGAAATTACAAGTCGTGTGGTCAATGGCAGGTGGGAAGGAAGGGGGTTTCACCCGTCTCAATAAAAAGAGAACTAGAATTGACAGAATATACGTATCAAGTCGAATGACACAGAAAGTAAGAGACATTAAAACTATGGAAACGCTTCATATTACTGACCACAAGGGAGTCCTACTGGAAGTCAGACAAATGGGGTGTCCAGGCTCCGAACGCCCACGGCGAACGAATCTGAAATTGGTCGACTATCCAAAAGTTCATCAATAAGTCATGAATTCAGAGACAGGTCAAGGACTGTGACAATACTTTTCATTGGTGGCAGAAACTTAAAAGAGATGTAAAGAACTGCGGGAAGAAATATGCACATGAGAAGCGTGCAACGACGCACAAGCTACAGGAGCACATGTGGCGGTTGCAACAGTTCGACGTGGGAGCACTCTCCGGTGTGAGCTACGCCTTTACGAAAAATCACCTCACACTACTCGTGAGGAAAGGTGGGAGGAGTTGAGGTATATGGCGGCGAGGGACAATCTAGAGAAGTAAGCCTGGTGCTCACGGTGGTTCCTCTCTAAACATCTGGCTTCATTGCAACAGCCCATGGAGGCCCTGATAGACAAGAGCAGACGAGTCATCAAACAAGGTGAAATAGCTACTGTGTCACGGGAGTTCTATGCGAACGTGTTTGAGAATGGACTCACGGAAGGTGATTCCTTTTCTGGAGACAAGCGCCCAGGAAAAGCCTAGAACTTCGCTGCAAAGAGGTAGAGCAGGCAGTTAGTAGACTGAAGAGCAGGAAACCGCCTGGACCTGACGGGTTTCCGGCAGAATTTTACAATCGGTATTGAAACGTCTTAAGCCCCTCTCTGGTGAAGGTTAATGAGACACTTCAGCAAAGTTCGTTTCAAGAAAGCTTCCTAGAAGGAACTGTCACCCTGCTGTGCAAGGATAAGCAGCGTAAGGAGGAGTTGGGCGCCTGGAGACCTATAACATTGCTATATTTAGATTACAAAATATTAGCCAGGATTGTAGTTGGCCGAATACAAGGAAATATGGAGGAGTGGGTGTCACCATCACAGGGTGATGCTGCAGTAAAAGGTCGAAGGATGGAGCGTGGAAAATGTGGGAACTGAGCGACGTTATAGAAGGGAAACATCAGAAGAGTTCGGGTGGAAAATCCAGCAGTAGGGGCTATGTACGGGTAGTTCCATAAGTTTCCGGCCCGAGGTAGAAAATGCGCGCGAATTTGAAAATGCGATTAAGGACGCGTGGCGCCATCTGTTGGAGGGCCTGAGCACCACCCTCAACCCTCTCCATGCTTTTGTCGGTTAAAAATTATGTTAAAAAAAATGTCGGAAATTAAAGCGGGACTGGACAACGTGTACAGGGAAGCCTCTCCGTCGTACACAACGGTAAAAGACTGGGCTAAGCAGTTTCGACTGGGGCGAGAGTCCATTGAAGATGATCCACGCGATGGTCGTCCAGTGGAAGTGGTGACACAAGAAAATTTGTCTCTTGTCAAGGAGGAAGTGCTGAGCGACAGGCGTCTGAAGGTGAAGGAAATCTGAGAAAGGCTGGGGCTTTCCAAAACAACCGTTTTTCGCATCATCGGCGAGGGCCTTCACATGAAAAAGGTCAGTGCGAGATGGATGCCACGACTTCTCTCGTCAGTTCAAAAGCAACAGCGCGTCGTCTGTGCCAAAGAGTTTTTGGAGATCTGTCAAGAGAACGAAGAAGAAATATTGAAGTCAATTGTCACAGGGGATGAGACTATGGTGCTCTACTATGATCCCCTTTCGAAAAAGGAGTCGATGGATTGGCGCAAACCAGGAGAAGCACCTCCAAGAAAAGCCAAGGTCACACAATCCACAAAGAAGATCATGGCAACAATATTTTGGGATTGTCACGGGATCCTCCTCATCGACTTCAAAGAGAGGAACACCACAGTGAATGCGACTTATTATGCTTCACTCCTGCATCGACTGCGAGACGCCATCAAGGAAAAGAGGCGCGGCAGGTTGAGTCGAGGTGTCCGGTTGCTCCAGGACAATGCCCCTGTCCACACGGCTTCTGTTGCCAAGGCTGCACTGAAGGAGTGCGGCTTCGAAGAAATCCACCACCCACCCTACAGTCCAGACTTGGCACCGACTGACTACTTCCTGTTCTCAAATTTGAAGAGGGATCTCAGAGGACGGAGATTTCAAAACGATAGTGAGGTGCAAGAGGCAGTTTTCCAGCATTTTGCGGAGAAAACTTCGGACTATTTTTTCAAGGGTATAAAAATGCTGGGTGAAAGGTGTCAAAAGTGCACCGAAGTTAAGGGTGACTATGTCGAAAAGTGATACACTTGTTTCGTCTCTATGACTATTAAAAGTTGGTCGGGCCGGAAACTTATGGAACCACCCTCGTATCATATGCCAGAAGCAGGCTACTAAACAACGGGCAGTTAAGCAAGAGCTTTCAGGTCAAAAGAGGACTGAGGTAAGGTCGCCGCTTTTCTCCCCTGGTGTATGTGTTAGCCCTTCATATATTATTACGAGAGCTGAACCAATGTGAAGCAGTGAAAGAGATAGGATTACCTACATCCCTACCTACCTGGGGCTGTATAAAGCAAAACCATAGTGGCTTACGCAGATGATCTTACTATGGTTGTTCAAGGCGAAAGGGAAGTTGAGAAAGCACTGGAAGTAATGGAAGGATATGGTACATGATTGGAGCGAAAATAAATAGCGACACATCAAAATTAGTATACTTCGGAGGAGAGAAACCGAGGAAAGATCTAGGTCTGAGTATTCTGGAAGAGACGAGAATTGTTGGAGTCAAGTTTTAATGAGGACGGGGTGTCAAATAACAATTGGGTGCGGTTAGAAAAACACTTGGGAAATATAAGGGTAGAGGGTGTTGAACCTGGAACATCACTGATGGCCCGAACGCTGATTACCAAAGCAGTTACGACTCCGAAATGCGCATACCTCTTTTCTGTCACACTTCTTTTGAAATATGCTGCCGACTTGGGAAACTCTACTTTCAGTTTATCTGGGATGGGAAAACGCAATGGATAGCACAAGAGAAAATGAAACTACCTATCGAAATTGGAGTTCTACAGATTTCTGATCTGAAACATCTGTCAGAAGCATATATGGAATATATAGGATGTTGGATGGAAAGGATATCGGACATCAGGTAGCAAAATTTTGACTAGGTACATTTTAGCCAAGACAAGATAGATCACAGGTGTCCCATTTAAGAACGTCAGCCAGCAATTTATGAAGCAGTGAAGCACATATAGTGCTCCAATTGAAAAAGCTAGACAATAATAAACACTACAGCGCAAGGACAGTCGCAGAATTATACAGAGATCTGAGGAGAAGAGAAACAGAACAACATCAATCTAAGATAACAGCGGAAATTTGGAGAAGAATACATAGTTTCTCTTCAGATAAACTGGAACAAATTTTATCAGTGGCGGAAAAACAGTAGAAGGAACTGCGTGCTTCGGTCAAATAGAAACGGTGGGGCATACCATTTTCGCGTGTAAGTTACCGGCATACCGGTCCTGTCTTAATAATTACTGTAAATGTATTTTATTCGCGATGTATTAATTTTCGTGAATCGCGCATTCAGTCATTCGCGAAGTTATTCGCGAGTACTTAATTTCGCGGTTCCAGGGCTGTTTCCTTTCGCGGGATAAATGTCAAGCTGTGTTCGCGAGTACAATTCTTCGCGACGTGTTAGCATACGCGAAATTCGCGAAAATTAATACATCGCGAATAAAAATAAGTTTACAGTATTTCGGATTAAGCAGCTTAACGAAAGTAAGGAAAGTAGGGGAAGTAATCAAAAGACAACAGATTTTACATGTTAGTAGCGGTCGGAATCACATATCAAGTTTGGGTTAACAGATGTAGGTTTTTTAAACTGCCAGATTAGTTGATTAGTTAAATTAATTTAGAATATATATGCTAGATCCAACCCAGGAAGGGAATCTATTGGAAATTTGGGGTGAGTTATACATAAAGTACAAGAGTGTTGGCGCTGTTCTGACAGTGTTACACTCAAGTCCAAAAGCGATGGGGCAGAGTTCTAGGACTGGCCTCACTTGTTGACTTTGTTAGGAAAATTAAGCGATTTGGTAAACTAAGAATATAAAAACAGCAGGCTAAAACGTTAAGGAAGATGGGATCACTATTATAGAGACTCATCTAATCAGTCAGCAATACAACTGTGCTGTAATAGCGTTTATACTGATAACGATGTGGCTTGTTGAGAATGTGCGCATGCTTGGGAGTCATTGCTACAAAAGGGCACGCGCAGAATAAACCTGGCTTTTTTTAGGCATCGGACACCGGAGCGTGGACTTCTTCTTTGGGGCTCGTGGGGCTCATTTAGAACACTACATGGTGTCAGAATTGTACCACGCCTAGGATACGGAATCTTCGACGGATGGCTCACGGGAATAGCAACGGTTCGACAGCGCCTGGTGTGCTGACTGGATTCTCGCTACAGCAACCGTCGCCGTTCAGCTGCGACGATGCTTCGCTGTGGCCCGGGTGGATCGAACACTTCGAGGACTACAGGTACGCGTCAGGCCTCAACAAACTCAGCGGCGAAGCCCAGGTCCGCACGCTCTTATACAGGATGTTCAAAATTAAGCTTTCACGAGCGCTAAGCAAACCCAGCGATGACAGGAACCCGGATGAGAACTTTAAGCTACTTGTGTAAGAAACAGGTGCTGCTAATTATGTAGCACCTGTTTCTTACTCAAGGAACAGAAAAATAGCAGCCAGTTTTCTTTTGTTCGTCTATTTATAAAGTGCTAGTGAAAGCTTAATTTTGAACACCCTGTATACTATGGGTAGAGAAGCAAAGAAGATTTTCAACACCTTCGAACTAGATGAAGACAGCAACAAGGACTACGGCAGTGTGTAGAGGAAGTTCGAGGAACACTTCCTCGAGGCGGAGAACCTCGTTTATGAAAGCGCATGCTTCCATTCAAGGACTCAGGAAGAAGACGAATCGGTGGATCAGTTCGCCACCGCACTGCGAACCTTGGCGCAGAAGTGCGACTTCGGAATTCTGAAGAACAAGATGATTCGCAACCTTTTCTTCCTTGGCCTCCAAGACAAAGGTCTGTCCGAGAGTTTACAACTGAACGCTAAAGTGACTTTGGCTGCAGCACTGAAGCTTGCGCGTCAGAGACGGTGCATCGCCAACAGCAGGAACTTCGCCGGTGTGGTACTGCGCTGTCGGGTGAAAGGAACACTACGGATGTCGATGCTGTTGCCAGGACGAGAGAGAAGAGGCCTTCTGGCAAGCCTGCGCCTGCCAAGCACGCCAAGGACCGTCAGCACAACCAACGGAATTGTGCATACTGCGGTGGTCCGCCACACAAGAGGTCTGTCTCTCCGGCAACGAACTCCAAATGTTTTGTCTGCAACAAAAACGGACACTTCGCTCGCGTTAGTCAAGTGGCGTCGAACAGAAGCAAATGGGTGAATGCCCTAGCACGGGGGAGTGATGCCGCATTTCTGGGAGCTCTGTCAGCTCCAAGGGCAGCTCGCTCGAGGTACGTCAACATCACCATCAACGGAGAAGTCCCAGCAAAAGTCGATATTGGAGCAGAAGTTTCCGTACCACCAATTACCTTCCCCGGCGTTCCGAAGAAGCTGCTAAATTCAAATCAGCGACTGAAAGGGCCAAGCGGCAAACAGCTCAACGTGACCGGCAAGTCCGCTGGAAGGACAAGAACTGCCAAGAGCAATTCTATGTTGTGGATCCACTACACGTAGCGCTGCTTGGAATGCCCCTCATTGAACGTCTTGGACTCGTAAAGTTCGTCGCCTACTTGGACAAGCAGACGGATGTACAGGAACAGTTTCCTGAACTTTTCCAAAGACTGGGGACGCTCACCGGGGAATATACGCTTCGTCTCGTAAAAGACTCCCAGCCTTACTCTCTCAGTGTGCCTAGACGCATCCCCATTATAATGCGGGAAGGAGTTAAAAAGGATCTGCAACGAATGGAAGAGTCTGGGATAATTCGTTCAGTACATGTCCCGGCTTTGTGATGTGCTGGGACAGTCCCAGTACTGAAACCGTCTGGAGATAAGGATCTGCGTCGACCTTACCAAGCTAAGTGCAAGCGTGCTACGTGAGAGATACGTTCTCCCAAGCGTAGAAGAAACGTTGGGCCTGTTAGGCGAGGCGACTGTTTTTCCAAAGCGTGACGCCAACTCTGGTTTTCACCAGATCAAGCTAGCCCCAAGCTGCGAGGAGCTCACGACTTTTATTACGCCGTTTGGACGGTATTGCTTCACGAGGTTACCGTTCGGAATCACGTCGGCTCCAGAGTACTTCAAAAGCGAATGGCAGAAATTCTCAGTGGACTGCAAAGGGTTGGCAAACCTCATGGATGACGTCCTTGTACAAGGCACAGCACGACGAAAGATAAAGATTGAAGAGTGTGCTGGGAGCGCATTCGGGCAGCGGGTATCACGTTGAACCGTGATAAGTGTGCCTTCGGCGTCAGCGAGATCACTTTTCTCGGCTGCAAGATCAGCAAGGACTGAATTAGTCCAGATCCAAAGAAGATGGAAGCGATAAAGAACCTCGAACCTGCATCAGACGTGTCTGGAGTTAGGAGGATCCTAGGGATGCTAAACCAATTGTCACGATTTCTCCCTGACCTCGCAGACAAGACAAGATCACTTCGAGAGCTTCTCAAGAAAAATTCGGAGTGGCACTGGGGCCACGAACAAGAGAAAGCGCTCCAAGATCTGAAGGAGATGATTTGCTCAGCCAAATGTATGGCAAAGTACAATCCCAAGTTTCCCATCATCGTTTCTGCAGACGCCTCATCGTACGGCCTGTGTGCTGTATTACTACAAGTTCAGCCGTCAAGAAAGCGCCGGCCAGTTTCCTTCGCATCTAGGTCTCTTGCTGATACTGAAAAGAATTATCCAGAAATCGAGAAGGAGGCCTTGGGTATGACATGGGCTGCAGAGCGTTTGAGGGGTTTCTAAGAGGTCTACACGCAACTTTTCAGACAGACCATCGTCCTCTCGTAACGCTCTTAGGGAAGTCTCCTGTCGACGTACTTCCTCCATGCATTCAGCGGTTTCGGCTCCGGCTGATGAGGTTCGACTACGACGCTGTTTACTTTCCTGTAAAGGATTTGGCCATCGTAGACACTGTGTCGAGAGCGCCACTGCAACAGGGCCCTGACACCAGATGTCTCGCAGTTAATGATGAAGTCCAGAGTTTTGCAAGCGGAGCAATGATGGGCATCTCCTCTCAACCATTGCAACTGCTACGCATCCAGGCGCCCCAACAAGGTCTGTTGGAAGGCACTGCGAAACAGGATGGCCGCGGTGGTCATCAACTCCTTTGGCACTTCGACCGTATTGGAAAGACAAAGGCTCCATCACTATCCATGAAGATACTCTGGCCTTCGACACACGAATAATCGTCCCTGAGAAAATGAAGTCACAAATTCTAAGGACGCATCACGAAGGGCATCCGGGCATAGTCAGGTGCAGGGCACTTGCGCGCGAGAGCGTATGGTGGCCATGAATCTCGGCGCAGCTAGCCAAGACAATTAGAGGATTTCAAACCTGCGCAAAAGGTAGAGAACAAGCAGCAGAACCTCTGCTTCCATCAGAGACGCCAACGCTTCCATGGCAAATGGTTGGAATCGACCTTCTTGACCTTAGAAGAAACACTTACCCGGAAATTGCTCTGCTCCCATCAACGACTTCCTCGTGCACCATAGAGCGTATCAAGAGCATTTTTGCAAGACACGGAATACCCGACACCGTCATGTCGGACAACGGCCCCCAGTTCTCTTCGAGGGAGTTTCGAAAACCTTTGCAAAAACCTACGGTTTCCAGCACGTGACGAGTAGTCCGTCTTACCCCAAAGCGAACGGAGAGGCAGAGCGAATGGTGCAAACGGTGAAGCGACTGCTGGAAAAATAAGACCCCTATCTGGCGTTGTTAGCGTACAGGAACACGCCTGGGAACACCGGGTACAACCCTGCAGAAATAATGATGGGGAGACGGCTTAGAAGCAGAGTTCCGGTACTGCCATCAACACTTCGTCCAAGGATGCTGGATCAAGAGGAGGTTTCGAAGATGATGGGAGCAGAAAAGGAAGGTCAGATGCTTCGTTACGACAGGAGGCACCGGGCAAGACCTCTCCCAGATTTGAAACCAGGGGACAGTCTGGGTCAAGGGCTCCGGAACGAAAGGAGTCATCGTTCGACGCTCTACGTATTCACGGTTATATGTGGTGCAGACCCCGTCAGGTCTGCTTCGAAGAAACACAAGATGTCTGGTCCAGCTTGGCGTCACCCGGGACGGCTGCGAATACTACGCTCCCTTCTTGCCTGTGCGTACATAGCGGCATTTCGGTGAGGCTGATCCTCCGGAGGAAGAGGAAGCAGAAGGCATAGCACCCGAAGATACAACCTCTTCAGGCGTCACAGAAGAGGGACGGACACCAGCAGTGGAACGACCTGGCGACAATTTGCGTATGCAGCGACATGTAGGGGTATCGCGGTACGGCAGACAGGTGTTCAGGCCAGAAAGACTTGCGTTGTGAGATTTGGGATTTTGGGATATGCATAAGTGTCCCTTTGTATAAAGGAGTTCAAACGTGCCCGTGTGCCAAGGTGCACGTGGCAGACTACAGTTTCTTCTTCTTCCTCTGACGCGTATGCCGGCGAATGCTGTCGCGCAACGCCATTGTGAAATGGCTGCCGACGCACTAGATATGGTCATTGCTAATACTGGCTCCCCAACCTTCTACAAGCCTCCAAGTACCTACACTGCAATAGACGTCACGATTCACTCACCAGACTTAGAGGTCGTATGGGAAGTAGGACCGGACATAATGGGAAATGACAATTTTCCCATTTTAATAACACTGCCCGGACTCTTTCGCAGGGCGCCCCCTCCCGCATGTACAGGAACCCTCCGTAATCCACAGGGATCAGTTCCGGACATTATTAAACAAGAACAGTTCTGTTCTGACGACATCACAGCTGACATCTTTAACAGCTCGACTGCTGCTACTTGGGTGATCGCCACTCGTACTTCCAACCCAACACCAGACCTAAAGTCCCTGAACCTAGCTGCAGCAAGGAGCAGATCACAGCACCTCCTTCGACACAACCGATCCCGTACGAACCTAGCAAGTTGCCGCAGAGCCTCAGCAGTCCTACGTCGCTACTCCACAGCGCTGCGTAGCCACCAATGGACATGATTGTGTTCTTCGCTGAGTACACAAACCCCTGGAGCAAAAGTATGTCGAGTCGTTGACAAACTCGCTGGAACCCAATGTGATGGCCATCCTATCACAAATTCGCCCTAAAACTAGGCATCACCATAAGTCAGGCTGCCAAGCTCTTCAGTGAGACCTTCACCCGGGAGAAGACTATTGTGGTTCCTGCAGGTTCACTCCATTTTGCCCAGTAATATACCCAGACAACACGAAACTTCATTCAGATGTCCGAAAAAGATGCCAACGTCCCACGTCCTGGAACGGCGTCCCTAACATAGCCCTGGGACGTGCCCCTTATACAGCGGGTATACTTGTTGCTTTTTGTTATGAAACACGTAATGAAATCCCAGAAATGTCTGTCGGCGTGCGAAGTAGGATCTCCTCCCGCTCCCCCAAGTGTGTTGAGAAAAAGAGTGAATGAGCAGGTGTCATGAGGCGTTCACGCGACAGTGGATCCGTGACGCCATTTGATGAGCCACACTTCTGAGTAGAGTATGCAATATTAAGAAGAATACGAATCACCACTACAATTGAGGTTAATCTTTATCGTGATGTTTATGTTTACGGTAATAATTCGAGGTGTTTGCGTTCGTGATGTGGATGACAAATACAGAAGTGTGGCTTGCTGAAACTGCTCTTTGAAAGTTTTGGGGAAGGCAACTTTCCGTTGACACCTTGTCCTCCACGTTGGCTGTGCGTGTAGCTGCTTAGCTTGTGAGGTACAGGCGAAAGCACGGGATGGCGTCAAAGGTATGTAGCCTTATACTTCGAACTGCTTCAATGTGACATTATATACTGTTGTTTAAATGAGCAATAGTTTGACTGAGATGCGCTGCACAACATTTTTTAGTCAAGTCAGTGCGAATGTTTGCTTACGTTGGACGGTGTTTGGTTGATAGGACAAAGTTCCTGGGATATGCAACGGATGAATTGGGTATTTATTTGGTATGTATTTAGGTGTTCTTCGCTTTGTTTGTTTCCAGGCTATTTGACAAAGTCAGGGTGTTTCCTCAATGATGGCGCCCTTGCAGTAGCTCAGCAAGCGACAATGTCATGGTTGCGCCACGCACCACAAGTCGTCAGAAGACGAGTGCAACACGCAGTGAATCGGAAGAAGGACAATGATGTCTTTTGTGTGCATTGGACGTTCTTTCGTATTCCTTCTTGATAGGCATATAGTGGCGGAATATTCTTCATTGCGTGCGTTTAAAGTATTGATCTCTGATGTAGACCAATGGCAAGGTACCACTTGATGCAGCCGTGGTATTACCCAACTTAATTCAGTGACGGATCCGGAGGGAGAAGCGGTTGGGTAATCGCCCCCCCCCCAAAAAAAAACGTTAGTTTATTCATTGCATTTCCCTCTCCCCACTCCCCCACTACGCGCTTCGACAAAGAAACACCCCCCCCCCCTTAACCGAGGGTCGGAATCCGCCACTGTCTTAGCTATTGAATTTATAAATTTTATTGTACTATGTTAACTAGTTTGGGGAACCAATAAAGAACGGGCGTTTATTATGTCGGAGCAAGTGAGCATTTCCTATCGTTTGATGACAGTAATTGGTTCAACAAGATAGAGACTGTCAAACAGCATAGATCAGCACATGTCCTGATCTATGGTGTTTGAAAACCTCTACTATGTTGAACGCGACAATATCAATAAGGACCCAAGATCAATAAGGCTAGCACCTCTTCAGAGCTGTCATGCTGTGCAGGGAAGCCCGCTTCCAGTGAATACATAACATCCCTATAAGGATTCCTACAAGTCCCATATAGAGATCACAACGGACGTCCATGTAACGTGAACTGCGACATCAATATCGGAGTTTCATTTAGACGCGTTTTAGACTTCTGTTGAACCAAACTCGCACATCGCTTGGACATCCAAACATCCGCGAAGGGACGTCGCAGAGACATTTCTCGGATCATTTTGTGTTATCTGGATGACCGGATTCCGCTGCAAACTCGTAACCAAAGACAATCTCTTAGAGCTCTGCCCTGCTGTCGATTATGCAAAAAAGAAAAAGAGGTCTCGCGTTCCTGGCTGCTTTTGTTGATGTAAGAAGCGCTCTCGACATGGTCTCGTCTCATGGTGTCATCTCAACTTCAGAAAATAAATGTCACGGGTAGAACCCTCCGCTTCATCACTGACATCCTCAATGGCAAAACCACTCAAGTAAGACTCGGCCGTTATTTGGGTCAATCCAAACCTTGCCCTACTGGATTACCACAAGGAACCGTGCCAGCGCTTATACATCGACTGAGAACGGGAAGTGCCTTCACACCAGCGTTCCTGCATAAACTCAGACGAACAGGGTCACCATACTGCAGAAGCTGTACAGATGTTGATGTTGACGAAAAAATAACAGGGAGAGATAGAATTCGTTGAGAATTATCACACATATCTCATCTTCTCCTTCGTTGCGGAAGATATCACAGAGAAAGGCAAACCCTACTTGAACGCCTTCAGGGCACAGGAACCACTCTACGCTCTTCTAATGAGCTGATACACCCTCAAGGGTCAAGATATACCCTAAGGAAAATTCGGGACGCACTCTGCTTCCTAGAAGACACCGGACTCCCATCAGTTTTGTAATTTCATCCACCTCTTACCCCCAATTCCTCTCCTTCCTCCTTCCTTTTCTTAACTATTTAGCTTTATCTTTTCCTCCCCTGCTCCCCTCCCTTGGAAATGTAACTTGCCGCCACTATTCTGAGCAGGCAGACCACATTTCCTTTTCTTAATAAACGTCACCACCACCAGCGCCAGTGTGAAATGCGCCAGCCGCTGCTCCTTGTTCTCCTTGTTCTCCTCTTGCAAGAAAAATTGTCTATAAAAACTATGTTGACAAATGTCAATAACAGTATAAAGAAACACGGTAGTTTGTCGATAGAAATTCTATGGACCCCCCTATTCCAAATTGGCCACCGTGTATGTATTGAGAAGTGTCAGTGGACATTATAGAATAGAGACTCCATACATCAATGATAAAAAGCTGTTTCGGCAGCTGCCATTCGCTACACCCTGGCATGATTTAGCTTTTGTGTGTGTGATCCAAAACACGAAAGCTACAGGTATATAGTGACTCTTTGCTTTATTGCACGTTCCACAATACAGCGTAGCCGCAGATCATTTTTGGGGACATACCCTCTACGGCGAACGGGATGTCCGCGGGAGTAAGAAGTTCGTTTCTGGCACCTCCCATAACGAACAACGAGCACGGCAGGACACCACAGAATAAAAAACAAACGCATAGAAATATAGTGAGAGAAATAGAAAGACAACCAACAAGTCCGAAAAGCACACTTCGAGAGATTAAGAAAATTCTTCCCAGTACTACAAGCACTACTGCCCCGTTACTTCGAAAGGCGCTGGCATTCCCTTTCTAAGAGAAAACAGGTACTATATCGTTATATCGTTTGTCATGCGAGCTTCCGCTAATTCGAGAGTCCTGCTCGCCCATGACTCAAAAAGAATGGTGAGCTGTCTAAGCCTAATTCCATTACGCACAGAAACAACACTCAAGCGAGGAATTGCTTGGAGTATTAACTCCCAATAAACCCAACGTCTGTGATTCTTACAATCAACATAACGTCTGTGGCACGTACCGGTACGTGCCACAGAGGGACTGAATGAGATTTGTCAGAAACAACAACAACAACAATTACTTGAATGACGATGGGATGAGGTGATTCACCGCAACAATTGCGGTACTATACGTCAGTGCATGTGGGTTAATATATGAGTGGGATGACGATGAAAAAGATAAGGCATACACATATGACACACGCAAATGAGATACCACACACGCGGGTGCGTCGTAACTGATGCGTGGTTCACACTACAACTTCTCTCCGTTGCGGTTACGGTGCGGATCCAGTGCGGAGGCGGCTGTTGTACGACACGCTGTTCAGACATATGCGTTCTTGATACGTCAAACGCTTGTGGTTGACCAATCACGTCTCCACTCCACCACGTCTCCATTCCACAGGCAGCCATGAACGGGCAACGTGATGTGGTCGGCGAAACTTTGAATCTCTGAATGAATCTCTGTACTCGGCTCGGTGTTTTGCCAACGTGCTTTCACCGGAGGCAGCCATGTTGGAAAAGCACGCGACAGCACAGCAGTGATGCGCTTGCGCGGAGCGCGTTCGCTCATTGGTCAGCTGCATCTCCGCAGGTAGCCCGTACCGCATGGACTTCGGTCGAGCTCAACTCTTGCGGTGCGTGTGCTTTTCGGAGTGTCGTGCTTCGTTGTCATGACAACCGTGTCGCGCTGCATCCGTAACGCATGAAAATGCAACAGTGTGAACCAGGCATGATGGGGATAGTATAGTTCATCCGGTCGGCCACCGGATATGTAGTGCTGTGAAGATCACTCTCTCCGCATTCATGGCAAAAGCTCTGAGGTCAGAGGAGTTCAAGTAGGCTGTGTAGACGTCAAGAACAGATAAAATGAGTGCAGACATTGACGGTGCTGCACAGGGTTAGAAAAAGGACCCAAGATTGCGGCAAGGCTGAGCGGCTTGTTGTTCATACGGGTCAGTTGGGACTGGAGCATTGCTCTCTCCGAACTGTATAGAGGGCAGTCGATGAGGACGTGTTCAATGCTTGCCACTATGGCGCAGTTGGAATACGAGCTAGTTGAGGCACACCCTAGTTTGTGTCTGAACTGCGGGGTGAAGGCCATATTGAGGCGAAGTCGATGCAGAAGGGAGGACAGACAGCGGCGCATACGGCCTGGGAAGGAAAACCGCAATGTTGGATTTACGGCGTGCAACAAAGACCTGCCTGTAATGTCCCGGCGATATTGTTGCGGCGCATTGATTGTATCACCGCCGACAAGAATGCCCTCCTCACTCTAAAAAATATAACTCCTTTTTGGGTGTAATTTGACGATACCCTAACTGACTCCCTTTTTGGTGTATATATACACCCTCTGGCAAAACTACACCCCCCAGAAAGGGTGTTCTCTGAACACCTCTTTTGGTGTAATGTAGCGGTACCCTAACTGACGCCCTTTTTGGTGTATGTCTACACCCCCAGGCAAGACAACACCCTTCAGTAAGGGTGTTATGCCGAGGGCAACAGAAACACAACGGTTAAAGTAACAGGCATATTCTTTATTTAGATTACCTATAATACACTGCATGCACTGCTATAAGAAATACATAGTCACCGCCCCCCCCCCCCCCAATACAAAACATAAAAGTGTCCACCAACATGTCGACCAAGATGACGGTATTACGGTGAGGCCAAGAGAAGTCCTGCCTCTGCACTGAAAGAAAAAATGAACTGTGAAATGCCTTAATCAAAGTAAGGGCGAACCACAAATTACATGATAGTTACGCAGATGGCCAAGGCTAGAGAAGAATTTAGAGTATACAAACACCGCCCTCGTCAATATGCAAGCAGCTCAAGATAAAGTAAAGCAATCGATAAATGATGGTGATTGAATTTTATTGGCGCAAAAGCAACTCAAGCTATAATACTCCAAAACCATGGTAATATTGTGACTAGTTAAAAATCAGTCGATTATATTAAAATAACGTAGAAATTATGAAGCACACAATCATAGTGTAGTTAAAAGACTAATGTCCCTACAAAGCTACAATCGGTAAAGGGTCAGCGAAGCGTCGGTAGCGAGACCCGAACCCATACCTCTCTGATTTCTGGTCAAGTGTATATGACCAATTAGGTACACCATTCTGACATCGCCAACACACAAACTTGCCAGCGCATTGTTCAGTAGACGCGCACAGCCATTGACTCAGCACATCTGACCGGAAATCAGAGGGTTGTGGCCTAGTGGTTTCATTGCTCGCTACCTCTTGGCTCTTGTTGACTCTTGCCAGCTGCTTTACTTGCTACCACGTATTGCACCAACTTCGTTTGTTGCGTATACCCCTTGACTTTGCCTAACGGTCACATGTGACCGTTACAACGCGACGCGCACTGTTCTCTGATCTAATCCGTGCATTCCACTTAAGGTTCCAACATAATCTCAAAATACCCGCTTCAAAGGCACCTCAATCAACCAGACAAGCAGACAAGACAAAATACACCGACAACACTTACCAAACAGCACGCTGTAGCGAGACGCTCGGATAAGCTACTCGATCCGGTGGGCACGACGCGTCTGTTGCTTGCATCCGTTCAAGACCCGGAACCATAAACCTTGCAGTGCATCCTAAACTCACATGGTCAAATGACCTGTAGTTCACCAAACGACCTCCACAAAGAACACGAAAACTACCACAACGAACTCCAACCGCCATAGCTGGAGAACACAGAGTAAACAGCACACTGTTGCCAGACCTGTCGTAGCGAAGCATTAGAAACTTGATGGCCACTACACCTTTTTCACGCCAATTCTCGAAATTACACCCTGCAGAGCGGGACATACACATATTACACCCATTTCAGACCAAAAACAGGGTGTATTCTTTTTCTTGAGGGTGTAATAAGGGAGTAAAGCAATTGATACACCCCAAATACACCCCAATTACACCTAAAAAGGAGTTTTATTTTTTAGAGTGCTGTCACCACGGGTCAACATATTCGGTATCACCGCCTCACATTGTCTGGTAGCAGCAGCCACTCTGCCAGCCTCTACATTTCCGCTTAGTCCACAGTGACCTGGGATCCACTGAAAAGTGATGGAGTGACCTACGTCGCACAGACACTGAACGTCGCTGAGTATGTCCATGACAATTGGAGCTAATGAACGGCTTGCGACACGGTTGTCTGAAATCTCCAGCCTGCGGCGGGGCGGTCCCCTGTCGGCGGTGTCGCGCTCGAAGGAACTATACCAATACCGACTCCCAGAGGATGCCGAGCTCAGCCGCCCCCTGTTGGGCGAGATAATGGAGATAATCGTCGTATACCGGGACGTCGTCTGCTAGCAACAGAGTGAGAGAGAGGGATAGCCCCTATAGCTCCTATAGGAGATTGCATTGGTATAGTTCCCTCGTGTGCACACTGCCGATAGGGCACCGCTCAGCCACAGGCTGGAGATTTCAGACAACCGTGTCGCGAGCAGTACCTCGCGCACCCATGCTCTCTATGCACTGCAGGGCTGCCCTGGAGTCTGTGTATGCCACGCACATTCGCGGAGCCTGGCGCAGAGCATACCACAGGAACGACAAGATGCCGTAAAGCTCTGCGCTGGGGATATGTTTAATGCTGAAGGAGAAAAAAAAAAAAAGAAGGGAAAGGTTAGCCATGATCTAGGCTTGCTATATTCCCAAAAACAAACACAAACAAGCAAAAGGAAGATGAATCAGCAGAGACACAGAAATTTACGAAGAAATACAGGAAAAGACAGCTCCTTCAGTAATCGTTGTGCAGACAGTCATATAGGAGGTATCAGAGAGTACCCAAGAGTTTAGAATCCGAAGGAATCGTGCCAGCGCAGACGTGACTGCAGCGTGCTGGGTAGGGCCAAGTAGCACCGCGAGGAAAAGCTCTCGGTAGCCTAGATGAGCGAGACGGCGCCGTAGACTGCACCGATAAGCTTCGTACCGCTGGCATGCAAGGAGTATGTGTTGCACGTCAGCTTCCACATTACACGTGGGGCGAAGAGGTGATGGAAGTTTGCTCACCTTAAGCAGGAGGAGTGGAGTTCGTGCCACATTCAGCCGCAGCCGATGAAGCAACGACTCCTCAATGCGCGGGATGCGGCAAAGCACAGCATGTGTCATTAGCGGGTCAGTGGATTTAAGGAAGGCATTGGCGCGTAGAGCTTGTTGCTGAAAGAGCTGCGTTCAGTTAGCAATAAAGCGGCGGATTTTCAGCTGGCACATAGAGAGTGTGAGGGCAAGGACAGTTGGCTGCTCAGTGTCGTGGGCACGCCGAGCGAGAGCGTCAGCACCATCTGTGTTACGTAAATGAGACAGACGGACCGAGGCTCCAGATGACTAACCCCAGCAAGCTTTAATCAACAAGTGCCCAGAATCCCAACTCGAGCCAGGCGCCGCGCGCTCATCGCAATCCCATGCACCTGGTCGCCCATCGTCCTCCTCTAAGTTATGCAACACACTCCCGCGCCGACAGGGTGACCGCGTTGGCGGCGATCATATCTGTGCAGTGTCCAAGTGACGTCAGGTGGGGACGTGGCCGATCGAGGCAGGTGTCCTCACGGTCTGGGTTTACGAAGACTTGCAATATTTCAATCGTCCGCGTCGTCGTCTGACGTGAAGACCCCAAAACATCTGAAACATCCTCGCGGTGCGGCACAGGGTGTGGTGTGCTGTACAGTAGTCCTTGGCGAACCGTCTGTGGTCTGTGGCAGCTGCCGCTGGGTCGCTGAGTGTCATAAAGGAGACCGATGCGGGTGTCTGCTGACTCGTGCAAACGTGGACGACTGTGGGCAAAGGTGTGGCTTCTAAAGCGCTGCCAAGGTCCTCCGCCGATAGCGGTTGAGCGTTGATTCTGCTGCCGACGTTCGACGACATTCTCCCTATCTTAGAGCCGGCTTCAAAATGAGCTGGAGGGATTATTTCTCTTTCAGCGAAGATCTGCGAAGATCGTTGGTGCCTTTGCACAACGTCGTGCGAATCACATTCGGAGTTCGACGATTTTTGTGCTATGTTGCTCGTGTAGACGGGAGGTAGGCCTTCCGACAACCTGGTTTGAACTAGTGAATCCTTACAGTCAGTGCAGTCTTTCCCTGGTCGCGTACTGAGGTTGCAGTCCTCTGGCCATACCTTTGCATCACACTGGCCCTCAGCGGTTTCCTGGTGTTCTGTGTTCGTGCTGTCCGTACGCTGCCATCGCCATTCCTCGAAAGATGCCTCAATGTTTGCTGTGAGGTCCGACTGGTGCGGATGGCGTGACATCGAGCGTTCTTGAATTGTGTCACTCTCTGTCGAATTTGATTGACCTTCAATTGCGCCAGCTGGAGAAGCAGGAGGCTGGCTGACCGAGACTTGACTTCCGAGCTGACCAGCTGTAGTGAGATGAACTGTTCCGCTGGTCCACACAGTGAACGTCCCAGTAGGCAAGGTAGGCAAGAGAGCCAGGCGGAGTGCGCTTCTCGCTTTAGAAATTGCCAGTTCCACTTGCCATTCTTGCTCCAGTATATCTTGCAGTTCGTCATCGAATCTCTCATTACTTATCAAACCCATGACCTGTGCATCCAGCTCCGCTAGGGCTGCCTTCCCGGCAATCAGGCATCGGAGGTCTGCTTCAATTGCTGCCTTAACTTTTACCGGTCGAGACAGAAGTACGGCGAGATGTTCGGTGGCATGGGTGACCCCGTCGCGGGTTCCTGCCCGAGTACGCAGTAGGCCGTCGAGTGCTTCGCTTGACATCCGGAGCGCGGTCCGAATCCCGGGTTTCGGCACCAAAATGTGTTACGTAAATGAGACAGACGGACCGAGGCTCCAGATGACTAACCCCAACAAGCTTTAATCAACAAGTGCCCAGAATCCCCACTCGAGACAGGCGCTGCGCGCTCATCGCAATCCCATGCACCTGGTCGCCCATCGTCCTCCTCTAAGTTATGCAACACCATCATTGCCAGAAAGTCCGACATGGCTCGGAATCCATTGGAATACCACGCCGTGTCTCAGGGATACAAGTTCGGAGTGCAGGGCGACGATCGTGTTGTAGGTGTTACTGATGACTACAGCAGAGTAAGAGGACAGCGCCTCCAGAGCCACGTTACTGCCGGTCAGAATCGTCCAGACCCTGGGCGCCAACGAGGAGAAGTGTCTCAAAGCGGCCAGTATTGCGAATGCCTCGGCAGATGACATAAGAAGGAGTTTGAATCCGTGCTCAATTCCATCCCATGCAAAAGGCAGCAGGCGACCTGACTAGAGAGACTGAAGCATCAGTGTATACTTGGGTTCGAAGCCGGTGGTGGCTGTGGATGTGGTGCAAGGTCAGTTGGCAGGCCACAACTGTTGGCACAGCATTCTTTTTCCTAAGACTCGGAATGGACGTTTGTACAGTGGGGTAGTGAAGTGTCCACATGGGTGGCGCATAGGAGGCGCGGGTCGAAGCTGCGGGGATGTTACGCCGCAAACGAAGAATAGCTTTACCGAATGCAGATGCGGGAGAACGTTGAGCAATGTCACAGAGATAATGAACCGGATGGCAGGCAAGAAAACTCGTGTAAGTCGACACTATCGCGAAGAATAAGCACCGATGGTTCCCGTGCCTCAACCAAAATAGAGAAGGTTTCCGTAGTCTTTGGCACTCCCAAACAAAGGCGGAGGCTTCTGGCCTGAATATTGAGCAGCTCCCGTTCGTGAGTGCTGGAGATCCTATATAGGATAGGCAGGCTATAGAGCATAGTGCCACGCAACAGGCAACAATGCACACGACGGAGGTCAGCACAGGACGGGCCCCAGGAGGATACGCAGAGGTGCCGGAGCACATTACTGTAGATGCGGGTGCTAGCAGAGAGAGAGCTGATCTGCCGCGACCATGTCAGTCCCTTATCAATGATTATGCCTAGGTAGCGAGAGTGCGAAACGTAGTTCAGTCTAGAGCCAGCTAGCAGCAGGGGGTATTTGCGGAAAGAGCGCCGCGTGAATGTTATAGCTACTGTCTTAGCCGGTGAGACAGACAGCCCACTGTCAGCAAGATGCGCAACAATAAGGTCTAAGAACTGTTGCAGACGACGCTGGATGGCATCACGACGCGTTGCAGAGGTCCATATGCAAAAGCCATCAGCATAGATCGTGATATGGGTATGCTTGTGCAGAAGCGGAGGGAGGTGTGCCAGGATAACATTAAACAGGAGCGGGCTGAGGACGCTTCCCTGTGGAACTTCACGATGCACAGAGTTGTTGGCGCTGTCACCCTCTGCTGTGCGTACGAACAGAGATCTGTCGGAGAGGAAGGCTTGCAACAAGGCAAGGGTACAGCCGCCCATACCAGCTTCTTGAAGCGATGCAACAACGGCATTGTGGAGAACACTGTCGTATGTTTTCGCGACATCGAGGAAGACAGCGGCCGTTAGGAGCCCATCAGGCTTTGCTTGCTGGATAGAGGAGACGAGGACGATGACATAGTCAATTGCAGACCGCGCTTGCCGGAAGCCAGCCATGGACACACACACGGAAGCTGAATCATGCCAGGGTGTAGCCAGAGAGAGAGAGAGATACATGATGACGATGGTATGGGGATGTGTGCTGCCGAAGCCGCTTTTTAACGCCTTCGTATGGAGTCTCTAATGCATAATGGCTATTGACACCTCTCAATACATACACGGTGGCCAATTTGGAATAAGAGGTCTATACTATTTGTATGGGCCATGTATATATAAATGTACATACATAGAAAATCAACCTAACGCAACGACAATTGCTGAAATAAATTGGCCGAAAATCCGCGGAGATGAGTCCTTGGATCCGCCTCTTTTTTGTCGGCTCTAGTTTGAGCGCCAAAGTGCGACGAAAGCAGGTTACATTGACACGCCAAAAAAAGGGGGATAGGACTAGAATCCACAGAACAGACACGCACGGTGAGTGCTGGAATCAGAGCTATCTTATAAGAAACGAGGCCACCCGACGTTTTATAGGCAGGAAAGGAAATCAATTTTTGGATTCTAACCCTCTTCCCCCTGAATGGCGTGTCAATGTAACCTCATTTCCTTACCTAACCACTCCTCCCGTACCCTGGATGGAATACAGGGTTCAGGGTTCCGGTTACAAGACGACACACACACACAAAAAGAAAAAAAAAACAGCGGTTCAGTTCCAGTTTTCGGTTCGGTTGGGTTCCGGTTCGACACCCGGTTTTAAATACTGTTTGAAGTATTTGCTACACTATCTTAGTTACTTTAATTTCGGTGTATGTATACCGTATCTCAATTACATTCTACCGTTGGTATTTAGTATCGTATTTTCAATATTTTTTTAGTATCTTGTGCATGTCTGCTTCAGAGAACACATAAGGCAATCAGAAGAGAGTAGAGATTCGGTCATACGGGTGAAAGACACCTTCTAGTTGTGGTGATTTCCATACAACACGGTGTTAAAAAGCGTGTCGTTTTGAAACTGGTAACTGGATAAATCTAGAAATCGCAATAGAATACTAACCTAATGGTGCGGAAGAAACCCTTATTCGTTTGATTTCAGTTAGCACTCCTAGTTCATGCAAAATCCCGGGAACACTGGCCCACCCTTAAACAGTGTGGACGAAGGATATTCTGGGGAGCATATCAACCCGTGGCATCGCTTCAAGACTACATCAAGTGTCCCGTCGGGGGACTGCCTCAAGTGACTGGCTAATGTGACGTTGATGTTCGCACGACTTATCCTATGAGGTCGAAAAGGCGGGAATCCAGCAGTATGTCGCCACATGTGTGCGTACAGGCTGACTTATCTTACGTGTAAATCTGCTCATAAAAAAATAAAAAAAGAAACGAAACAGATTTTCATCAAGTCGCTTGCTCGGCTTCTCATTAACACCACAAAACGGTCGATAAAACACAGTTCAATAAAACATATCTCCATGAACAGGACAGGATTTTCCTAGTACCTTCTCGATGCATGGGTACTACACAATGGAGGAGAAACGAATGGAACAAAGATGCCATTCTAACGTAGAAGGGAAAATATCATATCCGTTCCAACGTGACTGACCTAAAACAAACTTCCCCAAGAAAAACATGCATTTTGGAATTTTTTTTTACGGCTGTTGTGACGAACATATTTTACCACTCTGTAGCCTGTCGAGAGAAGGACTGAGAGAATAGGTCTGACAACGATGCCGATTGCATGTTAGACGATGCTTCGTATTTTGGTAGCATTCGATGTGTGTACCCCAGCGTAGTGCGCAAAACGAAACGGACGTTTGTCCTCACGTGGCGCATACTTGTGTTTGCTGACGAAGGGCGTTCCTGGTTAAGCCTCACTTGCGCCAGAGGAAAACAAAAGAAGGCATTGCACCTGTACGTTCTGCAGCCTTCTGTAGAGTTTCCTAAGTGCCGATGCGCGCACTGCACCTCTTCTATACGGTAAGATTAATGTATTGTGCTGTCCCTTACTAACTAGAACCATCGAGATACATGCAGGAAGGTTTTATCTTACAGCGTCTCCAGAACCGTCAAATGTTGCAACGCTTCCGATGGTGACTCGGTGATGTTGTTGCCTTCCACTGATCTGCGAACAACAGATATGTCGAACAGACACAAAATTAACTTGGTATGAAATGCTATGAATACAGATTAACTTACAGAAAAGTGAGCTTCACTAGCGGCGTAAACACCAGCGGAGGAAGCCATTCCAAATCGTTGTAGTCCAGTCGGCTGTTGGAATAAAAAATAACATCACACTTCAACGGATACTTAGGCTGACGGCGACACACGGGGACTGTTGGAAAACTTTATGGTGCTTGGATGTTGCAAATTGATTGTGTAAATCTTGATTGAACTGTATCGTTCGAATGTACGAAAGATGTGCGGGATATGGCGGCTCACCAAATGTGGACCCGGCTACTCCGGACCACTCAAGGACATCATGCAAACTAGAGCATTCAAGAAAAATAATTAGTTGTTTGAGGAAATTTATTGAACGTCATCACTAGTACACAATTACAATATTTAGAGTTCATATTGTAATTCATTAATTAGTTTTCTACGAGCCGTACTTGTCGGGATATAGACACTTGAACACGTGCTCGTCAAGCTCTGGCATCAGAGGGCCAGCCATTCTCATTGGTAGTCGTAAGCACGTCATATTTCTCGCGCTTCTCCACTGACAGATATTCCTGTCGTTACGACAGGGCAGTCGATCCCGGCCGAGGACGGCAGCAATGTTGGGGAGGTAAACATCGCTTCCAGCACCGTGTGTCGAAGATTTCTGGCGCACGTCAAAAGAACCCCAGGTGGTCGAAATTACCCGCAGTCCTACCCTGCGGCACGTGCAACATGCCGGCACACCACGTGCGCCACACTAGGCAGACAAACCTTACGTGTAACATCACTGCACCATTATTATTATTATTATTATAAGTTTCGGTATTCGCGGTGGTGGTTTTCTGCGCGTCTAGTACACACTTTGCTGTAAAGCTTGGAATGCAGGTTCATATATCGATACAAATAACAATCGCACTTTACATTTATCGAGACGAAGTGTCGCAACCCCTTTAAAGAATCACTACAGACAAAAATGTTTCTTTTATCTCGTATTTTATGTTATTTTTCTATTAATCTTTGTATTTTTATCGAATCTCTCTCGAAACCTCAGTATGCAAAGAATGAGCGTCGTCAGTGAACGTTACGCGACTCCAGGAATTTTCGAAACAACCCGCGAAACTTGATAGTTGTCTGTCTTCTAGCAACAGCGCGTGTCTCCGCTCTCAGCCCCACGTTGGAAGTCTTCCAGCCGCTGTGGCGAGGAAACGTAAAATCGACCGCCGAGTGCCAGACGCGTGCCAGAATAGTGCCAGACGCGTGGCACATTGGGCACTCCATGAGGTCATACTTCTCAAAACTAGAAATTTCCAATGCTGGATGCTTCCGCGTCACGTAGAGGAACGATATTTTGGGGGAACTACAATGTGGGACACATGAATTGCTATGGCACAAACTCGGTAGGGATTTTTTAGTCCGTATTGGAACTTTAAACCTGACTCTCAGCGACCGGTTCGGGTTGGGAAGGTTAACGGACAAATCAAATCACATCAAATGATTCGTGTTATGTATCTACATACACAGACATATGAATACGACAACTGAATCGGGAGAGAGAGAGAAAAAAAATTACGTCAGAAATCGCTGTGCATATTGTCATTGAAATGTGATAGCATTTATGAGCTTATCGGGGGCATTCTCCGACAATGGACAGTAGAGACCTGGTGAGAATGAAGTAGCTGACGTGCTTGGCAACTACTAGCTTTTCTATGCCCCTGACGAAGATACAATCTAAAAGAAGACCTCCATGAAGCCTCCCATGACAATCGTCGGCATGTAGAGTTCCTTCAAGTTTGCTGCGAAGGTTTCTTTGTTTGTTTGTTTGTTTGTTTGTAAGAAAACGGAGAAATTGAGCTCGTCCCCAGATGTGTTCTGCTACTCCTAACATAAATACTGTGGGAACAAGAGCTTCCATTTGTACCTTATCTTGGCCATCAGCGAGGTAAGCGAGAACTAGTGTGTACGCGTGTCTGCGATGCATTCTGGGGGCGTATCACGGGTAATAAAAGCAGAGCTGCGTTAGCAACGGGGCCTTCTTTCTACCATCGTCTGGGAGCGGTTCGGTTGGATGTTTGGTGAGCGGCCGGGCGGTGTTGGCCTGTTGTCACGGTAGGTGAATAAATGCGTTGTTGTTTGTGAACTAGATGCCCCTTGGTTTCACCGGCGGTACTGCGGACAGGGATTCTATCTCATCTCATTATTTCATGCCAGAGTTGTAGGCTGTCTTCTCCGAAGCCATCTTCGCGTGGAGCGTGTATTTCCCCCGGTAGGCGAATGGGCAGGAGAAGATAGCTACAATACTTAAATTCTTAAATTAAATTCTGCGAAGGCGTTACTTGCAGGGTAATTGAAGAGTTTGGCTTACCAAACCCCAAAGAAGTCAAAATGCTCTTGATCGTGCCTTTAGAGGATCCCGGTGTAATGCCATTCCAGCACGGTGAGGGTGGGGTCATCCTCGTAGTCCATTTCTACGACGCATAGCTGGGGTAACTTCGCCAAGCATCCTGGCGGTTACCGTGGTACAGAGAGCATCCCAGTGAAGGCTACCGAGGGGTGCTGGTGTGTTTTCTGTGGTGAGTATAGTTCTTCGCGAGTACCCGGCCGATTCCCAGAACAAGAGGGACTGCACACCCCTACCTCTCCTGTACCACCATAATCTATCTCCTCTCTCTTTCCCTCTTCCCCCTCACTTGGCTACACCGGGCCGCCAACCCCGTGCAAGCTGACCGCACGTTTCCCCAAGCATTATTTCCATCTTTTTCTATCTCTACGACGCATACGTCACGAACTTCTCCTTCTGCGGTTAGGGTATGTTCTTATCTACGTTCAGAGTGACTATCTTGGTCGCTAAGGTAGTTTCGTCATTTTTCTGGTCGATGGCAGCACCGGCCACTTCGGTTGTCTTCCCTCTCTAGTCTTGTCTCTCTAGTTTGTCTCCTCTTGTCCAGGTTTTTCAGGTTTGTAAGGAGACTGACGTTGTACTTGGCCAGTACCCGGTCAGTCGCTATTTTAGTAACATGCGCATTGAGGCTCTGCACGGTAAGGGAGGGCCATTATGGTAATGTTGTCGTTCTCGGTGGCCCGCTTCGCCATATTTTCGGAAATCTCGAGAGTAGTATAGGTAGCTTTTTGGTTGTCTAGCACGCGCGTCGATTTCGCGAGACATTCTTGGCCGCTTTGCTTGTCGCATTTTGATGTCTCGCGTCTCTCCCTCGCACGCCGTTGTCCCTGCGCCTCGACACACTTACGTACGAAGGAGGAGTTCCTCCGCCGACAACTGCTTGAGCCGGCGTGGCGCCCTTGCGTTCACAGTGTGACATCTGAAGACGCGCCTTCTATCACAGCGGTGTTGGTGATGGAAAGCTCAGGCAGACAACTTCACGACGATCGCAGGGGGAGGTCGTGCGTCCTGGGACAACTTCATAGGGAACTGTGCCGACGTTTGTCTTAAACCAGGTCGGATATGCGGAATCTGCTGGTGCCTCCCCCCTCCTACCGGCCAATACCCTGGGCGCTGCAGCAGGGCACCGGATATTGGCCGATAGGGGCCCCGCAGCGTTCATCTAGGCTGCCTAGACCAGTTTCTTCATTAATCAGTCATCACCGTGTCAGGTTTGTACACTTGGAATCGTGCACCGTTTTACTGACGCCTTTGTTTGAAATCTGCGGATATATATATATATATATATATATATATATTTTTCCTGCTCCACGGAGCCAGATTTAGCCAAATCGCTATACGGCCGGCCACCCAGACAGCACAGCCGGCACCCGGATTCGAACCCGTGTCACCTCCCAGTCTCGGCGTGGAATGCTATCACGGTAGCCACTAGCCTGAAAAACCGAAAAGAAAGTGCGGTTCCACTATGACCGGCTGAGAGCGTTTCGCTTCAAAACTGTCAGCGTGGATGTTCCGAAATCATTTTACCACATCATGATGACCGTGCAGATTCGAAGTAGTGCACTTTATAACTACCCACCAGAGGCACGTTCGAGGCATGCCTGGCCGTCATTTGCCCAAATGCCCCAGAAATGTCTAATGCAACATTGACTAAACGATGTCGTCTAATTTGGGCTAGACGACGACGGGCGGGGACTCCCAGACTTCTGTCCATCCCACCGCTCGAACATTCTACTATGGATACCAGTGGCAGCAAATGCGGTGCACAAAGTGCCGTTGTTCAATCTTCGCAAGGGTACCGATAATCTGTTAGATACTTCATGCAGTATAGCTATCATAGACGACATAGCGAAAACAAAAAACGGTGATCGACAGCGGGACTGCAGACACGTCGTTCATCACCATTTTTGCACCCCCTGCAAGCGTCGGGACAACCACGCCTATTCGGTCGTCAAGGGCCTGGTTATCTTTAGCTCAGCGGTGCTACCCCCGTTTTTTTGTCTAGTAATTGTGTTAGTAGAAGTCACTTCAGTCAACGGATCTACAAACTTTGGTGAAAATCGTATGGATTAATCCGTTGTGTTGTTCGCGATTTATGCGCGAGCGAAACCACGCCCTTTCCCTTTTCACTCCTCCTTAAAGGGACTCTGACCAGAAACTGTGGGAGCTCTTTCGTACTTGCAGTCGATAAAGCACCCAACAAGGACTCTCCATGCGAAAATTCATACATTAAAACCCCACGGTTTCTATAAACTCGAATTTTAAACGTTCGACTTCATCCGAGTGCAGCACGCCTAGCGTCAAACCGAGAAAACATACGTTTATATAGAATATCCACCGCGGCCCACCATCAAGATGACGTCAACACGAGGGCCACTGGCAACACCCAGAATTGGCTCAAACGCGTCACGTGGTCACGCAATACCTGTCAATTTCCTTTATGAAATGGCATGTATATGTTAACATGTTTTTGTTACAGAGCCTCAAAAAGAAAAATATACCCTGCATTTATCACCTGCAATAGTTTCTATGATTTTCTTTTCAATCTGTGCACGGCGTTCCATATGCTTCCGTATCCGGTCAGCTGTAATGGATGCCGTCAGCCGTATGCCGAGCTTGCGAACTGCGAACTTGAGTGACTCACGGCTCATCCTGCTTTGTTCGGGTCATTGGGTTGGTGTTGGTCGCCATATTCTGAACGTTTCACCTATCGTTGCGGTGTACTGTTCTTGATCTGCTGCGAAGCAACAAACCGCAACGGCAGTCACTCGCCTCAGCGAAATTCTGTCTGCTGCATCTCAAAGGAGCATCGGGACCTGATGATACCTTCACCTAAACCTTCAACTAAAGAAGCCAAGTGTGCTCTCGCGTGGTGCTGACGGAAAAGTAGTTTCAACAAGGTTAGCACATTTATTTTTCAGTTCCAGGTCTACGCACGAAAAACCATGCAAGTGCAGTCGATCATTCTCGTAGCTGTTGTGTAACGCGTATTCTTACGTATCCCACAGAACCCTCGGTGCATGTCTAGTTTAGGTCCGCCACTCGATTTGAACCTTGAAATCTACATACCTGGATGTAATTATGCAAGGTGCATCGTAATCTGTAATTAATATGCGCCGCTCGGTTCCACAAATTCCTGTAGAGACTCGTGATTCACGGAAAGTTTCAGCAGCGGCGACCATGTCATCTCCATGCGCCCATTGTTTACCTATGACAGCTTACGCACACCTCGCACTCTTCCCAGCATGCCTTTCGCCTGTTCGTTGCTAAGACGCACAGAGACTCCGCTAGCGGACGACAGTCGGCCTCCTCCTCACGCAATTGCTCCGCGCCAAAATTGGCACCGTCTTCTGCCAGCACAGTCTCGAACAACTGCGGGAGGGGGGGGGGGGGCTACCGCCCCCCCCCCCGGATTCCCCCCGCGTGTAATATGTACTGACCTAACCTGACCTAACCTCACTACACTTCGTGTAGTGAGGAAAGCCAAGCTCTATGGCTGATGCGTAGGAGTACCACAAATGATACCCGTCGAGATCTAGTGCTTTCATTGTGCATTCTTGGCAACGAGCGAAAGGGAACAGGCGAAAGGCATGCTGGGAAGAGTGCGAGGTGTGCGTAAGCTGTCATAGGTAACAATGGGCGCATGGTGATAACATGATCGCCACTGCCGAAACTTTCCCGGGGAAACTGATCTCTAGAGGAATTTTGTATTGCCAACTGTAGGATGGGACAAACGAAAGCTTGCCCACATCACATTTCAATTTGTGGAACCGAGCGCCGCATATGAATTCCAGATTACGATGCACCTTGCATTTCAAGGTTCAAATTGAGTGGCGGACCTAAACTAGACATGGACCGACGAAGCGTCGTGGAGGCTGCACCTCTGCTTTCGAAAGATGAAACCGTCTTTCCACACTGTGCTTACTGGCTTTGTATGGAGTCTGGCAAATCCGACAGACTTGGACTGCCTTTTTCAAGAAAGTTTGAAATGCAGGTATGTGTATATTGGTTTCACATATCCACCACATATTGAGTGTGTGTATGATTGTACTTTATATGCTACAGCATATCAACATACATTATTATTCAACACCTATCACCTCTTTGCCCAACGTGCAACGTAGAAGCCGATGTGCCACACATTCTCATTGCCTGTCAGCGGTACGAAGCAGTGTTGCGGATTTGAATCCACGGATTTGATTTAAATCCGGATTTAAATCCACCGGAGAGCTGGCGGATTTGATTTGCGATTTGATTTGCGCAAAAAAATATGGGCAGGATTTGGATTTGGATTGAATCGCATATTCCACTAATGATTTGGATTTGGATTCAATCGCATTTTCCACGAATGATTTGGATTTGGATTGAATCGCCCCTTTTTCAGCGGATTTGCGCGTGGATTTCGCCAAGCTCCCTCACAAGATGCATGGATTTGAAATTGAGCGAAGCGCCGTTTCGCATTCTGCGCGAATTGATGTGACCTTGTCCGAAATCTGCGGCGTCCTCGGTCGTCCGCGGTCCTCGGCGATCGGTCTTCCTCGACATCAAGCGCGCCTATGATACCGTCTCGCACATTTGTGTGCTACATGCCTTGCGCTCGTTTGGAGTATCCGGTCGGCTCTTCATCTGGCTCCAAGACTTCCTTACGGACCGAACTGTCGCTGTCCGTACGTCCCAAGGCCAAAGCCCTCAGCATCCTGTTCCCCAAGGAGTCCCCCAAGGAAGCATTCTCAGCTCGACACTGTTTAACGTGGTGATGGCCGGCCTACAATCAGTAATTCCTCGCAAAGTGTCGTTCTCCGTGTATGCAGATGACGTCGCCCTTTGGACAGTAGGAAAATCACGCCCGGCTCTCCAGCGCCGCCTGCAGCTCGCTTTAAACAATATCCATACGTACCTGACGCACCTCGGGATGGACCTTTCACCCGAAAAGTGTGTCGAGCTCCCTTTCACGCGTAAAGCTATGGCCAATTTCCCACTTTGGCTTGGCTCAAAGAAGCTAGAACCAGTACGCTTTCACCGCTTCCTTGGCGTGGTAATCGACTCGGACTTGCGCTGGGCTCGGCACATTCAACACCTTGAAACTAAAGTGCAGCGATGGCTCCCCGCAATCCAACATCTTTCTGGCCCAGGATGGGGCTGTGATCAGCGTTCCCTGCGCGCGAGGGCAACTGTGCTTTACAGCCTTCCTATTCTGCACAGGATATCAACAACTTCATTAAATACGCTTCGGTCCCTGTTTGCTCGAAGCCTTCGTCGATGCCTCGGAGTTCCCAGAATGGCTGAAACACGACAAGTACTGGCTGAAGCTGGTGAGCTCCCGCTTGAAGTTCTCCGTGAACGGGAAACGGCTCGGCACTACCTCCGTTTGCGTGCTCACATTCCCCGCCATCCGCTACTCAGGAAAATTCGATACCGCCCTGGAAGCGACTTCTATCGAGTAGCGCAGAGGACACGCCAGACTCTCACTGGCTTCATAACTAAGGACACTATACCGCCGGAAGCCCCCTGGTCTCTCCCGGTACCGCCCACGTTTGTACGCCTCCCAAACCTTCTGCAAAGAAGAGATCAGGTCCCCCCTCAAGTCCTCCGAGCCCATTTTCATGCTCTGGTAGACGAGAAGTTTTCTACGTTTACGGCAGCATATACTGATGGCGCATTCCGAAACAACAAGTCCGCCTCAGCCTTCGTCATTCCATCCGAAGGCGTCGTGCACGGAAGACGCCTTTCACATCCAACCTCCTCCACAGCTGCGGAACTCTATGCCATCCTTTTCTTTCTACAACACATCGCTGATTTTCCACCCCGGGAATGGGCAGTCTTTACAGACTCCAAATCTGCACTTCAAGCAATTGAAACTTCCGGCATACGAGGTCCATCCGCACCCCTAGTCACCGACGTGTTAATGGCTTACCACACTATCTACGCCGCAGGCCACAGGCTAGTTCTCCAGTGGGTTCCAGCCCATTGTGGTGTCGTGGGGAACGAGCAGGCCGACAGCGCCGCAGAAGCAGCACTCTCGTCTCGGAACCGGACCCGTATTGTTCTGCTCAGAGGAGACCGCCGTTCAATTCTGCGACGTCTAGTGACACCCCTGGCTTCCCGCCAACGGACAACCGACATTCTTCCCCCCTCTATGTTGAACAGAGTTGATCCCATGCTCGCTTTCCGCATGCCACGAAACACATCTCGTCAGGATGCTGCATTAATCCACCGCATGCGCCTCGATGTGGCCTTTACAGCTCAGTGGCGTTACCGCTTGAGACAAATTGATTCTCCCACCTGTTGCCACTGTGGTGCTCTTGAGGATCTGGAGCACATTCTTCTTCATTGCCCTCACTACGAACCTTCCCGAATGACACTCTCCGAGTCTCTTCGTCAGCTGGACTCTCGCCCTTTCTCCCTACCGAAATTGCTTGGTCCCTGGCCCAATCCAGCCCAGCAACGCTCTGCGCTCAAAGCTCTTCTGACATTTCTGGACACCATCGGACTTCGATCGTTATTGTAAAGGGGCTCGTTATTTTATTCCCCCCATTCCACCAAGCACTGGGGTAGAGTATCGCCTGTTGCGATGAAACTCCCCACTCTCCAAGGCCGAAAATAAAGTTGTTGTTGTTGTTGCGGCGTCCTCTCCCCACAGCGACGGGAGTAGCCGTTTTGTTCCAATCACTTCCCCTCACCGCACCGAGGGTACACCAGGTGAAGTTCTTTGAACGCAGTTAAGGCTATTCTGTCGATTGGACGGCACCTTTCCCGTGGACCTCTAGCTGAGTCTTCAAGCACGACCCGTTTCAAGCTTGCCAAATCATGTCGCGAAATTCTTGGTCTTCGCCATCATACTGAACGCATATAGGTACACACATTCACGTCAAAACAAAGTATAAACGAACAATAAATATATCACATCCTATCATTTCGTGATTTCGGGAACGCAAGCCTTTCCTACTCCCACGGACAATCGTGGCAAGATGTGCCACTCTTCCTCACATGCCCCACCCCCCCTTTTTTTTCCCTTGATCACAACTGTCTGTACTGCGCGAGGAAAATTTTTACAAAGGCCCGAAACGTCAGCCTTAAAATAGACCCATGGGCTACATGTTTAGTATAAATATTCGTAACATGTCCCACGATTTATTAACGGTCCATTTAATTGTGACCCCCAGGGTATAGTACCCAACGACCTGTGGTCTTTTGAGAACTGATGGTAGAAATCGACGCAGGTGTGTGTTTTTGGGCGTAGTGCGCTTAGGCCAGCGATAGGAATTCCTTCAGTCAGGCGTGTTCGCTCGGTGCTAAATGACGAGGAGGTTCCTGACCCAAAATCCGCTTTTTTGAAGGTGTACCATACCTACCAACCACACACTGTTCATGCCCCGTGAAGCCCGAGTCAACACCAACACGATACGTGATGATGGAGATGGGGGTTGTGCACCGCACCTCCCAGAGTGAGCCAGTCATCTACGATTCAATACACTTTCATCAGTATCACTTTTTCTATTTTGGTGTAACACAAAAATTTAAGGGCACTTAACGAATTACGTGTTGCAATGCAACAGAAAGTGCGGCTGATTTTCGATAAAGTTTTACTATTTTCTTTCTGGATGCCTTCAACTCAACTCCCATCATTCATTCATTACATGTATTTTCGTTGGGCTTCCCTTTGCGCCCCTCTTCCACTGGCATTGCACAATTCCGCGCGGCGGAGTGGCCAGCTGTCGGCTACGCGCCGGCGAGGAGAGCCGTTTGAGCCAACGGGGAATTAAATGACGGAGGACGAGTTTTTTTCGTGAGGAGGAATCTAATGCTATCACACTGCAGGCCGACGTAGCTCTGGGCTCGGGCAATGCTCGGGACTGCCTAGCTCGGGGGGAAGTACTCATGCCCTCTAAAACGCGGCCGGTGTTAGCTTCCAGCTAATCGTACGGCGGCTGGTCGCGCGTAAAATACAACACCCACATTCAACGATCCCGACGATCCGAAATGGCTGTGCGTATTCAACCTTTAAGAGGGAGCACGCTCGACATGCCCGTTGCCCGCACGGGGCGTGCGCTAGAGGTGACACAGTGAGGTGTGAGGTCGCCTTCTGTCCACTCTTGGGTAGTTCCATTTTAAATCGACAAGGGTAGGAAATTGACAATTTTTAATTTCCATGAAAAAATATATGTTAGACAGCATCTCGATTGATGACAAAATGCAACAATTTCAAGCTCCATCCGATGAACCGTTTCCGATATGGAGAGGCGGAAGTATGCGGCGGCGAATGTTGGTTCGAATTTTTTCCCAACTTTGACCTCATAGCAACGCGCTTCTTGTTTTACCACATCCTTCAAATTTGGCTGATAAAAACTATGGGTTCAAGACAGCACGCGGAAAAAGTCCCGTGACTCCTACTTTAAAGGGGCGCTACGAAACCATTACCGAACACAGCACTTCCGGCAAAAAATGTACGATTTCGAACTTTTATTGTTCATGAGCGGGTACATGCATTCCCTTGAAGATAGATTCATTAGAACCGCTAACTCATTCTCTATCGAATGGTATAGATATAATTTATATAGCTCACGTGGTAGAGCGAGCAGACGGCTGTAAGTAGAAGCAACTCGACAAATTGCTCCCCCCAATTGACCCCCCCAAAACGTCAGTTTATACATTGAATTTCCCTCTCACCCCTCCCCCACTACGCGCTCCGACAAAAAAAACGCCCCCCCCCCCCCCCCCCCCCCCAAACCGAGCATCTGGACCTGCCCCTGACACAGGCTGATACGTGGTGAGTGATAGTTTGGTACACGCGGAGCAGGCGTAACCGAAAATGTCTTTCTAAACTCAAAAATTTGTCCTAAAATATGAATGAAATTTCGGACAGCGGATTGATATGTTGGCCCTTTATATCCTCGTCAATCAGACGAAATTTATTGCACTTTGTGTCACGTCACGCTGTTATTTAAGCGTTGTTTAGTGAATACGTGCAGTTTTAGTAATTTGTAGGCACGGTTATAGGTCTAGTAATGCTACTGCACGAATTTTGGCTCCCGGATTTGTCAAAAGATTCGATAAATCCGGATTTAAAAGCGGATTTGATTTAGGGCCGGAAAAACAAATCCGGATTTAAAAGGATTTGATTTAACGTGTCAAAATTAAATCCGGACTTGATTTGGATTTGATTTACTACCTTCAGAAAAAGTGCGGATTTGATTTAAATCCGATTTGAGCGGCCAAATCCGCAACACTGGTACGAAGACCACCGATCGAGTCTCCGGCGCCGCCTTGCTCATCTAGGCTACCGAGAGCTTTCCCTCGCGGTGCTACTTGGCCCTACTCAGCACGCTGAAGTCACGTCTGCGCTGACACGATTCCTTCGGGAATCTAAGCTCCTGGGCATTCTCTAATGCGTCCTATGCGCAACGATTAGTGAAGGAGCAGTTTCTTCTGTATTTTTTGATAATTTTCTGTATCCCAGCTGTTTTCTTCTGTTTGCTTGAAAGCATTAGGGAATAGCAAGCCCACACCGTGGCTAACCTTTCCCTTCTCTTTTTCTTACTTTGTATTAAACATATTCGCCCCCCCCCCCCCTAGTGTGGCAAACTCGACATCAGTCACACAATGCCAACAACTGCCTTTTCTTCAAATGCTTATTTTTATCATATCATGTTTTTGTCTATATCTGAATTTACCAACCAACAACGTATATTATTTTAGTATAATCGTCTGATTTTTAACTAGTCACAGTTTTACAATGGTTTTGGCGCACTATAGCCCGAGCTGCTTATGCGCCATTAAACTGAATCATCATCATCATCTTCAACTGCCATTATTCAATCGAAGTGCCAGGTCTCAGCTGGATACAATAGATATATTTTTTGCTTTCATCCTGGAATTGCTCATTTCAGAAGAATAGTCACCGTGAAGTTTGTTTTCGTTTTCGGAAACATGAAGAGGACTAAAACCAAACACTTTTCTTTCAGAGCATCCCTTGTGCACCTGCATTTCAATTCCAATCTGTATTACAAGAATGACAGACCACTCAACAGCGATGAACATCTGAAAGTGAAAGAGCTGGAACGAAGATGCGTTAATCTGTGTGAAAGGTGCTTTGTATGTGTCTGAGTCGAGGATATAGGTCTCAAGCTAATTCCTGTCTTCAGAAAAGGTGACAACTATGCTCCTTCTATCTACTAACCAGCTCCACTTTTTAGGGTTCCCTGTAAACTAATGGAGCACATCATGCACTACCACGTTGTCAACCAAGTTCAGTCTGTCAGTTTCTTTTTTTTTAAATTCCAGCATGGCTTTAGAAAAGGGTATTCGGGCAAAACTAACGTAGTGGAATTCGTTCACAGCATTTTGAACTGTCTTGATTTCTGGGTCCACGTAGATGTAGTATTTTTTTATTTTGTAAGGGCTTTTGACACTGTGCTCTATGCTCGCATGTTGGCCAAACTAGCCTCATTGAAATTTGATCCTGCTACCATTAACTGGATATGCAGTTTCTCAACTAACCGCAACCGTGGCGACAACTCATGAGGAGAACCTATCATATCGCTACCATGCAGCATTTGTCATGTTACAATCACATCACATTTTAATCTGGTCAAAAGCAAGGCCTTTTGGTTATCGGTCTTGTATAGTTACATGCCCCTCCATTATGTAACACCACACTGGGTTCTTCAACCTATGACAGATAAATAAATATATTGCCAAGTAAATTGTTTACAAGGCTCGTTATTCCATTTCACCACACTACCACAAGCAATTGTCGGAGTAGTAGCCCAGGGTATGAAGCTCGCCACTAATCATCATTCAAACGAAGTTCATAATCTAAAATCCTTTACTGAGAACACCGGCTTAGCAGAACAATTAAGAACAAAGAGAGTCTAGAGTAAACGTTTCGTTTCCAGGTGGCATCATCGCTACAACAGAGAACAATCAAGGACAACATCAAAGGTGTCAAATCGGTGGTGTGCATTCCTTTCATCCAAGGTGTTTCATACGCCATTTGGAGGGCACTGTGCCCATCAGGCTTACGACTGTGCATATAAAGTTGAGCGTATAGAATGTGAAGCGACCTACATTGGCGAGATAGACAAAAGATGTGGGACAAGACTAAAAGAGCACACAAGGGACGTTGCCAGGGCTACGAATGCTACTCGAACCAAGACCGAATTAGTCTACCATTGCTGGCCTAAGGGACACACATTTAATTTTGATGGTGCAATAGCCTTTGGGGCCCTAGAAAGCGCATCACACCTGCTTCATCAGGTGTGATGCTTCAGCCTGTAATACAAACCGTGGCCCCATATCTGATGTATATGATACCCTCTTAGGTAGGCTGATGTGCTCATCTTTGGCCTCTGTTGTACTGATGATGCCACCCGGATAGGCGGCAAAACGTTTACGCTCTGTTTTTAATCGTTGTGTTGAGCGGTGTTTGTAGTAAGGGACGTTACATTATTAGGTCGTCACCCGGCTTTTGGAATATATTTTCAAATAAAGTTGTTTTACAAAGCTCAATACATTGCAGAAATCATTCTTATTGCCTATTGTTTAGGGGATACCATTGTTGCAGTCACATGGAGCACTGAAGGGCCAATTTAAAAAATAAAGGCAATCTGATTTATGTTCGTGCCGACATGGCACAGCATATGCACGAGGTAGCACCATTTCAGAAGCCTGAGAACACTCAAAGCAATTAGTGTGCTAGCATTAGATATGGTGTACAGCATTACATATTTGCTTTTGCTGGGGCAACTAAGGAGGGTGGATAGAAAGGTAGTTACAACCTGTTTCCACAAAAGACACTCAGATTCATTAGCAATTTCCTGCAAGAGAGCTAAGGCCTTTCTAGATTACTAGAACATGGGTACCTGGTTATAAATAGCAAGAATTCATCCACCAGGTCAGTGTTTCACACACCCTGCTTTCCATCAAAACTATTAAAAGGTGTGACCCCCCAAACATGCGCAAAATTCCTGGAGAGTCCTCACTGGACACTGTTGCTGTCCCTCTCACCAGGTGCTCTCTATGAACCTGAGTCACAGTTCTGGATGCACTGCCTGAGCTAACTTTAGCATGTTTTCCCAACATGATCTGATCCCAACATGATATGATCCCATCTATCACTGAGGCTCAGAAACGCTGTTTTCCATCAGGACCTGATCCAGGACTGAGCCGTGATTAGCCCCGTGAAAGCTCCAGGGTTTCTTCGAATTTTAGATGTGCCAGCTTTTATTTTCCTCCCCCTCCTTTTTTTTATGTACTAGCTGATTACCTTAGCCGTGTACTGCTTTGGAGATTCAAGATGTGGAGATGATGCAAGAGGTGGAACCAGGCTTTAGGCCCAATGAGGCAAAGTGTGACTACATATCTTCTGAGAATGTTTATGTATCATTCACACAAAGAGAGGATAGGTGTTACAATAGATGTTACGCCTTTTTCCGGTTTTGATATTTATTTATTTATGAATATACATCAAAGGCCCTTGCAGGCATTACATGAGGGGGGACATCAACATGGGTCACTTAGCAAATATGGAAGTTACAAGGAACATACATATTTGGAAGACAGACTCTGTTTTTCGTTTGTTCATCAGTCTTGCTCAAGAAATTGTTCACTGTAGCAACAGTACACAATGTCACGAAAGGAGTGTTCATCTATCGTTCCGCAAGACCCATTTAAAAGGACTAGTGTTGTGTTTCAATACAGCATATTGAACTCATGAACCATGCATCATCCTGAGAGCTATAAATCATCCTAAATACAGATGCTGAATTATTTTAAATGCGATAGACGAGCTGTGCGAAGAGGTACCTCCAGTTAGGATCTTGGGTACTTGAAGCCTGTGTTAGTTTCTGTGGCGAAGGCTTGCCAGACCCACTTCACTGCACAGACTGGGATGACCATGCTCTTGTTTTTCCCAAGCTTGTGCCATACTCACCTTGCAAACTGGCGATACGCAATGTATCTGTATCGTCTACACAGATGTACATAAAATATAGTTTAAGCAAATAGGTAACCGATTAGAGTACAGTGTATGTGCAGTGTCATTTCCACATGTACCTGAGAGCAACTGCAGTTTACCTGCCCACACCCTGTATATTACTACACATGCTGTGTTCTTTTAGAAACCAACATTGTTTTACTTTTCACTGAATCGACAATGAAGAACACTCAATATCGCTAAAAACCTACGCTAAAATGTTATGCACAGGGCAATACATAAAAAGGTGACTCAGGACACAGCACACTGACAATTACAACATTGCCTGTATTGCTTTTCTCTAGTTTAGAGTTGTGTATTGTATAGTCTTTTTATGTGCTGCGCCCTGTACTGGAGTTTTTAGCGACTTTAATGCACAGGACCAAACCAGTTTTGCGCGCCAAATTTTAACATCGTTCGACAAGGACACGTGTAACTTACTTGTGAATATAGTCGCTTATAGGTTCGCTCTGCCCACGGAGTTCAAGATATGCCACCTTCAGAACAGTCATATTGAAGCATAGAAGTTGGAAATCTTCGTGGGTTGTACTGCGCTCATACTGCAGTCATTCGGCAGTGTTTTCGAGCTCCTTGCAGCACAAGCATTCGATCTCCTTTATGACACACCAGCCGCACCGGCACCACAAACAACACGTGCGCATTAAATATCAGGACACGAAATTTCAGAGAACGTTTACATGTGTTTACATTACACAGTGTGCGTTAAAAAGCTCATCGCTTACCTGTCTGTCGAAGACAGGCGAGCGATATTCCGACCGATGTGTGACCGATGTTCGTAGAGCTCTAACTTCGTCTCGCATTCGCCGCATCGGCGACGTTTCGAAAGCAAGGCTACCGAGCTGTTCAGCACGCAGAATTTCCTTCTTGATCGCAGAAAGGTCAGAAAAAAGTTCCGGGCTCTCGAAGTCTCCGCATTTCTTGCTTCGACGTCCATATTGCAGATCGCCTTCCGGACGGATGCCGCCGATCTCACAAACTCACTAACAACAGAACTTCCGGTCCAGGCGCCCAATGAAACATGGACCTCGTGCTTTCGTCACGCACACGGAAGTTGGAGAATGTCCACTACAAAGAGGCTAGATTTCGGCGGAGATTGCGCGAGTTGAGGAGGAAAAGCGAAGCCGGTTTTCAGCTCCCCGTTTTGCAAACTTTACCGCTGCGCACAGCCAAAATATTTCGCCTGTGGCTTGGAGGCATATTATACCTTCGTAATAGATGCAAACGAAAGATTTGTCGAACTTCTGGTAAGAGTCCCTTTAAGACGCGTGCGGCAAGGCGGAGCGGCCGTTTCCTCAAACGATGATTGGGTAACCACTTGAGGAGACCAATGACAGGCTGCTCCGCATCTTAGCGAACTATGCCGTTGTCAAGTATGTTCGGACAACGTGTCGACAGAAGTTTGTTGGACAGTTGGTTTCGTTTTCTTCCTTCTTTGGCTGTTTGGCCTGCCACCGCGCGCCCTGAGCCACGCATGTTCATTAAAACCGATAGTTCTCTGTCGAACAGTACTGGCTGCTCTTCTCTTCTCCTGGCATCCTACCCAACAGGTTAGGGGCCCAGTACACGCTGGACAGTGAGACAACGGAGCCTTCCACTGACCAGGCGTACCTCTACGTGGGTGTCCAGGACACGTCGGACTGCTGCGAAGCTGCAATGGTGCAGAAGAACTGTTGGGAGGCAGTTGAACCCGGATACCAAGGAGCACCCTTGACGAATGAAGAGAAGAAGACTAACGATAAAGCCCTTACGTTTCTCTTCCTGGTGGTCGAGGACAATTACCTTGACGACATCGGTACCTGTACCACTGCAAGAGATGCGTGGAACATCCTACGCGAGATCCATACGAAGTACGGTCTGCTACATATCCTTCAGCTTCTCCGAGATTTCGTCAATGTGAAGAAGGAGCGAGAAGAATCTATGAAGGACTACCTGAGCAGATTGATGGATCTGCATCGAAAATTATCCAACGGGGGTTACGCATTCACCGACAAAGAAGTCGCCTTGGTGATGTTGATGGGGTTGCCGGAGGCGTATGAGCCGCTTATCCTGAAGCTTGAGCAAGACGAGGCAACGCTCACAACAAAAGAAGCCAAAGCAAGGCTCTTGGTCGACGAGAAGCGAACGCAGAGGCGAGATGCAGAAAATATGACAGACACCGACGGCGAAGCAAAGGCCCTAGTAACTAAGGAAAAGTTTAACAAGCGTGGCAAAACTCCGGAGGAGAGGGCGTGGGTCAAGAGACGTAGCGGAAAACCGGGAGCGAAATGGGACTGCGACCCGCAGAGACGACGCGTAATGTGCTACGCATGTGGGAAGTTTGGACACTGGCGAAAGATTGTGACGCGGATGATGCTGAAAATGGAGAGCCGGTCACGTCCGCAGGACGGAACAGGCTACGCGAAGATGACTCACGTGGCACTCTCTGCGACACGCACGAGGGTAAAGAGAAGTTCTGTTTGGCATTTAGATAGCGGTGCTACGGACCACATAACGTCGGAGAGAGCGAAGTTCGATAGGTTTTCGCCATGCACGTCAGCCGTAGAAGCGGCAAATAAGGAGTTCGTGCAAGTTCTCGGAAAAGGAGACATCAACTTCCAACTTTCGGAAGAGCACGGTGGAACCTTAATCAAGCTCAAAGATGTGCTATATGTGCCAGATTTGGATGGTAGTCTCCTATCCGTCGGATGAATTGAAGAGTTAGGATTTAAAGTCACTTTCGGTGATGGAAAAGCGGAAGTGAGAGGAAAGACAACGAATTGGTCCTGTTGACCAGGCGTTCTAGGAGGTTATATATTGTGGACGAAGACTTCCTTCCTTCAGCGAGACTGTCGAAAGAAACGCATGCGACAAGCGGTCTATGGCATCGGCGTCTAGGACACCTCCACCAAGGCGCTGCGCGTCTGCTGTGTCCGGAGGGAACTGACATTGAGGAGGAGAGGTGCTCAACGGGCAAGCAAGGCAAGCTCAAGAGGAAGAGTTTTCCAGCTGTTGATGCATCGACGCGAGCCACAAGACCGTTGGAGCTGATCCATTCAGATGTCGGGAGCGTCACACCCACATCGAAAGGAGGATCAAACTGTTTTGTCACATTCATCGACGACTACTCGAGGTACACCGTTGTGTACCCGATGAAAACAAAGGGGGAGGTGCTTAAGAAGGTGCGAATTCAGGCGAATGGTTGAAAATGTCCACAACGCAACCATCCAGATCCTTAGAAGTGACAATGGAGGAGAGTACACAGGAAATGAGTTCCGGCAGTATTTGGTCAAGTATGGGATTCGACGACAGCTAACGGTACCTGGAACGCCACAACAAAACGGAGTAGCGGAACGAATGAACCAAACACTACACCACATGACGCGATGTTTTCTGATCGAGTCGGGACTCCCCAAAGCACTCTGAGCGGACGCGATCGTCACAGCTACTCACGTTCGTAACAAGTGCCCATCAAAAGCAATCGGCTCTCTCGTGCCAGAGGTTCTATGGTTCGGAAGGAAAGCTAGCATCGACCACCTCAGAGTCTACGGCTGCAGAGCCTGGGCCGTACAAAGCAAACCACGCAGTAGGAGAACGAAGCTGGACCCAAAGGCAGTGGAGTGCGTGCTCGTGGGTTATCCCGAAGGAGTTAAGGGCTACAAACTGTGGAATTGGAGAAACGATGAATTCTTTTTGGGACGAGACGTCGTTTTTGATGAGAGCACGTTCCCGTGTAAAGTGGAAGCGGAGACGCAGCACGACCTGGTGGGACCAGTCAGTCCCGTCAGTGGTGACAATGACGTAGTGATCGTAAGCAGTAACGCCGAGGACTGAGATATTCATGGAGTCACCAGCATTGGAAGAATTAAGTATCAAGGCCTGTCATCGAAGAAGGGGGACAAAGCCTGGAGGCGTCACTGCCAGAAGCTGTACCGGCTGCGTCACCACCGCCGGCAGCTGAGCAAATGTTGGATGCGTAAGACGATCCGAGCGGCTGGCAGCCAAGCCCCGGCCGAGTTACTGCTGTATGGCCAAAGGAAGTGGTGCCATACCGGACCCCGCCACTGTGGAGGAGGCACTCCTCATGCCTGACACAGAAGATTGGCGGAACGCCATAGAGGAAGAGTTGGGAATCTGAGGAGAAACGGCATGTGGGAAATTGTCCCAAGGCCCAAAGACCGTCGAGTCGTGAAATGCAAATGGGTATTCCGGAAGAAGTATAACGAGGTCGGTCAGCTGGAAAGGTATAAAGCCCGTTTGGTTGCGTTGGTTGGTTTGGTTCTCAAGTTCAAGGAGTGGATTTCAATGAGACCTACTCTCCCGTCATAAAGCTGCAATCCATTCGCGTACTACTTGCGTCGCAGTCGAGAGAGGGTGGGTTATCCACCAAGCTGACATAACCGCAGCCTATTTGAACGGAACCCTGAATGAGACTATATACATGGAACAACCTATTCCATTCCACGAAAAGAGCAAGGAGGACGTCTGTCTCTTGAAGAAAAGTCCTTACGGGCTTCGTCAGTTCGGAAGGCAATGGAACACACGGCTGGACCAATTTCTGAAAAGCGAGGGACTAACAAGGTCTAAGACGGATCCCCGTGTGTATTTCAACTTGGCAGAAGGTATCATAGTTGGAGTGCACGTAGACGACATTCTGATCCTGGCTCAGGCTAAAAAGAAAGCTGAGAATTTCAAGAAAAACATGGGACACGTTTTTGAAGTGAAGGACCTTGGGGAGGCAAGCCACGTCTTATCGTTAAGGATTCAACGCCAGAAGGACGGAAAGCTCACCTTGGACCAGACGATGTATGCCGAAGGACTTGCGGACCTGTTCGGCATGAACGATGCGAGAGGAGCCTCTTCGCCACTTGATCCTGGAACGCTACCAGCCTCCGAGGGACTTCAAGCCTCGCATGTGCTCTCGCACAACTATCGCCAAGCAGTCGGAGGCCTACTTTATCTCGCCGGCGGCACAAGGCCAGACTTGGCATTCGCAGTGGCTTATATGAGCCAATTCAACCAGAACCCTACGGAGCAGCACTGGAGCGGCATCAAACATATTTTACGCTATGTCAAGCAAACTAAGCATTATGCGCTGACGTTCGAGAAGCTAGGGAGGAAAGTGAAGACCTTTTGCGACGCTGATTGGGCGAGCGATAAGGTGGACAGGCGGTCGTTCAGTGGCTACGTTTTCACCTTAGCTGGCGCAGCTATCTCTTGGAGTAGCAAGAAACAGAGGTCAACCGCTTTGTCGACCGTGGAGGCAGAATATCTTGCCATGTGCCACGCAACAAAGGAGGTACTGTGGATGCAACATTTCATGCAAGAGCTGCGAGCGAGCGAGTTCATCGACGAACCACACACAATGCACGTCGACAACCTGGGCGCGATCGCACTGGGGACGAACCAAGTGACATCGGAGCGCAGCAAACACATCGAGCTCCGACACCTTTTTCTGCGAGAAAAGGTGGAAGAGGGCAAACTAAGGCTCGAGTACGTCAAGACGTCGGACAACCACGCTGACATACTGACAAACGCGCTGGACGGCAAGAAAACCCGACAGCACCGCGGGTCTCTAGGCCTTCGTGACATCACGGACCCTATGACGACACGTTGAGGGGGGTCAAGTATATTCGGACAACGTGTCGTCAGAAGTATGTTGGACAGTTTGTTGGAGTGTTGTTTGTTTTGTTTGTTGGTTTCGTTTTCTTTCGTTTTCTTCGTTTTCGTTTTCTGTTTGGCCTGCCACCGCGTGCCTTGAGCCACACGCGTTGGCACGTTCATTAAAACCGATAGTTCTCTGTCGAACAGTACTGGCTGCTCTTCTCTTCTCCTGGCATCCTACCCAACAGCCGTCACTTTGACTATAAAGTACAAGCATAGAGAGTGCTGTTGGATATCCAGCGCGAAGAGACTCCTCAACAACGAGATACAATAGGGGAATCGCAGAAAGCTATTGCGCGGCTTTTATGTAGTACACTATTAAAACAGAAGGCGCTCTCCACAGATGAGGGGTGATAACTGTATCCCTGTCTGCAATGGTTAGTTCTGTTTAAGGGTGCTGCGTTACTTTCTGTAATGTGTATACCGGTGCTAATATTTTATCTGTCCAGGAAAAGGAGCGTGTATCAGTACTCCGTTATTCATTTGGGCAGCGAGCATAACACCACACCAGCATTTTTTTACGCATTGTGGTCAAAACACGAAATACTTTGCGTACATGTGCGGCATGCACGACCATTTACTGTCAACAGTGTACCCGTGACAAGCTGATTGTCTGGCGTTTTCTCTCATCTCGCAGCTGGTGTAGCTATTGAAACCTTCCAATAGTATAAATACAGGAGTATGGCTATACACTGTCGCTCGTTGTAAAGAGTAGACCAAGCAGCCATCGTCATCTATCATTGTGTAGTAGTAGGTCCCTCGAAGTCTGGCTCACATCACTACGGGTTCCCTCGCATAACCACTGTTCCAAGCCCAGGTACTATGGCGACACAGGAATGCCATTTAGTAATACAGTGATCTTATACAAACGATGGTACAGAGTAATGTTGCATACGTATTCCACATCATAAATGCGAGCCACGGAGCAGTGTGCATTCATTGCATTTTGTGGCGCGTATGCGTTGAACTTTGCACGTTGGCACTGTGCGAGCGTCAAATCAAGTGTCGTGCAATGCATGAACATTGACAAAGGAGGGCAGCACTGACAATTTGCCATGAACGCATGAAAAATGTGTACAGGCCATCTGTACTTCCTGTAGCTGACGACGTGTTGAGAACCTACCTCCTGCGCTACACCAGCGCGAGCGAACTCGACAACTGCCGTTGCGGATGGTCTGATTAAACAAGTTGTTCTTTAGCATCCAGCCTGTGTGATCCTGTTCCAACAACTATTACGCTTCCTAGGCGACTGTCGAAAGACAGGCAGCATTGTTTTATCACGGATGAGAAGACGGATTACAGGTATGTCATCCATTCCAAAGTCACAACTGCCGAATATGCGGCAATGTAGAAGATTATGGTTATGGATATTAGACGTGTGACAGTCCTTCAGTTTGTTACAGAACTGGGTATCTGGGACTGCGGAGACAATCGTGCACGAACATCTGGGAATGACGAAGTTCTCTTCAAGCTGGGTGCCGAAAATGCTGGCCTAAAATGAAGAGGAATCGAGTGGAGTGTTTTCACGAAATGTTGGCCAAGATCCCTGCAGATGAACACTCCTTTTACGGGTATCGTGAAGGGGGATGGAACGTGGCTTTATCACTGGGACCTTAACCTCGATAGTCCGAAAATTCAAGGAGGCGCTGCAGGAAAGGACATGCCAACAACTTTCTCCTGAAGAGGAGGGTGTTGTGCTCACTGGTTACCGTCAGCATCAAACTATAATACCTGTAGGCAATAATGAAAGGCAGCGGGCTAAATCGAGTCGAAAAATTATGCGGCTTCATGCTGCATCTTCTTGCACCAGTGACTGCACGAAAATAACTTTGAAGTTGAAGTTGACGGTCACGTTCCGAATTTTCGAGACCTTGCCTCAGTGACGTTTTCCTATTCAATCATTTGAAGGAGCCACCTAGGACGACACTGTTTTCACGATGATGAGGTCGACGAGGACGATGAAGACTTCACAGAAATAATAACGGAATTTTTGCTATGCTTACTTACCTTACGCCTCGTTACTTCTATTGCTCAACAGGGTGCGCGAGGCAGGATTAATGGATATTCTGCCACTGCTGACCCTTTTGTGCAGACTGCAGCCACGTCGCTGGTGCCCTGCCTTTGAAAAGACGACGGGAAGTGGATGACAATATCGAAGACACCACTGACAGCGCCCCATAGGATATCTACAACGATACGACGGACGAACTTCCGGTAGATATGGAGGACGACGAGGGGGAATTGACGGTCGCGCCGCGGAAGGAAAATAGGAAGACCGGCAGAGCATACAAGCCCGTGAGACAAGAGGAAATATTCCCCAGAAAGAACTCTTGCTGGAAAGTGAACTCAAATATTGTGGCAAGGGACATATCGTAACAGCGATACAGGAAAAGGTGCTATTGTATCGCATCACGAACGAGGGCTCACTTATTATAAATGTGACAACTGAACTGCTAACCGTAAAAGAATTGCGACACTCTGGTGCATGTAGTTCGTTACATCGTGCACCCTTGTACTGCACGCCGGAAGACAATATTTTTCTACGTGTCGCGTTTGGTGAGATACAAATCCCTGAGCAAACTTCAGTGTCGAGTTCTGACGTCAGAGGAACAAGAACCCCGTCCCTTCCTATTTGTTCTCGTAAACACGTGACCTCTCCTGCGGCATCTTCACTATAGTGCAAATACCTGCCGTGATCTCGCAGCTAAATGAATTTCGGTATTGGCGGTGCCGGTTTTCTGGTCAGGATGTTATTTATTACTCAGGTAGATACTACAAGGTAGACAACTACATTAAGACACTCACAATCGGTTTTCTACGCGTCCATTTCCTGTTTTGCTCCAAAACACAGAATGTGGTGCGTCCTCGTTTCCTTTCCGTCTGTGTGTTCGACGCTCCCATGTGACGTCTCACTCAAAGTACCAACGAGCCCAAATAGCCATCCTCATTTGCTCTGCTTCAAGCGCGAGACGGGCGGCGCCAAATGCAACAGCAAAAAGGCAGAAAGAAAAAGAAGGCGCGCACCTCACTATAGGGCGGCTGATGTGACGTGGCAGACTTGCAGTCGAAGGCGCTTTGCCAGCCTCGGGAGCTCAGTCGCTAACGTGCTGGCTTGCTGAGCTCAAGATCTCCAGTTCGATCCCGGCGGTGTGCGGCAGCAATGCGGGAGATGTAAACGTTGCTCCCAGCACCGTGTGACGTAGATTTGCGGCGCATGTCAAAAGAACCCCAGGTGGTCCAAATTATCCACAGTCCTACCCTGCGGCGCATGTAGCATGTCGCCACACAAATAGGCTGACACACCTTCTTACGTGTAAATCTACTCCAATTACCTTTTTACTGAAGGAGCTTTCCTATCCCGCACCATTGAAAGCACTCATGCGCGCCAAGATTGCGCGCTGCAGTTGTACTTTTTATGCGCGTCCCAAGGGCTGTAATCCTAATTTCTACTCCTCTTGCCCCCCCCCCCCCTTTTATTTTCTAACCCTGTCATGCGTCTTTAACGTTCGCGTCGTATCGTTCCTTCTAAGACGTCACATTTCTTTCTGCATTTTCCCATCCTTCCAATCGACTCCTCGTTAATTCGTGAAGTCGGCACGGATGGTCTATCGACCCGACACGATTCCAATCTTCAGTTGGCTTCAGAGCGTGGGTTCGTGCACCAGGTGGAACGGAAACATATTTTGTGTACTTAACCTTGGAAGCGTTGTTTGCAAGCATGGCCTCCTACAGAACCTCGTCCCGGTTCGTGTGCGAATCGATCACTTTCCTGATAACGGACTTCACAGACTTGACAGTGCGCTCAATCAAACCGTTGGCTTGTGGCCAATGTGTTGGGTCTAGTTAAGTGAGTAACACCCAGCCATCTGTGTACGGTAGCTGCTCCTTTGTTGACGAACCATCGTGCTTAATCCGTGATGACAATGTGTGAGACGTCAAATGTTGGGATATAGAAGGGAAAGTCAAAGTCAAACATTGAAGCGTTTGATGGAACGGCATCTCGTACCTATTTCATGATCATACTTCGTGATCATATTTTGTATTATAGCATGATCGATACCGACCAAAACGTTGTCGTTGTTTTCCGGCAAAAAGTTATCACTACGTTTCGAGTGTCGGGAATTCTTTTTGGCAGCAGGAATCCTTCGTTGACAATCGTCCGTCGGTTATCTCATCGTCATGTTTCACGGCTGCAGATATTCGCCTAGAGATCGAACAGCGTCGCCACCATGCGGCTGCTCCGTGAACTGCCTTTAGTGGGGATGCGCCGCTTGAGTCGGTGCTTTCGCTGTGGTTATCATGCTCGAAAACGTGCTTGGAAGGATCAATTTCTGGACATTTGAGCTTTTAAAATCGCTTCAAAATGAGTGAAAATGACTTGGCGGAAGTCTTTTTTGAACTTCTCTAGTTCTCTGTACCAGCGTGCTTAGCGGGGAAGAAAACTACGGAACGCGCATATGTTCCAGTATGCGGATTCCACTCGTCCTTATTTATATTATATTTGTCACTGCGGTTCTGTGTGTCAAACAAAATGTAAGCTAAGGTCAATGTTTTAACAGTTTTTTTTTTAAATCATAAGCAGAAAACTATGTCACAGTTATTTATTGAATGGTTTCTGTGCCAGCTGTTCGAAGTTACTTCATAATGCTGAGTTAGGATATTCTGCACGCGCTAAACACAAATTGTATCGAATGCATGAATATATGGAATATATGAATGCATGAATATATATATATTTATGGCACGGGTGTTTTTAAACGTGTGATTTTCAAGCCTTAATCTCATTTCATCTGACCGTATGACAGGCTAGACTTTTATCTTTCACATACGTAATCATTGGAACACGCGCATTCAAGGTAAAATGCTATGACCATCCCTGAACGTTCTATGTAAAACACGCGTGTTTTTGGGGGGTATCAAGCGCGTGTGCAAGAGCGTGCCTCAGAATATACCTGCCTCTGGAACCAAAAACTTAGTTTATATGTAGTTATTACCTGACCGGTAGCACCCCACACAAAGTCAAGTCCACCATACAGGTGTGGTAATCTCGTAACATATTTTAGCACCATTTAATGAATGCCCACACAAGAAACGAATCATAACTCGAACCTCTCCCGGACTCGCACGACCTGAATAACCACTGCTGTTATTCGACGCGAAAAATTGTAGCGAAGGACTTGAATACGTCATGGGCTATTCTGCCCTTATGCTGCATTCTTGCACATTTGTACATTCAGATTCATTGTTATTGTTGATTAGTACATTGTACATTTAAATCAGTGGATCAGGAATTCTGAGTGTTACTTTTTTTTTCTTTTTTAATCCTTGTTGTCTCGACGTAAGATAATTAGGTACAGGGAAAGACGGCTATATACACAAGCGACGAATAAATATTCGAGCGAGAGCTGCAAATGACTAAAACAAAATCCAGCTTGGAACAAAGGAGGCGGTGTTTCCCTTCAAAAGCGCACAGGAGATTTTCTTTTCACAACTTCGCGACTTGAGCGTTTCGCAGAGCAGCACTTTTTGTCAACTTCCACACCTCATCAGCGTTCTAAGTATCGCATTTCAACACATCCGCAATATGTGAGGCACTGACAGCAGCATTTCATCCAGAAACACTGCGATACATGCGTAGAAAAGCCAGAGCCTGCTGCGTCCGATCATGCCGTATCCCCACTGGGGCATCCGTCGCAGCGCCACCTACAGTTCGATCTCGAGGCGAACACTCAGCGATCTCCGCAATGTCATCGAGGGCCGCCAGCCTTTGGATCTGATTTCAGGTGCTCGACACGTCCATATGACCAGTTTAATAATGGCACATCTTCATGACAATTTGTCTGGGTGTTTTCTGAACAACTATGACTTCGAGACGTAAATGGAAACTGGCGATGACCATGAAAATAACGCCGCTGTTCATCCTGTAGGCCGCAAAAGTGGCGACCTAGGACGTGATGCCTTCACAGATGCTTCCTTTGGTGGTCACGTAGACAAAGTGGGGCCGATGATGACGAGGTGAGACATCGTGTCTCTTGCTCTCTGAGGAGGATGAAACTGCCCCGGAATTTCGTGCAGTCTCCATAGTGCTCCCGCTGCTGACCTCGATTTGCCTGGCTTGTGCGTGATGAAAAAGTCGCATTCCGAATGTTCAACTGTTCAACGGGCACACCCGCGATTCCTCAGACGGTTCTTGACGAGGAAGGTGAGGCACATACTATCAGTGACTATACTGTGAGTCGTGGGACGTACACCTGTGAGGCACAGATTGAACTTATCTGTCACTGTCCAGTGGAGGGCCACATTCGAGAATGTTTGCGTTCATGAGGTAGCCCATCGCGTTAAGTGCCCTGCTCGCGTATTCAATGAGTCTTTCGTTTTTGTCATTCATCTGCGCGTAAATGGCGTCTAAATCAGACTCCGCGGAGACGTTATATTTCACACTCCAAAACAGAAGTTCACCACATAGCATGCTGAAGACCAACCATTGCATAGAACGATACCTTTATCGCTGTTGATTTGTTGAAAACGGGAGGAGTACGACTTTTGGGGACACTTATGTAGGTATCTTAAGTGTCTCAAAAAGTCGTACGCCCTGCGCTTTCCACACAGCAAAAGTTATAAAGGTATCATTCTGTGCAATGGTTGGCCTTCAGCGTGCTATGCCCTGAACTTCTGTTTTTAGAGTGTAGTACTGAGACGTTACAGTACGTTCAGTAGTGCAGACGTTGCAGAGACGGGCGGCGCCCAATGCAACAGCAAAAAGGCAGAAAGAAAAAGGAAGGCGCGCACCTCACTATAGGGTGGCTGATGTGACGTGGCAGACGGGCAGTCGAAGGCGCTTTGCCAGCCTCGGGAGCTCAGTCGCTAACGTGTTCAAGTATTTGCTGGTGCTTATGTGGCAAACAAGAGTTAGAATCCTTTTGCAGGAGTTCGCTCAGTGGAGGTGTGATTACAGAGAAATCCTTTAAGTGCCACTATGAATTAAATCTCGTGTCTTCAGAATCCCGTCGGTGTCTCACATGGTACACTCCTAAAATAAATATTGTTTCCCTTTGTGAAGGGGAAGTATCATAAAATTAATTTCTAAATCTTGAGAAGTAACGTCATGCGGTGCCCAATATACGCGTCTGGCAACATTGCTTCTCGATGGTCGATTTCCGTTTCCTCACCATAGATGCTAGCAGAGCTTCAACATTCAGTGACGAGCAGAGACGCTCGTGCTGTTGCTAGGTGGGAGATGCCAACTCCGGGTTGGGGAGGGGGGGTATATGTTTATTATGAGGGGAAAAAAGGAGTGAAAGGTTAGCCTGCGCTACGGCTGCTTGCACGTACTCTGGAGAGTCCGAATCTATGGAACAACAGGAACAACTTTATTTTATTTATCTATACATACTGCAGCCTTAAAAAGGCTATAGCAGGAGTAGGCGTACATTGCTAGTGAAATCAGTAATAGAAAGTTCTCTCATCAAAGCAGAAATAGAGTTCCATTGAACAATTGAGCGAGGAAAGAAGCTATACTTTGCAGGGAAATCTTGTGATAACTTATCGTTATCTCGGTACGTTCGCCACCGACGCCGTACGGGGACGTGTCTCGTTGTCTGGACCTGCTTTGTGGCGCGAAGTGAGTGCCCTCGAAGTACGACGCTGCTGTGAGAAAGGGGGCTTTTTCCTGCTTGTCGGCTAGATGGTGCGGAACGGGGAATTCTTTTGGTATGTAATCTGGTTGTTTGCATTGTATTTCTTGTGTTGCACCTCTTTGGCCGGGAAACCGGCGGTGGTCCTGGTGAGTGGGCCTCGCCTGCCCTTGGAGGGCAGTAGGATTCCCACAAACTGGCGCCCAACGTGGGGCCGACTGGCGGTTGGCTAAAGAGTTGTGCGGTTTTAGGTTAGGCGCGTGCTGACGGCATTTTAAGCGACGTTCTGGTTTTGGTAGTAGTGTCTGTTGTAGTGTTTTGGGGTACTTTTTTGTCTTTTCTACTTCCCTAGCTTCCCGCCCGCTTAGCCGAGGACGTCAGATACGCCACCATAAGGGTTGGCAGTGCGACTATGATTGAGGGCTTCTCAGACCCTGTCCCAGGAAAAGCCGGGTGCTGCCACTGCAGACATGGCAGGACGCCCTGACTGTGCCTTTTCGACACCTCCACTTCTTCCCAGTACGGGATCCATTCTGGCGCACAGCCGTAAGGCAGAATAAGCCATACGGACGCAAATTCTGAACGCACGTCCCACGTGCCGGCTGCTCGCTTACTTCGCTCGAGACCTTCCCTTCCCGTGAGGGCTCGGAGTCTTTGCTCTTTTTCTTTGCGACTTGCTCGCAGTACCTGAGCGCCCACCGGCGCCGTCATCATATAGCGGGAGTTGCGACCGCTGGACGCAAATAGACTCGGCTGCATGCCCACTTGCAATTAACCAAGTGACGGTCTATGTGCCTTCTACACGGCGCGGCTATTTTATTCTTTCGTATTCGCACGAAAGTTTCTAACGCAGGCGTGTACTCTGATAGGCACCCCTGACCCATCAGCCAGCTTTAACAGTTCGGCGTATGCGGTTTTCTTCCGAGCGAGCTTCAGGGGACGAAGCCGCTTATCGCCGTTTACTGTGCGGGCGTACGACACTCGTCCTTGATCAAAACGGGAGTTTTCCTGTCTTATCGGCGAGCGTATGGTAGACAGGAGCTCCAGCTTGTCTTATCGAACGTATCTGCAGTTTATTGCGGTAACGACGTGCTTTGATTTCACGGCAGTATACCCTTTTCGCCGAGCACAGTGCCCATGTTCCAGCAAAGCTTAAGCTGGCTTCATTCAGAAACGCACGTGTCTGACTGGTTCCCAACAGGCTTGGGGAGCGGTTGTTCCTTCCAAGTGTTCTTCACTGCAGCCCACTCTCTTTCGGGTAGTGCACGTAACGTTATTACTCGGTCGCCAAGACATGGCGCTCTCGTAGTAATTGATTGTTTACATGAGTTGTTTACCGTTTGCACGGTTTGCAGTTCCTTTGGGGACTTATCAGATCCTTCCGCCAGGACGTTCCTCTTGGCGTTTTCTGACATTTTTTGTTTTCAGTCTGTACAATGTCGCAGCGTCGCAGGCACTTTGCAGGCCAGAGAAGTTTCGGCCAAAGCCGTCTGGAGTCAACACCTACGGATTCAACTAACAGTTGGAGGTCCTCCCGTTTCCGGTCTATGGCCACATGGACCGTTGTGGCAGACGGTGCACCAGCTTCATGGGCCTTTCGTTAGAGATGGGCTGCTCAGCCGCGGCCTCTTCGAGGGACGGATTTGACACAGTTCCCTTCACCTTTCCGGGGCTTAACCATCGAACAGCGTCACCCGGTGGATCCCCCAATCCCGTATACGGAGGAGGAGCGCCGTATCCTCTGCCCCGTTTGCCAAGTACCCGCGATTCATCGAACAACCCATCGCAGAGGCGCACTTCATCGTAGCCGAGTTGAAGTAGCTCGTGCTCCCCGAGTTGCTCACGAGGACGTGCAAGCCGCCCTCGCCGTTATCGCCAGACACCGTCCATGTCTTCTACGACAGCCGGAAGTCCAACAACCTGATGTGCCTCTCGAGCGCATGGACGATGTGCTGATTGATATCCCCGATGACCTCTGAATGTGAAAAGCAGCCTTGACGTTGTTTGTTTGTCCCTTTGTTTTGTAAACGCCCGAAGGGCTGTACGGCATTTCGGTTTCGGAGAGTCTAGTCCATCTTTTGAGGGTGGGGGAATGTGGGGAAATCTTGTGATAACTTATCGTTACCTCGGTACGTTCGCCACCGACACCGTACGGGGGCGTGTCTCGTTGTCTGGACTTGTTTTGTGGCTTTTTCCTGCTTGTCGGCTAGACGGTGCGGAACGGGGAATTCTTCTGGTATGTAATAAAACTGTTGTTTGCATTGTATTCCTTGTGTTGCACTTCTTTGACCGGGAAACCGGCGGTGGTCCTGGTGAGTGGGTCTCGCCTGCCCTTGGAGGGCAGTAGGATTCCCACAACTTGAATACATCAATGCGTGTAAAGATAGGTACAATGTTCAAGGGACGCGCACTAGGTAGTGACGAGGGCTGTGCAAAACTAAAATAGGAGGAATACGGCATGTTGATCTGCTTGTAATGATGATTGATGTGTGTTGATCTGCAACAGATACCTGAGTCTTTCCAAAGTTCGCCTGTTGCTAAGGGAAGCTAGATTTAGGGAGTCACGGGCAGATGACGGAGAGAAATGCCTATCAGCTATGTCTATCAACTATTTTAGTGATGATGATTGGGGGTCTTTCATCGCCAGGGCCGATACTCTACCCCATTGCTTGTGTAATGTGGTGAAATGGAATAATGAGTCGCCTCACAGTGAGGACCGAAGTCCTACGGTGTCCAAAAAGGTCAGAAGTGCATTGAGGGCAGAGCGTTGGTGGGCTGGATTTGACCATGAACCAAGCAGTTTTCACACAGTGAGAGGGCGAAAGTCCAGCTGATTTAGAGACACTGAAAGTGTGGTTCTAAAAGGGGGACATATGTTTATTATATATAAAAAAGGAGGGAAAGGTTATATATGAAGGATATATGCGGAGATATGAAAGATCTAGAACACATCCTTCTCCATTGCCCACACTACCAGCCTTCCCGAACCACACTTTCAGGGTCTCTTACTCAGCTGGACTCTCGCCCCCTCACTTTGTTAAAATTGCTTGGTCCATGGCCAAATCCAGTCCACCAACGCTCTGGCCTCAACGCACTTCTGCCCTTTTTGGACACCGTAGGACTCCGGTCTTCACTATGAGGCCACTCATTATTCCATTTCCCACATCACTACCAGTAATGGGGTCGGGTATCGTCATTGGCGATAAAGCTCCCAATCATCATCATAAAATAAAGTTGCTGCTGTTGCCGTCATCTTGCCGTTGAAATAACGAATGATACCTTGTACATACCTTGTACAGGAGGTGCACATGAAAAAACGTTAAGGGGGGGGGGGGAGGCGTAGCCAGACATTTTGGGAATGCTGCGGGTGCGTGTGGGGGTCTGAATAAAATACTGCCACAGCCACAGAATCATATTCCGTATGATCCGGATTGTCGTATAGCGAGCTGGAGTTTCTATTGCCTTGGGAAGAGCAACTCCAGCCTAGAAAGAGTTCCTCGGCTAGCTCAAGGGAAGAGCTCGAGACTCTTAATCTCGAGTGCGTGGATTCAATCCCTACGATGGGAGCCTGTGACCCGTCCCGTGACTCACTGGGTTCTGGGCCCGACCACGCCTTGTCACCCAGGCACCCGGGTTAAGAGAACAGTAATGCCCGCCTGCCACGATAACAAGTTTATTCCACGATACTTTTTCAAACTGCCTCGCTTCGTGCATTGAACCATGAGGCTGGCATGGAACACCAGAGGACGTCACGCTGGGCGCCAAATTGTGGGAATTCCTTCGTGTCCCACTGGGTTCTGGGCATGACATATTGTTGTCACCCAGGCGTAGAGAACGGCAACAGCAGGCGGGAGAGGGCGCAGGCTGGCTTGTACATCGTAGACGTAAAGAAGACACCGAGAGACGCGGAAAATAAAAGGAACGACACAAACTTACTCCAGCTTGCCACATGAGGCTTATTCCACAACACTTCTTGGATGTTAGAACTCATTTCGTGGCTCGAGCCCCACGGCCATTTCGAGTTTGGAGCTTAACGCACGAAGTGAGGCGCCTCGCTTCGTGCCTTGAGCTCCAGATAAATTCACCGCACGGTCCGCGCCGCAGAGTCAGTCGTCATTCAGAATGATCTGACAGAGGGCACCTGAATGATATCATTCGCTTTCTCGACTTGTCGAAAATCAATCAGATATCCAAACTGATACTAAAGGATGTGCACTTCCTGCCTTCAGCAAGTCAGGAAAAGTCTATATCATTTTTCTTGACTGTATCCGTCCGAGTGTGTCATGCACACGACCTACTAGATTATAGCGACCATGTCATACTTCCCAGCGCTGCATTTGGAGGCTAGAGGTGGCGCTACTTATCGGTCCGGTTACTGCTTCCTCAATTTCTACAGTACTTTGTACTTTAGCTTACCTTCGTATTTTTGTACAAGCGGTTGATGTCTCACGAGAAATGCTCTTTTCTAAAGTTGATTATCATCATCATTCTACGCGTTTTCAGAGGAGCTGTTGCTGTCGTCTGCTACGGTAGTCGTACACTCTTAAAAATGAACTTCACCACATAGCACGCTCCTAGCCAACCACCATCCCGAATGACAACGTTCTCGACCCTGATTTGTTGAAAACAGGAGGAGGAGCCTATTTTGTGCCGTGCATAATGGCACAAAATAGGCTCCTCCTCCCGTTTTCAACAAATCTAGCGCGAGAACGTTGTCAACTCCCCTTTCTCCCACTTTCTTTTCCTTTTTTTTGGCTATAGTCGTGACGATGCCCACTTGAGTGCGGCCAACAACGGCAAGCTACCTCGACACCCCCCCCCCCCCTCATTTTTAAGAGCGTACGTCCTCTTCTGCGCGTTCAAAATTCAGATTTCAATTGCCCCATTGCCCAATCATGATGTATATCCCGCGGGCCGATGAGTAGCTCCAGCGGATCGTGCCGACGGGCTCCTCATAGGGGTTGCCGCCCAAGCAGCACGCCAATATTGGTCCAATATTGGACCCATATGGATTGCCAAGATTGCCAATATTGGACCAATATGGGGAGTGCAACCAGGCTCCATATTGGACCAATGCCCATATTGGCGAGCCCATTTTGCGCCAATGTTGCCAATATTTCTGTGATAACACCAACGGGGAGTGCGTGTAATAACAAAGCATTATCTTGTGTAATATTCACCACAGATTAAACTTTCCTCTAATTTTTGTTTTTTATTTCTGCGGATCGAAAAAAAAAATACGAAGAACTACGCCCGCCTTGCTGAAGGACACAAGAAACTCCTAATGCCAAGGATCCCTCAGATGCCTTTATTGGGATCACAATATTCTGTGAACTAAAAGTTCCCAACCCGCTCCGAGACTACAAAGGAGCCAAACACTTTCGTGACGGTGACGCACATACGTCAGAGCAATTCACACTGCTTGCAGCAACTTGCAAGCACCTAATTTTACAGAAGAGCCATCCCTTCCTATCAGACATTCTGTTTTTTGCTTGACCTGCCGCAACTCCGTTATCATTACAGCAACCAGCGACATTTTAGCCCTATGAAACGTCCGTTCGAGCTGTCGCGCATGCGCATTAGCTGTAGGGCGCGTGATTTCGCTCAAACAACCCACTCGCGCTCAGTCGGCTCGACCGATTGGCATTGGCATCGCAAAGGAAGATTGCGGCTATTTCCAGGGTATCATCCCATATGGGCCAAGTGTGCATAAGGCCCAAGTGATCAGAACGCCCAAATGTTCATAAGACCCGAAAAAAATTTGGGTCAAATGAGAAGGGCAGGGTAAGGTGTCCAGAAGGCCGAAATGCCCAGAAGGCCAAAATATTCATATGGCCCGAATGGTCATATGGCCCGAAACCCAGGAGGGAAGACCAGGAGTGACCTAGACACTGTATTTTCTTTGCACATATGCGCAATATTAATTAAGTGGTGAATGTGACAGAGGAGAAAAAGGTAACTGAAATAAAAATATTAATAAAAGTACTGAAATGAAGAAACAAATCTTCAAGCAAACAAGATATAAATGTGACAAAAGTAAAATACACGTAAATATTGAATCCTTACAGCGTTCAATATTTCGCTCGGTACAGATTGGTAAGCTCTGTGCCTAATATATTTATTGAACAAGTGATTCGTTTGCCGCATTAAAAGCTCTTCAACTTTCGCTTGAATACTGCTATGACGCACAATATGTAGCGCTTTTTCTGCGAAGGTATCCAAGCCGGGCACGGCAGTAGCGTAGCCAGAAAAAAATATTTCTGGAGGGGTTCAGGAGGAAATTTGCATAGGAGAGAAGGGTTTACTCCTCGTTTCTCTCTTCCAGATGCGCTACCAAAGGTACGATTTCGGGAGGGGTCTGAACGTCGCAAACCACGCCTACGCATGGGACCGTTTTTTCCGCACTAACCCATCGGTGCAATTTTTTCCGAGACCATTTGTTCCGTCACCAAATTTTCCGGGGCCATTTTTTCGGGGCCGTTCGACCAAATGGCGCTCTATCAAATAGGCGGACACCTTCGAATTGATTCTGTAGCTGAACTCTTTGGAGACTACATTTCACAAGGCGGAAGAAGCGCATTGTTTGTGTTCACGTGAGATGCGCGCTGCAGAAGGAGCATATTCCACTGAGTGACCGAGTGCAATTGTCCAAAATGGGCACTGCTTGATGAACATAATAAATCTCAGTCCCGAGCAAAATACCAAGCCGTAGCGATTCTCGGCAAAGTGTGGAATTCCTGCGCAGTCACACCTGAAAAGCGATTTTACAGAAAAATATTTCTCGCATATAACTCGCACTGATAAAAGTACCGCATTTTTCTGTGTACGAGCTCCGTTATATATAAAAAAAAGTTCTCTGAAGAAGTCCTGCACAGGATGATGACCCGCATATGATGACATTAGATGACGCGCAGGACTTCTTCAGAGAACTTCTTTCAATGTATAACGGCGCTTATACACTGAAAAATACGGTCGAAAAAATACACTGTTAGTCTTCCTTTCTGGTTTTCGGGCCATATGACCATTTGAGCCTTCTGGGCGTTAGGGCCTTCTGGACACCTTATCCTGTCCTGCTCATTTGACCCAAATGCGCAAAAGTCCCAATTTTTTTTCGGGTCTTATGAACATTTGGACGTTTTGGTCACTTGGGCCTTATGCACACTCGGGCCATATGAGATAAAACCAACGTACTTGGCAATCCCAATGTAACGTTCGCTAGAATTCGACAACTCAACATTCCACGTTCTGGAAATGGTTATATCTCATATGGCCTTGAGGAAGTTGTTGGATGTAACGATTGTCTGAATTGGGTATTTCACACGCTTCAACGTTCAATCTTGCCGTGCTGCTTGGGCATTTGTGCAACACGGGTACGTACCATTTTCTGTATTTTCACTCAATATGGGGTGTACGCGGGCAATATGGGGCCCATATATCGCCAGGAGTTTCCCAATATGGGCTCAAAGTTGCAATATGGGGCCCATATTGCCAGGATTTTCCCAATATTGGCACGAACTGGGCAATATGGGGCCATATTGCCATTTTCAGCCAATATGAGGAAAATCTTGGCGAAACGGGTCCCATATTGGACCCGTATCGCCAATGACCAGCCAATATGGGCCCAATATTGTGTGCTGCTTGGGCGATTATGACACGGTCGCTATAATCTAGTACACTCTTAAAAATGAACTTCACCACATAGCACGCTCTTAGCCAACCATTACCTCGAATGATATCGTTATCTGCCCTGATTTGTTGAAAACGGGAGGCGTACGCCTTTTCTGTGACACTTATGCTGTTCATAATTGTCACAGAAAAGGCGTACGCCTCCCGTTTTCAACAAATCGGGACAGATAACGATATCATTCGAGGTAATGGTTGGCTAGGAGCGTGCTATGCGGTGAAGTTCATTTTTAAGAGTGTAGGTCGTGGTCATGCGACGAAGTTCTGTTTTTAGAGTGTAGTTCCGTACGCAGTCCACACACGGAAACCTAGAGCTTGAACGCATTCAAAAACTGGCCATCCGAGTCAGTTTGAACAAGTGTCGTTGTTCAGACTCTGTACCTCCTCTTTATGCAAATACTGGTCCTTTAAAATTGTACCGCAACAGCGACAGGCTAAAGTTTCTCTATTTTATTATTAGTGGCAAGTTAGAGATAGATCTGCACAGGGCTACATGCACAGAGCTAAAGGCGTTCTTCCACGTATGGCTCTTACATTAGGGTTACACGATACGTTATCACCGTGTAATTGTTCGTCTAGCGCTGTTTTTGTGTATTTGTTGTTCCCCGATACATTACGATTATGCATATTACGCTTGTGAGTTTCTACATTCCCCCCCATTCCTGTCTCGATCGCCGACTGGCTCTCGACAGTTCTGAATAAATGAATAAGTAGCACTGTTTAACAAAATAGCCCCTTACCATTTGTTTTTTGGTGTATGTGACTTATCGCAGTAAAGCTGAATTGTTTTGTCGTAACCCACTTACCCTCTGTGGTTCTGCGCTCAGTGAATAAATTCGTAAACAAATCATTCTGCGTCAGCTGGCTGCAATGGCGCAACCTTAAGGCCCGTCCCCCCCCCCCCCCTCCCATTAGCCTCTGCCATTCTCTTCCACTACGATGATTCAAATTTCAAAATTTCCAATCCAAGTGAAATGGAGGTGCCCGAGCAGAAAGTGCAATCATTTTCACTTGACAACGATTATAAAGAGGGCCAAGCTGGTTTCTACTTTACTTCTTCTTTTTTTTTTTTTTTTTACGTAACCTTATCTTAGCAGGAATCAGAGGGCCGGCTAAGAGATGTTCATGGGGACCGGGTGTGAAAAGTGAACTGATTTCACTCTCACCATCATCCCGAACGACAGGAGGCGTGCGCCTCTTTTGTGACACTGATGCGGTAACGTTAATTGTCATAAAAAGGCTCTCGCCCTGCGCTGTTCACAAATCAGGGGTGATAACGGTGCCGTTGCGCGCGTTAAGTAGCGGCTCTGCGGACTCTGCGGCTGTGCACATTGCGTGTGCAAACCGCCTCTAGGCCTCTCGGTGTCACTGTATGTTCATTACCGGTAGAGCCGTCTTCCGATCCGGCTGTCTGCAGAATAAAGTTGCAGGTGGGACAAACCAGAGATGAGCGCGGGAGCGGCACGCTCCGCAAAAAGAGCCGTCCCGTTTAGTGAAAAGGAGCACGCTCCTTAACGCGCCCATTCTGTGCAGTGGTTTTCCTTCAGCGTGTTATATGGTCAAGTTCCGTTTTATGGGCGGAGTTAGAAGTAACTGCATGCTGATTTGTCATAGGAAGGAGCACGTTCCGTTTCCTTCGAAAATCACGAAACAAAAAAAAATTAGCTGCATCTTTGGACATTGTGCCAAACGCTTCTAGATGCAGTAGCGTTATTCGGGCCGTCTTTATTTTTTGGCGGGTATTTTAGCGAAATGCGCTTTGCAATGGTATTAAACGTTCATTGATGAGGCCGTGAGATAAAAAAAGGTGGGTGAACCCTAATATTATCGGGCACCCTTAAGACACAACTTGACCACATAACAAGCTGAAGGTCCACAGAATGATACCGTTATGAATCTAGATTCAAAGAGAACTGGCCGAACGCCTTTCGCGTGTGACAGTTAACATAAATATAAAGCGTCACAAAAAGCTGTACGACTCTCATTTTCGATACATCAGTGGGGGAGAACGTTGTCACTGCGAATGATGGCTGGCTCCAAGCGTGATAAGCGGTCAAGTTCTGTTTTAAAAGCGTACAGCGTACACGATAATAAAATGGTTTGTCTCCAACGCTGCGGCGTGCGTTGATCGTGGCGTGTGATCAGTGGCGCGAAACTTACAGTTCTTCGAGGTGTGAGTAGTTGTCGAAGGCGTCCTCCTCTAACGACGACAGGTTGTTCCGGCTCAAATCCCTGCAAGACAAGTGAAATAGGTTAGAGTAAGCATTAGCATGTACCTGCCATAATCAGTTCGGAGAGAGAAAATACACCTGCCATATTGGCAGCAGCAAGCACAGTAAGTATGCTCCACACTATCCGCAGTCACTCCTGACCAACGGTGTTCGCCGTCAACACCTCATTGCTGAAGTGTGTGATATTGGCGTGTTCGGGGCAGTAGGACATATTATGGCGGCGCATCATAGCCGGCACTTCGTCGTCTACAGTCGAGGGATGGCGCAGCGAGCGAAATGGTTCGCGCAGTCACCGCTTCACAACATTTTGGCGCTTGCTTGGAAATGCAGTACCGCTGACGTAACGTCTTCTTTTTGTGTTATTTTTGTTTTCTCTTGGCGCGCGTCGGGTCAAGCGAAATCTTGTGTAAACATATGACCGCTCGTGCTCACCCATGCCAAGTCCAATACTGTAAACACGCATATCGCGCTCAGCCAGACGGAGCAATTAGTGGCGCGGCTTTTGAATGCGCACAGGCTGTCCAGCTGTCTCCTGAACTTTTTCGTTGATCTGTTGCTGTTCCGTGCTGTGTTGTTGTCTGGCGAAGGGTTAGTCACCAGTCGTTTCGTGTGATTTCTGCAATGCTTGCGCATATAATAAACGAAACCTCTCGTAACATAAAAAAACCTAGGTTGGACACGACGCGGTTCAAACAAGTTGATGTCGACATGTTATAGCCTACCGACATTACGCGGAAATTGCGAAATGAAACCGCAACCTGTTTTCTTTATTTCCTCTCACCCTGGGCTTACAAATTTCAGACTACGTTGTGGTGGTGCAAAACGCTTCATTTACTTGCACAGTCAACGGAAATGAAATAAAACTGCAAAGAGGCTGCATAGCGTTTCCCATATCCTCGGACATCAGTGGAGGAGAAGGAGAAAGGCAAAAGAGAAGAAGAAAAGGGAAGAAAAGCAGGGTGGAGGAGAAAAATGTGTGTGCGTGGACCATACAGCTGCTTGGAACGTAAAGTGCGAATGGAGGTTTCCAGTTTGGTCGAGTATATAATACGGGTCTGTCGTGCTCATCCTGGTCGTCACTAACCACGGCCCCAGACTTCGCCCAAATACAGATCAGCATGTCGTGAACTGGATCTCTGATGTCCCATTCGTCTGGAAGTGACCTTCATCTCGTGGATCTCGGAGTGAGAGAATTTCATAACAAATTGTCATTGTGAGTGTCATCTTGCCTATCCGCGCAGGAACTTCCAGAAATCCACTCTGGCTTTCTTTCTCGTCCTCGTCGAGGCTGCCGACATCAGATGACCTTGTCTCGATTAGCAAAAGGCACACGGCACACTGATTACAATTCTTCTGGCTTAGCGTACTTCCTTCTGTAATCGGGAACTCTAATTCGCATGCTTCGAGGGTAGCGAGGGTCAACAGGCTCTGGCAGGAGGTAGTCGTTATGAATTCGCGCAAGGCACACCACCCTTTTCTCATTCCGAAAGGCGTCGTCCTGTACCTACAATGAAGAGGCAGTACTGCCGGTTGGTTATACGTGGAGTTGGCCGTGGATCTGGTATCAGTAGACATGCGCGCACTTCCACAGACCGCACTTCCTCGGTTCCGGTACGTGACTCGCTGTCCTGTACGCTTGCTACCGTCCGCCAGTTGGTCCTCATATTTCGCGAATGTTCCGGTCACACACTGCATGTTTAGTGCGGCACATAACTGAGCATCGGCTCAATATGCCGTTTCACTAGAGAGGACTCCCAAAACTACAGCGGTGTTCACGTCCATATGATCTTGTCCGATGCTTGGTGGAACCTCAGTGTCAGCCACACCATTTAGTGTGCACATTTTGCACTGCAGTGTTAGTTCACTGCGCAGTTCTTTTCTGCGTTCAGAAACGACTTCCATGTCCGCAAGTGCACAACTGAATGGGTGGAGCGCCTTGATGCATTAGTGAAGACAGACGTAACTAAAGCCCACAATATTGGCATGTAACTAAAGGCCAAAACGTTGACATGTGACTAAAGCCCACAATACTTCGCGCGATCTCAGCCTGTTCCTCTACAGCCTCCTTCATTGCCGGCCATGCTACCTGTTCGATTCCGTCCGCCAGTTGATCTTGGTATTTAGCGAATGTTCCGGTCGTCATACATGGCATGTTTAGAGCGGCACAGAACTCAGCAAGGGCTGAATATCCTGCTCCACTAGAGATGACTCCCAGAACTGCAGCGGTGTTCACATTCATGTTATCTTGATCTACGCTTGGTGGGCGCTCAGTGTCAATCACATCCTTCAGTCCACATATTTTGCACTGCAATGTTAGTTCACTGCGCAGTCCTTTCCTGCGTTCAGAAATCACTTCCATGTCCGCAAGTGTACAACTGAAAGGGTGAAGAATTCCGAGCGCCTTGAAACTCCTGAACAGATGCATTAGGTCCACAATCCGTCTCCCTTCTGTGGCACCGGGTCCGTCTTCTGGTGGGCTTGATGACCCTTCCTCAATGTCGACAGCTCCGGCGTCGTTCGACGCAAAGGTAGACGAGTGGTCTCCTTCCAGTGTGACGGATGCACCGTGCAAACGCCGTACCTTGTGCATCCTCAACAGCTGTCGCCTGTCATGCTTTCGCTTCCCGTAAACTCTTGTAGAACCCATTTTGCTGAAGCGCTGTAGCAGAGGCCGGCGAACGAACAGCGGCTGAGACCCTGTTCGTCGTAGACGTGCCGAATAGCGTACACAAACGCCGGAAACCTTTGTACGCTTTGCTTCGGACGAAAGCGCAAGGTTTGTGTCTCGCGCACACGAGGCGGAGGTATCCAGGTGTTGTAATCTTTGCTTCATCGTGCGAGCAACTACACATGTATAACTTTCTGAGGTACCACTAAGGTATTACTGGCATCATATGCTCACGTTCATCCGTGTCCGCCCTGACGCCCTCATTGTGTAACGGTGTGAGGAAGACGGCACGGTGGGTTTGCCGTGCCGCCGGTTTTTGACGCTTCTGCCATCCTAGTGCTCCCTCATGATGTCGTAACGCTGAGATTCATTTCCCAACCTGAGAGGGCCAACATTTCTATCCATTCATTTACCGTACTTCGACCTGGGTCCCAAGTGCCCCGCTTCCATTTCAGCTTGCATTCCGATTCAACTTCGATCCTGAATAACTTTTCTCAGCAGAAGCATATCTGCACACTTGCCCATCAAATTGTCCACTGTACCTTATTGTACATTAAACGATATGGACGTGTCCGAAATCTGCCCCAACCAGCTCCGTCCGCCGCCCGGAATTCCAAATGCTTAGAGTCTAGGGGACCGCACTTGATCCGCGCTCCTAACCACGTCATGGGACAAGGGGATACCCAGTGCGGTTCAAATAACTATTGTAAAGTTGTCCCATGAAACAACAGACCCCCCTTCCCGTTGACATCCTACTGGATGAGTGCTGAAAGCACTGCCAGGTTTCCGGCATCCATGCAGTGTAAAAGAAAAGACTTCGCTGTATAACCTATCCAGCGCTACTATTTTTCTTTTTTTTACAAGCACGATCCTTCCACATTTCTGTGGCTGCGACCGGGAATTCCAAGACAAATAAGTTCCATCTACTGTTCTCTCGAGAAAATGAGCATCGTTGAACAAACAATAAACAAAATTTGGGGCTGGGCTACGCTGCCCGTGCTCTTGCTTCCGCGTCACGGTCAACGTCGGCCTCGTCGTCTTCCGGCCACGTGCAGCGGTATATCATTTCCAGCGGTCAAATTGTTGTTGCTTGTGACGACACACTCGATGAGAGATGGCAGCACTGCGCTGCCCATTCTGAAGCGGCGTACTCCACGGATGACCATACCTGACAAAAACTCGTGTGCCGAGTCAACGGCTTAACATAGATGAAATCTTTTTGTTGGTATTAGTTCTTGATATGTTTTTCTAGTGCATGATCGAGCCAGATTTTCGATTTTGGGCGGCTCTATTTTGGAAGCGAGCGGAATCTCGAAATATAGCTTTTCCCAAACCTTTCGACGACGATATAAAAATTTCTGAGTCTAAAACGCAAGATCTGCTTCGATCAGGCACTAGATCTATGCATCCTCTTCCATTTAAAAGCAGTTGCACGGAGATCAACCAAATTTTCGCGGCGCTACGGCAGTTGAAAAATGTATGGGGACTCCCATAGAACGTCGGTGGTGATGCACCGCCTGATGTCATGTCGTTTGGCTGACCCTTCCGTCCCCTTTTTTTTCTTTGTTCTAATAAGTATACCCCCCTCCCCCCTCTAGCTCGACAAAGAGGAAAATTGATGAGTTTGAATACGGTCGTGGTTGAAAGATTTAACTTGCAACCCAACAAAATAATGACAGAAATGTCTTCATGCATCAGTACTGCTTCGTTGAATAGACTGTCCAAAAATGAACTCAACGAAGAATATTACTGGTAATGACGACTGTCATTGAAGTCACAAAAACGTAAAAAAAAATTGAGATGGACGCAGACATGCTCGACAGGTCGCTCGGTAGAGACATACCAGAGACACAATAATAACTCCGAGCTATTAGCTAATGGTTGGACGATTTCAACAAAGAAAATGTTGCCGAAATATATTGTAGAAAGCACGATGGGGTCGTTGCCGCAGTTGAGGAACGACGAACACTTTGGTGCGAGGAATTCAAATGTGAAGGGAAGTGTGCCAGGAAACCTTTTGAGATCTGAAATGCATTTCACTGAAATTATGCGTCGAATAAGTAGCGAACGTATAAGTAAATGTTTGCGCCGACAGTGTACTCAATTTCTTTTAAAGTGCGCAATGAAGGCGAGTGCCTTTATTTAATTCAAGTGTACGAGCACCAAACACTAGCAATCAACACCACCATGCACCAACCTTATTTCGATAAAGACGATTTACGAAACTCCGTATATGCAAGCTGTCGTACGCTTTCTGTAGGAAAAGGCAGTCGAACTCGCTTCAAACGATAGGAACATATCTCTCGCATAACCATGGCAAAAGTGACATAACCTGCCTTCCGCTATCATGATAATGATCAACAACATTACCCGTTGAAAATAGCAAGCGCTAAACTCATCACGAAAACGACAGTTGAAAAGTTAGGAGAGATGGACGCTGTTTTTGAACTATCTATTCTGTATAGATTACAGTACACTATCAGTGCGATCCACATCTGGACCGGAAGAGGAGGCATTCATCAATCCTATAGTCCCTGAGATTAATCCGATTGAGTGCGCGTGGGCGTCCTCAGATTGCGCACGCAAGAGTGCTGACAGCAGTGACATGTGCGTGGATGATGCTATGTACGTGCGCATGCTGCGCAAGTATATTAATAATTGCTAAAGTATCTTATTCACTGTCCTCGAGCTGTAGGAACGCTCAGAAGGGCACACTGCGCATAATTTGTACGACTGTTCATAAACAATGGAATCCCTCCACCGGACACGTCGTCCTGTGCAAAGGACGCTACATACGGGTGATCGTGTGTTGAGATTTCAGCGCAATAACGCTTGATCGTATCGCGCGACATGCACTCTAAAAACAGAACTTCACCGCATAGCACTATGTGCGCCAACCAATGCCACGAATGATAGGGTTATCGCTTCTGATTCGGAGAGCGAGGGAGGCGTACGCTTTTTTGTGGCAATCTGGATGGATGATTATCGTCACAAAAAGGCGTATGCCTCCCTCTCTCTTCCCGTCGATAGAAGCGATAACCCTATCATTCGTGGCAATGGTGGCAATGTGTGCTATGCGGTGAAGTACTGTTTTTAGAGTGTAAAGCCACCAATTATCATTATATCTGAATTTTCTGTGTTAAAGCAGCGAAAAGAAAAATCATGCGCTATTTGACTAACATCAATTTACCTAACCCCCTTGTCGAGCCTTTCCCAGATTAAAGATACGAACTGCCAAGCAGCAGACAGGCGACGGAGTTTAATAGCCTCGTAAACCCTGCACAACAAATTAGATATATGTGACGGAATTTAATTTGCTAGCAAACTTACGCTCGGAGCGACGTCTGGTGGGAAACGCCCGATTCGTCAATGCCTTACGTTCCCGATAGTGATTTGCTAGTCCTCATGGCTACGTAGCCGACTTTTTTTTTTCTTCTTGTTTCAGATCCAGCGTTATGCGCATGAAATGTAGCCTTGCCGCCGTACTTAACAAGCAATGCTAAGTTGGTGCGAACTTCTACACAGTGTTGCGCGTATCATGCCATTTTAACTGTCTAAAACACTATAGTGTGATTCGGACGAAAACTGTGAAGATAAAATCAATAAATTTTATGAGATTGCACGTGTACTACTGCACGTGTACTACTATTGCTCGTGTACTGCTACCATACAGGCAGTTTATGTTGATGGCTTGTACTTTAACGGCTTCTTGCTTGTAAACACAGCGCAACAAGTTACAAACGTGACAGAGAACGCTTAAAGGAGTTGGGACAGGTCATCCCATGTAATCCCAGATAAACGTAAAAAAACGGTGCTTAGCACCGATATGACCCTGCATTGAAAGTTACACAACGAAGAGGTTAATACAAACGGCGAAAATGGGCACCGCAGATACCGAAACTCGTGTGGCTCTGACATCACAGACCTCACCGCCACCAGTGAGGCAGCGCACGAGAAGTCACGTGCTTACGGCTGCCAATGAGAATGGACGCAAATCTGAAGTCTGTGACGTCTGCGCTTTGCGCGGGAGTGCGTTCGTGGGCTTGTGTCTCGCTAAGTACAACACGTAGAAGAATAATTATTTTTTCCTCTGTATTCTGTTGTGCAATACAATGCGTCCATGATGTAATGAACCACATCTATGAAAGTGTCACAACCTTGCTAGCAAAATTGAGGTATAAATGCTCGGGGCGACATCTGATGGCAAAGAATATCCCATCCGTCAAGCAACAATGATTTATGTTCCCGACTGATTTGCTGGTCCTAATGGCTATGTAGCCTTTGCGTAGCCAACTTCTTTTGTTCTTGACCTAGTGTTGTCCGCATGCAATGTAGTTTTGCTGCCATACTTTACGAGCAATGCGCAGTTTGTGACCAGTTCGACATAGTGTTGCCCGTAATTTTCAATTTTCTAAAAAACTATGAATGCAATAGGGAGGAAAATTGTGACTTAAGACCAGTGATGGCCAGTAGTTAACTACATGTAGTTAAACTACTAGTTAAACCACCTGATTGCAGTTAAAAAGTAGTTATCAACTACTTGCAGAAATGTCGTGGCAACTACTAGTTAAACTACTCTTTCGAGTAGTTAACTACAGTAGTTAGGTTACTGCAGAGGCCAACTACTTCCAATTTTGTCGCAAGCTTTACGGCACGATTGTGCTTCCGACTTTTACCTTGAGCTACTTGCTTGATGAGAACGGAGGTGCAGAGCAATTGTGCCGTGCATGTGTACTAAACCTTCACTTTTATCACTGCTTGTGATTCATATTTAGGTGTCCAAGAACACTATAGAATGGGATTGGTGTTGATGGACAACGTTAAGTGGTTATAAATGTAGTTAAAATACATTGCAGTAGTTAAAGAAGTAGTTTTAACTAATGTACCTCCCCTGAAAAGTAGTTGAACTACTCCATCGCGAAGTAGTTAGTTACAGTTAAACTACTGTAGAAGTAGTTAGTGGCCATCACTGCTTAGGACTACTGATTTAGGGCTCCGGCTATCGAACAGATAAATTTTCTGAGATTGCACCTCGACTACTTTACGGTACCTTTAAATTCAGTGCAGTAAATTTCTATTCGCTCAGGGATCCTATCACTTCCTCTCCCTCGACTAGGCTTTCACAATTTTTTATTTTTGCTCTTTTTTTTTTTTTTTGTCGATCACCGAGTGTTCTTTCTGTTCTCCAAAGCTTCACGCGAAAATACAGCGGGGGAAAATATAAATCGAAGCACCAGCGTAACATTTTTTCTTAACACTTCTTTCATTTTGTTGCCATTCAGGCAGACATGTCTGGCAATTGTTTTCGATTGCGACTACTCTCTTTAGTTAAGGTCTAGTGAATAATGAAAAATAATGGAATTCTCCTGTAGTATCTTATAATCTATCCAATTATATTTTCTTATGTGTATCCGCATGTTTTTCAGCTTTCTGAGAAATGCATAGCAGTAAGTAATGTGGATACTGGGGCTTAGTTTTAGAGTACAAGGAGTTCTAAATGAATTCTGTATGCGCATTGATGATATATTTCACATTGTTAATTTCGATTTTGCTGTTCGCAGCAGGTGAACATGTGTCGTGCACTATACAGGAAGAGAGTCATCGGAGAAACACAACAAAATGTTTCCCTGGTAATTTCACGGAAATGGCTGTGCTTTTCTTTTCTTTTCTTTTCTAAATACGTACCATGTCGGGACGTGAGTGAGGCATGTCCGTCGAGGCTAAACCAGTCAAACTATTTTAGCTGATATATGCCGTCGAGTGGTCGAGTGCGACTCAAATATTCTTTCACGTTGTATGCTAGGCTTGCTGATACTGTGCTTTGCCTTCTTTGATAATTGCCTTATTTAGTCGTTATACTGTATACAATTTTTTTATCCCTTACAGATTGTTTATAAGTAAAGCTATGAGAACAACTGACAAAATGGCGTAGATGCAGGCTAGCTGGTGGATGAACTCCACAATGTAAAATCCTCAGTATGGGCGGACGCACCCTATGTGTGAATCTACGCCCAGTAAAAAATTAACCCTTTAGGTACGGGGTTTTAGGTGAAAGCGGGTTAGCGGAATGGGAGATCTTCTGTATACCGTATTTTTCGGATATAACGCGCACCGATGTATAACGCGTACCCCTTAAAATTAGCGAAAATTGAAAAAAGTTCGGCGTATAACGGGCACAGATAGATAACGCTCACCAACGTCATACAACTCCCAATTCCTTACTTTTCAGCAAGAAGTGGGCTCTGTATCTCTCTTGTTGTACATAGCAACGAAGCACAAGTGTTGTTTATTATATTACTACCATTTGTTATTATTATAGTTTATTCACCTACAATGTACGACCTCTATTTTAAAGTACAGGTCTGCCACCCAAGTGGTCATCGAGAGAACGTGAGGTCACGTGAAAACACCAGGGCACACTTGACCCTCAGCCGGCCTCTTCACCATGCTTTGATCACCTGAACTGCCATCTCCATCATCACCTTTCATTATCTACAGTTGGCACTGTGGGAGCGCCCAGTCTGCTGGCCGGTATCAGCCCCATGTCATTATCACTTCCTTATGTGCGTGTGTGTTGACCCTCAGCTGGCTCATGCGTGCTATGTCGCCCTCAGTCAGGAGCAATGCCGCTGCAAGGCGAAGCAGCTATCCATCGCAGGACCTAGGAGGTCTACTGTCCTTTATTTCTCGAATGTCTACCCCCTCATAACCAGATAAAGACGCGCCGCATTGAACCCCGCGTGTGGCAATATCTACAGGCAAGTCGCCCGACATCCCCCTAAAAGTCGACCTTCCGGGAAGAGGCTCCCGTAGATAACGCGCAGTGCCTCTTCGCGACACTTTTTTAAATGTATAATGCGAGCGTTATACACCCGAAAATACGGTATATGGCATGGGGTCTCTAAGTGTCGTGTTTATCTGCTTGTAACTACCTCTTGACCCTTGTTCTACTTGATGCCAATGCACATAAATGTATTAACTGATTAACAGAAAAGAGAAGGATACCATTCTGAATGACCACTGGTTCTGGGGATATTGTGCAGTGAGGTTCTGTTGTTAGACACGGTAAGCTACTTCGACCCCCCCCCTTTTCTGTTTTGAGATAGTTCCCACAGTTAGTTAGCAAATCTCGCGTAAAAATGATATCAGCCTGTCTAAATCAATATACGTGTACATTTTGGAGAAGATATGACATATCACTGCCGCGAATGCAAAAGTGAGTCTGGCCATTAGCAGGAGCCTAAAAAAGAGGCTCGACCTGTCAATCAAATTGAGCGTTTTTCATTGTCTTCTGTTTCCAACGCGGGCCGCCATGACACCAAAATTTTCCCCCAAAATGGCGGCGTGGATGGAAACGGCGAAGCGAGAATTTCATTTTTTTTCACAAACTACTTTAATTTTATTCCGTAAGTGTATATTCTGTTGCAATTATCTTGCAAATCACGTTTAAATTACGCTCCATACAGTGTCGATGTTTACGTGAAAAGAATGTGTTTGGTCGTCCTTGTTAGGCTAAGTAAAGACAGCGATCGCAAGCATACAGGAAGGAGAACGCTACTGATGCCTGCATTTTATGACAGACCTTTATTCATATGCACACCTTTGCCTGTGCTTGACTCAATCCTGTTATGTTTCATAGTTAAAATACGTATAATACCGACACTCTGTTCGAACAAGCAGTTCTGCCGGCCAATCAGTTCTGCTAGCAAGCACTTCTGCTGTTCTGCGCCTTCCCGACATGCCCCTCTCCATCCAGATGACACCGATAAAAGTGGTCGCAAAATCCATTATGTTGGTAGGTCGCCAGAGGATATCCTATTCAATCCAATCCAATCCAGTTTCCCGAAAATGTCGGCACCGAGTGAATAATATAGCTTTGATAGCCTAGCGAACTGTATTTTACTACGCCTTCTGATATTTACTACGCCTGCTATTTTAATACTACGCCTTCTGATTCGAACGTTTGATTCGACGTCGGCAGAACTGGTCCAATATTGGACCAGTTCTGCCGACGTCTAGCCAATATTGGGCCAAGTGTCTGTCCTGCTTCGGTAGTACACTCTTAAAAATAAGGGGGAGGGTCGAAATAACTTGCCGTTGTTGGCCGCACACGAGTGGGCATCGTCACGACTATAGGCAAAAAAAAAAAAAAAAAAGGGAGGGGGGGCAACAGAGTTGATGAGTTCAAAGTGAGTTCAACAAATTAACTTCACTGCATAGCACGCTCCTAGCAAAATATCATCTCGAGTGACATCTTCCTCTCCCATGATTTGTTGAAAACGGGAGGCGTACGCCATTTTTGACACACACATGTTATTTGCCACAAAAAGGCGTACGTCCCGTGCTTTCCACAAATCAAGAGTGATAGAGGTATCACTCTGAACCAGAGCGTCGAACCGAACCGAAACCGAAAACCGGAATTAACTGTTATTTTTAGCTGGAACTGAACCGTAATTACTAGCGCCATCTTGGAGCTGAACGGGAACCGAACCGGTTCGGGTTGGTGTGTGCCGCTTGTTATCTATCCCATCGTCTGGTGGCGACATCCGTTTTATGTGACATAATACTCGAGATCTGGCGGTCCATTCGGTAGCGCGGGGCATACAAGGCCAAGGGTGAAGGAAGTTATCCTCTCGTCGCCAACCGTGGCCAACCACGGCGAGCAGTTTTCATCTTCACCTCCACCCTCTCGCCGCCGCTTATACAAAAACATATTTTATCATTCCTACCCTCGCCCTACCTTCCTACCATCCTCGGCCCTTGGTCTAACCAGACCGACCATCGCCGAGCTCTTGAGTGCTTCCAGATTTTTCTCCGGGACACCGGTCCCCTCTCTAACCTATGATGTGCCTGCGTACCTCTGTGCTGTGTATGTGTGTTTTTGTGTGTTGTTTTTGCCTAGCGTTCTGTTGATGTCTCACTGACTCAACTGACTATCGACCCCAATTCAGTGTCGTTCATCGCCTCATCATAAGGACACATCCCATCCTGCCCATTGTGCCTTGGGGCATAGTGGACCGCACAAGGTATATCTAAACTGGTAGCGAAAACTAGCGAAAATACCAAATCAGACCCATCGGCAAGGCCACCAGCAAGAGGCGCGAGCGATCCTGGGTGTTGACAGTAGAGGCACTGTTGTAAACAGAAAAACTTTGCAACATGGGCGTCGCTTGTGTGTGTACTAATAGGTTATTCATAATTTCAATGTAGAACAAGCTTCTGTTGCCCCGCTCGTGCACATATACGAGATCATCTACCACTCGAGTACATTTCCGTATCCTGCTCCTATGGGCATGTGTCACAGTTGGGGGTGTTTATCCGTGCGTCTCTGTATCCGTACCGTGTGTCCGTGCATTGTAATACGGAGTTCGTACACTCTTTAGGTAAACCAGGAATCGACGTTCACATCTCCGTACTGTAGACCAAGATTAACACGTGTAAACAGATGAATACAATGCATCCCCTGTTGCTGGGCCCGCGAAAAAAAAAATTTCGTCATGGGACGAGTGGCCATGATAGTGTGAGTGTTAGCAGGAACCAACTGTGCACCAACGATGTCGTGGTTTGTTGCAATGGACCTATACCGGCCACTCATTGAATAAATGCAAATGTCTAATCACTAGGTGTACGTATAGCTCTAGGTAAGAAATGGGCCTTATGTGAGCCTTCCTAATTTCTGTATGGTCATCACGATGCCTTTCTGTTTGGAGTTGTCAAAATCTGTGATAACCGTATGTATTTGGAATTGATATGATTCATTAAACCTGATAAGCTTTATTTTTCCGTGTTCTCGTCTGGTATTGTTGTTGACTGGGCGCTGAAAAGGGATACAAAGCAAGCGAAGTGGGCCAATGCAAACGTGCATACTTATTATTCATACTGGTGACGGCACCTCTGACGTCATTTATTTACAATCGTAGTAGTCCGCGCAACGGATGGATGGCGCTGACCGTCTCAATCATGGCGCATTCTGAAGACACAGAGGCCTATGGGAGTTGCGCTACCTGTTTAAATATACCTTGGACCGCATCTCAGGTGGCGAATTTCCTCATTCATCATCATTAATTTATCTGTTTGTTGTTGTTCGAAAGTTTGCAGCAGCAGTGCATTGTAACAACATCATGTGGAACATTAAAAACGTAACCAAAGAGCCACTATGCTGCTGCAAGTGTGCCGCGACTCGCCTGTTACAGCAGTTCAGTCATTTGCAACTTGGAAGTGCCCTGGTGCTGACAGCGGCGGCTGCGGTGTAGCGTACTTAGACGTAGGCCGAAGTTGTGCCAGTCTGTCAGAACGCAGACGCAAAGAAGGCGAAAGGAGGCACACGGAGGTGAATGCAAGTTTCAGTGAGTGGAGTCCCTCCAACTACATGTTAGTGCATCAACCTAGTGACGTCTCAAGAAGGCAAGTCTTGAGACTTCAATGGGACGTTGGAAGTTCATTTGAGCAATACTGACTAGTCCACACCCTAAGAAAAAAGGGTGTAAAAATGTGGTAAGTTCTATAGTTACCACCTAGGTTTACCACCACAGTAGTTACCACCACATAGCGTTTGATAAAGGGTGTAAAAGGGTGGCAAAAGCAATTATCATATATCCAAATTGCTATCCCTATCACCCTATCATTACTAGGTAGCAGGTAGAACAGGTAGAACACAACATATGCGACAACTACTACCTCCTAAAAGGTGTAACTACTCCACCCTTTTGTCTGAGAGTGCATTTGCCATATGAAGATGCTACATAAAAAATACGTTCCACTTCCAGATGACGTGTTACCTCTATAATCTAGGCATATCACTTTATTTCAGTCTTTTTTTTTTTTGCAATTTAAATTGTGGGGGCGTGGAGGGGGGGGATTCGAGCGGTCTGCCTGTCTAGATTGGCGGCACGTTGCTCAGGGAAGGGATGAAAGGGGGTCCTGTTGGTCGAAAAACAGAAATAAATGCATAATAAACGTAACTAAGAAATATTGTATCATTTTTAGTGGCTACCTATAATTTTCTAGCACATTAGAACCTCGAACCGGTTCCGAACCGGTTTACAGTCTCTGAACCGGTTAATCGAACCGATATATGTGAACTCCGGAGCTGAACCTTTATGGCCGAATCGGAACCCGAAACAAACCGACAAACGTTTCGGTTCGACGCTGTGCTCCGTACAATGTTTGGCCTTCAGCGTGCTATGTGGTGAAGCTTTGTTTTAAGAGTGTAGGGACTTTCGTGTTAACCTTCTGCGTTTTGTACACCCTTACTTGCGCAACGTGACGCATCACATTAATGTTTCTTTTTAGAGATAGTATCATCTCAGTTAAACAGTGATTTAATTAATAAACGTGTGGCGGCCACCTACACTCTTAAAAATGAACTTCACCACATAGCATGCTCCTAGCCAACCATCACCCCGAATGACAACGTTCTCGCCTTAGATTTGCTGCAAACGGGAGGAGGAGCCTATCTTGTGCCGTGCATAATGGAACAAAATAGGCTCCTCCTCCCGTTTTCAGCAAATCAGGGGCGAGAACGTTGTCATTCGGGATGATGGTTGGCTACGAGCGTGCTATGTGGTGAAGTTCATTTCCCGGTGCCGGCTGTGCTGTCTGGGGTTTTTCCTGGGTTTTCCTCAGACGCTTTCAGACATATGTCGGCACAGTTCCCCTAGAAGTCGGCCCAGGACGCATATTTCCCCAGGGCGTCAGTCGTGACGTTGCCCACATACGTGAGGCCGACAACGGCAAGCCCTTTCACCATCACCACCACCACCATCATTTCTAAGAGTGTACCGTAAATGAAGACGGACAGCATGCCCTTTTCACGCACACGATCTCGATCATCATTCTCGCTCGCTCATTCCAGGAATAAACTGTCGCCCCATCGCACCTCTGTCCCAGTGTGGTTGCTCCTTACTAGCTCCCACATATTTGGTGACCCGAACGAACCACATCCCTTCCTGCAACCAAGATTAAGCCATGGACCCACACCAAGGCGATCACAATCCGGCCACTGGTTCTGCCCAGGTCAACTTTACCGACATCAAACTGCCAAGCTTTTGGCACAACGACCCAGCCCTCTGGTTTGTCCTGGCCGAGGCCGAATTCACCAAGCGACACATCATTTTGTAGATTTGTTGTTTGTAGATTTGTTGTTTGTAGATTTATTGTTGGTTTGTAGATTTGTTGTTTGGTAGATTTGTTGAAAACGGGAGGAGGAGCCTATTTTGTGCCACTATGCACGGCACAAAATAGGCTCCTCCTCCCGTTTTCAACAAATCAGGGGCGAGAACGTTGTCATTCGGGATGGTGGTTGGCTAGGAGCGTGCTATGTGGTGAAGTTCATTTTTAAGAGTGTAGGGCTCACTGAAAGCTTTTTCTTAAAACTCTCCTACATTTACTTTTATCGAGTAACGTGTACCAGCTTTCTATTCCGGTTGACACCCATGCTTTGCGAATGAGTATTGTGTCTGTGAGTGTCAAAATATTTTTTCTCTTCTCCAATCAATCAATCAATCTGAATCTCTCCTTTCCTTTACTTATCGATTTATTTTATATTTTTCCTTTTCTTCCCTCTCGTGGTGATTGTTGTTATTAAAATGCATATTTTATAGTCCCTTTTTTTAATTTGTTGTAAACTCATTTGCAAAGATAGTACTCCGATATACGGCCACACAGGTATAGTTTATACACCAATAAGGTATAAACCATTTATACCTTTCGTGAAGATATATATTTACACCCTAAAATGTAAAAGGTATTGCAGCGCGACTTATACCCTAAAAGGTAGAAAATATAAAAGTATGAGCGCGTATACATTTCAGCGCGCTAAAATGTGCATCAAACACGTGAACAGTATCTAATTTTCTGGACCGCTGAATACGCATACCCAATATCGTTTGCAACCTTCATATTATGTTCGTCTACCCCATAAACGCTGTACCCCTTAAAAACATTTTAAGGAGCGGAATTTTGCAAAAATGTATTTTTTATTTGACATGGTACAGGAAATCTTATAGAGTCCATATAAGGTATGTGGCGGCCCGTGGACGATGATGACAACGACGTGCCTCTGCTGGCGCGCGCCACTGCGCCTGGCAGCCAGTTCTCCCGGCTCCGTCCTAGCGTGAGGCCACGCACATCTGCCCGCTGGGACATTCCATCATCGCCGGTCAGGACTCATGTAGAGGAAGACCATCTTCCTCTACAGGTGCATACAACTCTTATAAGGTACGGCTGTATCATGTACGCAGATAATAAAAGTACAACGCATATCAGTGACACTCCTTTGTCCGGTACGCTCTACGTAAGGTACCGAAGGGATACTCACGTACATTTTGACTGGGGCATTAATTGGTTATCAGACACTGTCTCGACTGCAAGTTGTGGTGTATTTCGGCTACATGTTGGCTAATTGAACGGATTTGAATCGCATATACCTTCGTTGGTAGCGGGTGGCGCTATTATGTTACTTAGTTTTGGTGGCGTGTACAACACTGCTTGAAATGAATATCCTGTGGAGCAGAAATGTACGTTGCGCCAGTGTTCTGCCAAGCAGCTGCAGCAGTAGCGCTGCTAGGCCCTAGTAGCTTAGGCAAGGTAGCGCGCGGTGCTACTAGTGGCGCCTTTATACCATATTCCCTACTCTTTTCAGCAGCGGAGTAGCGGTTCCGCTACATTTTAAATTGGTACTGGAAAAAGTATTTCTGTTAGAAATTCGGGTAGCGGCGTACTCTTTATATAAGGCAATTGAAGAAGGTTTACACCTAAGATGTCTTCGCCTTATAGTGTGGCGACATGCTGCACGTGCCGCAGGGGGCAGGACTGCTGATAATTTCGACCAGCAGGGGTTCTTTTGCCGGAAATCACCTGCACACGGTACTGGAAGAAATGTTTACCTCCCCCACATTGCTACCGACCTCTGTTCTATTTCTCCACGCACTCTTTCCCCACAACCGCAACAACTATTTTCAACAATATAGAAGACTTCGAACACAAAGGAGAAAAAAAGCTAGACACCGACAAAATAGCTTTTTACTTCCTATCTATTTCATTTCCTTGTGATTCAGGCGGACATGTCTCGCGACCTTTCTCGATTTCACCTACTCTCATAAGTTAAGCCCCACTGAACATAATGCCGAAAAATGATGCAATTCCCTTCTACTATCTTAGAATCTATCCAAGTTTCTTGCGTGCATGTTGTACATTTCGATGTTTTGCGAAACATTTTGAAACATTTCAAACGATCACAGAACGTTCATCACGAAATGTCATTGCGCGTTGCGCATAATACTCTTTGGGTTCTGCGCATGCGCAGTGACGACCCATTATTTCCTTGGGTCTCCAAAGCGTATGGGTACTCTATTATTATTATTATTTTATTTACCAGAAAGTGATAGGGACCAATGAAAAAAACCACTGTACTGTACAAACTCTAAAAACTAAAGCGGGGGATATGCTTATTATGAAAAAGAAAGGGGCGAAAGTAGCCTGCGCTACGGCGGCTTGCTATTCCCAGCAAAAAACAAACAAAAAAGAAAACAGAATTTGTCACAGTTCTAAAACTAGGCATAGCACGCTCCTAGCCAACCGTCATCCTGACAACTTCCTTGATTTGATGATAACTGGGGGCGTACGCCTTTTTTGTGGCAATTATGAACTGCATAATGCCACAAAAATGGCGTACACCCCCTCGTTTTCAGCAAATGAGGGGAAAGAACGATGTCACTCCGGGATGATGGCTGGGGGGGGGGGGGGATTTATTGGCAGAAAAAAAAAAAGAAGAAAGAAAGGTCAGCCATGCAGCACGCCGGCTTGCTATTCCCTAAACAAAAAAAAGAGAAAAGGAAAGATATAAACAAGAAAGAAAAAGAAATAACAAAAAGACAAATAAATAAATAAAAACAAGAAAAGAATGAAAAAGACACTCGGGTGGCTGGCTAGGAGCGTGCTATGTGGTGAAGTTCATTTTTAAGACTGTACAGTGTACACTCTTAAAACAGAACTTCGCCACAAAGCAGGATGACGGCCAACTATTCCACAGAATTATACCTTTATCACTCCTAATTTGAGGAGCAGGGAGTATGCCTTTTTTTTATTTTTTTGACAATTAACATAACTTCATACATGTCACAAGGTGGTGGTGGTGGTGCTTCTGAAAGAGCTGGCCGTTGTCGGCCTCACAGAGGTGGGCAATAAGGCGTACGTCTCCCGTTTTTAACCAATCAGGGGGCAGAACGATGTCATCCGGGATGGTGGTTGGCTAAGAACATGCTATTCGGCGGAGTTCTTTTTTTTGTTTTTGTTTTACTTTCGAAATCTGTCTAATGTTAATGTCGGAAACGATATCAGTAATCTTGGCTGTAACCTCAACACCGAGGGTAGGTAGCGGGAAAATAGCGCGAAATATTTACGTTACGGTGTAGTAGATGAGGAATTCAACATGGAAGGACAAACACAACACAAGCCTCAGAACGCCCAGTTGCATATTTCAGTTGAATGATGGCATTTGAAGATCCCACTGATGGTGCCTTTTCTTCAACTGCCATCACTCAATTGGAGTATTGACGTTACTTTTATTTGGCAGCGGCAGCGGTATCCCGTTACATTTTCGACTTTGTAAAGACGCTAGTATTGCGCCACATTTTAGTTAATTAGCGGGGAGCGGTATTCTGAAACAAAGTTTCGTTAGCGGGCCACCATCCAATCCCAATCCTCATGGTAGTTACGGTACTACTTGACTCGTCAAACAGCGACCCTCGTCGAAAACAGTACAGTGCGATTGATTATTCAATTTTCATTTGGCTACATGGTAAGTTGCGAAGCACTTCTGATGCAGCTCCTTCGCTGGAAAATGCAAGCAAAACCCTCGATCATGATTCCTTTTTTGATGTAAATGAAAGATATGTGCCGTGACAGTTGAGACAGTGCGGTGACATTGTTTCCGAGTGCCTCAGCAGCTGCGGCCAAAATGCAATATTCCCCCTTCACAGATCAACGGCTGCACAAACACTGTCGTCCGGCAAGCTGACGCAACTTAATTTGCTCTGTTCCCGTGAAATCGTCGGGAAAGTTTACTGTCCAAAAGATAAAAGAAGGAACGTGCAGAAAAAGCATTTATCAGTCCAACGCTTCTGTCGAAGGGAACTTTTATCGTGACGTTCGCCTTCAATTAGGCGGTTCCGCGCGGCAGCCTTAATGAAATTAAGCGTCTTTAAGCTCCGACAACCGCTGACGATCGCTCGTTAAAGGCTCGTCAGCATCTCGACACCAAGATCAACGAACTCATCGCAGGAGCGAAAGAGCTGTGTCGTGTAATTGCGAAACAGATGGGACGCTTCGGGAGAGTTTCGACAAGGTCTTTCTGCGACGCGTTGCCTTCCCGGCAAGGGGGAATAAAAGGACCGACAGCTCACTGCACCCAACGTGACGATTATTTTTGAGAGAACGGCATAAGTTGCCTCAAATAGATGAAGAACCTAGGCGGTAACCCCAGGAAGGCCCTACGACACTAAAAGTAGCCCTGCGATTCTTGCAAGCGTCGGTATTTCGTTTTTGCTGCTTCGCGTGCGTGAGGAAAACTAGGAGTGCATTGACGATGCGAAGTGGGAACCGCCCCGATTGAAGTCATATGAAAATTTCCTCCTGCAGGATGTTAGACGGGAACGACAGCTATTGCACCTCGCAACAATTTACAATGACACGGCTATTGACCTCGTTCATCGGACATATTATCGATCAAACTCCGCGACGCAATTAATCTTTCTTTCATCTGCGCGCATTCCACGACATATGGCTTACTGACACACCTCAGACACTGTAGCATACTGCAAAATTTTCGTACAAAATCACGTCGCTGCTCTCTTTGTGTAAAAGACCGCCAGGCTATTAGGCTCGTAAGCCACCGCCCTGAAAGGCCATTCATTTTTACGAAGTGTCGGTAGGCTGCCGCCCATATCATCACGAGGCAGTCGTTAAGACCATCTATCGAGTTTTTATTTTTTTTATTTTTTCGCAGGTGTTATGCTCGGGCTAGACCGTTTGAAAACAACGTTATATTATTCCTTCACTGTTATTTGCAGTCATGTTCCATTGTTATTATTGTCGTATAGAATAATAATCTCTTTCCGTGCACTGCAGACGAAATTACTCCAGCGACTTCTTTATTCTTTCAATTAAGGCAGATACATTTATTTATTTTACCCTCAGTTAAATAAGTAAAGGAATAATACTAACGTAAACAACTTTAACAACGTAAGAGCTTACATAAGTCATTACATTCAGATGCGCCCTTCGCGAACATCATCCAAGAGTCATAACGCATTTTGCTACTCACTGCATAAGTTCCATTCTAACAGCCTCTTGTTGTGATGGCCATCTGGCTCTAAACGATCAGACGCATGAAAGCAACCAAATCCTGCTCTGTGAAGCAACGTGCGAATTCCCGCCTCAAAATTGCGACGCACTGCATTACATTCGGTAGCTATTTTCTACCTAGTTTTTAGTGACCCGCTCTCCCTTTTGCCAGAGCCCTATGAAAGGAATAATATGTTGGTAGAAATAGAGCGCGCGCAAATAGTGACGCTCGCTTGCCGTGTTGTCGCTCTTTCTTCAGTGCCACGAAGATGAAGACAATGCTGATGATGAGGAGAAGAGAGACATTTTTCGTATATACCTGGTGGTTTCTGACGTGGTCGTAGGCCTGTAATTCTTTTTAGAACATTCATCATCATTCACCATCTTCTCCCCCTCAAGAAATGGGATAGGATGCCGCCTAAGCGGCGAAACATCCCACTACATCATCATTACTTATTTGTTGTTGTTGTTGTTGTTTAGATGCGGATCGTTCTGCAGGAGCGCTTTCTTTAAAAAGAAGCAGACCGCAATCTTATCTGCATTAATACACTACGACAGTTTGCCTCTGTGCCTGGGAGAGGGTAAAGCTTGGAGAAACCACGTGACCAATGTCCACTATGACCACGTATGTCCTCACAATGCAGCAACGAGGGAACATTCGTGATGGCGGTAGAGAAAAGTAAATGAAGAAATTGAACATTGAGGAAGTCGAACCAATATTTTTAGTTTTAGGCACAACGCGGCAACTTCCCCCTGCAGTGTCCACAATTTTCTAACTTCCCTTTTGTAAATGCAACGACGTCATCTTAGATCGTACTGTCGTAAAAGTGCCCCCCCCCCAAAAAAAAAAAAAAGTAGCATGCAGTACATACACACAATGAGATTATCTTCTAGTCTCAATCGCGTTCCTCACCAAATTGCATATTATGCAGAATGCTAGAGGACACTGAGCACGTACCGCTCAGTGGCAAGCGATACACAGGAAGTCGTGATGTACTGTTGGACAGATAGGAGTCATTGGACAGATGCGTCAACGGACTTTTTGACATCCGGAAAGCACTCGGTGACCGGCCAGCTGAGTTGTGTTCACTCTGATTTCCTTCCTCGTGGCTCTCGTGGAACACATATTCCAGTAGAAATCCGGTAGCGTAACTTGCCCAACTGCAGAGTAGGGCCAACCTCTACATCTTTCCTTTTTTTTTCTTTTTCAACCCAATCCAAACCAACTCTTAGTGTCATGATTGCCAAAATCCGTTCATATTTTGACTGCAAAAAATAACTGCTTTTATTTGTTTTATCCGTATCCGAAGAAAACTGACGTTTTTGTTCACACGCGCAGGAAGGACATGTCATCGCCACAAGAGCCTCAAACCCAGCCACACTATACAGGGTGTTTCACCTAAGGTGATAAAAAATTATAACTGGCGACGTACTCGCCGGAGGATTGTCGAACTTTCGGTATTTACCTTCTGGAAACTTTTGTCATCATTGAGAAAGGCTTTGGACAATTTTAAATTGCGGTAAATTAATTTTTTTAATTGAACTTTGAAAATTGCCAAGCGAACCTCACTTTTTTTTAAAAAGAAATATGATGTCCTCCACGGATAATCGCAGACCCAACAAAAACTATGCACAGTATCGCAACAAAAATAGTCGAAAAAAATTTGTAAAAATTACGCTTTAGCCCCGCCTGCTATCCATCGTTACGGCGTCCCGTATGATTATGTGTGGATTAAACACCACTGTCGACGACAATGGTCAGTGATTAACCTACCTCAAAATTGTACTTCAAGTAGAGTACAAATTACAACGGAAAGTACTTTCCCTAGTGAATTGCACATTTAGTTTAAGTTAGTTAAGTTTTGTTGGCTTAGTATATGCGATACTCGGAGACCACTTAAGGGCTACAGTGATACAGGTCCATCTCCGCCAGCGACGGATGTATAGTCAGCACATTGAGAGCGGGCCATGAAAGATGATGGCAGACGGGAAAGCCGAGTCGCATCGAATTTTGCTTTAAAAGTGTGTAAATGTGTTCTAAGTATGTCGTCTGCGTCAAGTGTTTTCGCATCATGATAAGTGCGAGCACTAAAAGCTCCCGAAATATACATGCAACTTATGCACTGAAAAGCATCGAAATATAATGTAAATATCCTCAATATATGCAATGTTTTTCATTGTTCTTGGCACGAAAGAAATGCACGAAATGCCTATTTTAAAAAAAGTGAGTATTTGATTAGGGAAAACACGGTAAAATGAAGCCGCCTTCGTTCTGCAGCAAAGAATACTTGCGCCACAGATATAAATCATGGAGCTGAAGGCTTTGCGTTCGTGATTGATCAAATTGCGTAAATGCAGGTTAGCTGGTGGACGAAACCCACGATGAAACATGTCTGAGCATGGGCAACATAAAAAACACAAACATATACGTATGTTCGTGTTTTTCTTGTTGCCCATTCTCTGGCTTGTTTCATCATGGCTTTGCGTTCGGCACTACATCATGCCGATTAAAATGCGAACGCCGCCCGTCTTCGTAACAGTAATGTGGCGAAGGAGAAGTACGGCCCATCGGCTATGGACGCAGTGGATGATGGAGCAGCAAGGGTACGGGCTGAACACCGCACCTAACCCCACGAAACATGGAAAATCCCTTACAAAAAATCTTAATGAGTTTCTAAAGAAAAGTCAATGACTTTTGACATCACACTCATCAGAATTTCTGATGACTTTTTTAATGAGTTTCTGATGTATTTCTGTTGAAAATTGGCCACCGCGTTTCTGATTAGTATCTGATGAGTACATTTCTGTTGAGTTTCTGGCGTGTTTCTTGACAGTTACTGTAGAGTTTATAATGTGTTTCTTGACAGTTTCTGTTGAATTTATGATGTGTTTCTGTTGAAAATTGGGCACTGAATTTCTGATAGGTACCTGATGTGTGTGTAGTTTTTGACGTGCTCCTGCAGTATTATACAAGAGTGTTTGCACAACGAAACCACAAAAATATACCACCACAGAACATTTATTTGAGCTCTCTTTACACCATCGAGGACAAACTGTTCTTCAGCTGAATAACGGTGTTGTCGAACTTGCTACACACAGTCTGTAAAACGACAAAAAGTTGCAAATTGATAAGTACCGTAGTACAAAAACTTAATGCAACATATCACAAGCAAGAACTCCAATACAGTAGAACAAGGGTATCACAAACACATGGTGCGCATGTGGCCCACGGTGGCCTATTTTGGCCACCAAATATAAGGAAGCCACCTCAAAAGAAATTAAGCTCAGACTCAAAGAAACCGACAATTGATAATGTCAGCTAGCTGTTTCCCTGATATTCCTATCTCTATTTTCGAAGTTGAAACTGTGAGCAAAGACAACAATACAGTGTGTAAATTAGTGAAAATATCGGTGCTCTTGAATAATGTCATAATTGCTTGTAAAGCACTACATATTCTTCTCAAATAATTTTTCATATTTTCATCACCTGATCTGAAAAGGTAGCATGCGGAACCATCAGTAAAATCACGATTTCAGCATACACAGCACGTGTGAACAACAATATTGGAAATGGCCAGCTGCCCTTGCAATCTTGCAGCAGATGGAAATTTTACACACTGTTGTTCACAACGAGTTATGATTTCAGACAAATGTGTTGTGTGCAATACCCCAATCCACCAAAGCACCTGCCGGTTAGTGCACTGACCCCTGTTGGATTCATAGCTTCTTTCACATAACATTCATAACTTTCAGGGCAATTTATTCGCATTTGACCATTTACCTATGTTCTTAAACGGAGAACAGGTTTTGTAACCTTTGCAGTACAATCTGCCTAAAATTGCTTTTTCGACAAGAGCACCTGCACTGATATTCACCATACAGCGAATAAATAAGTTTAAAAAATTATTATACACATTTGCATTACAGCTTCAGGATATTCCCATTTAGTCGTGACACTAACTTTTGCCAGTAAAAATAAAAGCGATCTATGTTACTGAAATAACTTAGGCACTTCAATATAAAATCTGTTCAAATACTCATTCCACACTGGCAAGGATGAGCAGACATCAAGTCGATGGCCGTTGAACATCATCGAACTAAGGGAGTTATGTGGTGCTGCACAAAGACTGTCTATGGTTGCTTCAACTTTAGTCAAACATGAAGTGAAAAATGGCTCCATATATTAGCTCCCCTATACTCTGATTTACGTTAAAAAAAAACTACAGCAGTAAAATTGCAATATCTGTAAAGGGGTCAGACGTGTAGACACCAGTGGAGCTATATTTCGTGTGGAAACTGTTGACAACACATCTTGAAGTGTGTGCTTCATTGACGATAAGGCCATTACCCGAAAGTTCTCAACTGTCTCGCAGAGTTGAAACATGGAAATGCTCCTTAGCACAAAATAAAAGCTCAAGCAACACACTACACTACACTAATATGATCACAGTACCCACAGAGCTGCTGCAGCTTCTTCCAGCTGCTTCCTTGAACTGAAGCCATTTGTAAAGCGCAGCATGGCAGCATGAAATTGGCCAGCGATAAAGACTGTGTGTGATGGCGTTGAGATCCCCATGTGATGGTGGTACAGCCTTACTTTCTCAAAGCATGCCATGTTGATGAACAGTGTCAGTAAAGCAGAGTCTAACCAAACCCAATTATATATCATTACTGCTATTTCCAAGATGAGACACATTACCTTTTAATCCTCGGCTGTTGCCACCCCCTTGGACGACTCGAGGCTCTTCGTAATTTTCGTGGCTTCCACAACATACCAATGCAGTCTGAAAAATCAGGAGATAAATATCTGGTAGACATCGAACGTGAAGCATAAGAATGTAGTCATGTCTCGCTTATCCGGAGGCCTGGGGCATTAAACAACATTCCATGTCAAATTATCTCTAACGCAGAAATTATGCTACAACAGGAATTATGCGGGCATGCTGTAAAAACAAAACAGGAACACACCGTAGCGTCACACGGAGGAAGCTCAACAATGCATGTTTTCGTGCAATTACGACACAGTGGTGCAAAACGTACCTTTCGTCTTTTCTAAAGCTGCTCAGCGGGCTTTTTGTGGCTTTCGTTACTTTTAACGCTTCCTCCGTGTCGCCTCGTGCACCTTGTTTAGCGTATCTCGCATGACTTCGTTCCGTAACTTTTTCCTCACCTGTGATACGTTACACACAAAACAGGAAGTTATGGCTCAATTCAGGTACACAAACTTGCTTCCAGCTGTATGAACACTTACCATAGCAGTTCGATTATAGCCAGCGGTTCCTTCCTTCCAAATGACACAAGTAACACGCGCAGGACGTGTAAAATCATTAAATTATAGCAAAAAAACGAAGCGTAAAAAAACACGTGCAACGACGGTAGACATACCAAACGGGAACACAGGCCGAGGATACAGTGGCATTTTCCGACATAGCGAGGGGGCGCTACAAGACATCACCTTTTATAATCCATATAATATCAGCATCTTACTGTAGCCATTAATGTAATAATAATTATTATTATTATAATTCAACATGTCGTAGCCTAAAAAAATTAATTTATAAATGATTATGCACTTTAATTATCAGTAAATACCTTGGATGTCGAAATGTGCGTAAGACGAAGAGAACGAACTATCCGTGCTGTGCGAATTTCGTGATCTTTTACCCGACTACTTTCCCTCTCAGCATTTTTGCCTATTTTTCATACGCCGAAATATCCTTCAAAGCTTTCAAATAAAAACTGTATACTTGGACAACCGAAGCCCACTAATTAATAGCAAAGTCGCTATTGTGTGTTGTTTCTTCTAATGTGTTCTGCATGTTGCTGGTAAAATGCCAAAAATGAGAAGATACAAGCAGTGTCATTATAATGGTGTTTGTACTGTACCGATTCGAACTAAACACAGACTACAAGCTCGAGCAACAACTAAAGATTCGTTGTGAACACCGACACACAGGCCGTGCGAGTGACAGAAGTGTTGCGAATCCGACAAAGATAAGGATATTTTCGAACTTCCATGTTCGACGGAGGAGCGAAGACTTACTTTCCCGCGATTTTTCTACTCCTCACGAGACTTGTGACAGCCGATCGGCTGTAGTATATTGTCTGATTACCCGAGGGGTCAGGGCCAGCCGGAGCACTGTGGAGACCTTTTTTCTTTTTTCACTTTTTTTTGACAGCAGGCAGTGAATTCTGCATCAAACAAGGGTTGCTATCTGCTAGATCCAAATGCGTATGGCGCGCGCAGCTCGTGTACTCAGTTAAGGACAGAAGAGAAAGACGTCTACTAAAGACGTCAGCTATACCCCGTACGTGAGCGCAGCTTCTTGTAAGTTTTAGTAGCACTAGCCAAGGTCGGACACATAGACTGGCTTTATCTCCCTCTCTCTTATTTATTTATTACTGTTATTATTTATTTTATTTATGTATTTATTTTTTATTTTTTATTATTTTATTTGATTTTTATTTTTTTGAAGGGGGATGTGGGGCGGTTTCTTTGTCGGAGCGCGTAGTGGGAGAGGGGACAGAGGAAAATCCCATGTATAAAACTACGTTATCGCCCGTCCCCCTCCCGGTATCTGCGGCTGGTTTGAGACATGGTAAATGTCACCGCACTGCACCGTTATTAGTATAAAAACATCAACGGTCAGTTCAAGCATATTTGTCTTGAACAGCACGAGTCCTGATGATTTCATACATTAAAAACTCTGCAGAAAAAATATGGAAATTTTTCATGAGAAAAATTAATGTCAAAACTCAATGGAGTTCCTGATAGGAACGTAATGTGGAATCACATTAAACGTTGAGTTTCTGATGAGTTTCTGTTGACTCATTACAAACTCATCAAGATCATACAAGAAACTCAATATCGATTTTTGTAAGGGATATTCGATTCCAACCACAATTTTCGCGAAAGACGATCCCCAACATTGTCCCGGAGTCAGTCAAACCATCCATGAAACAAGAAGCTATAGCTCTCGCACCTGAGAATATGGCAAAATATGCACTTTTCATTGACTTTCATGCGAAATATGCTACAACGAGCAAAACATACATTTATATATACCATAGAACACTTCTGATCCGTTCCAAACCGAGACAAAAGTGTTTTTTGATCGGTCAGATACGGAACCACAACGACAAAAAAGAAAAAAGTAACATACGTTTGCATGAAAATCACTGTACAAGGAAAAGAGGCGTCATGCACCCACATCTTATGTTTGTGTGCGGAGTTTACCACACTCTTAAAAATGAACTTCACCGCTTAGCATGCACTTAGCTAACCATCATCTCGAATGATATCGTTATCTGCCCTGATTTGTTGAAAACGGGAGGCGTACGCCTTTTTGTGACACTTATGCTGTTCATAATTGTCACAAAAAAGGCGTACGCCTCCCGTTTTCAACAAATCAGGGCAGATCACGATATCTTTCTAGACGGTGGTTGGCTAGGTGCGTGCTATGCGGTGAAGTTCATTTCTAAGAGGTGGTCCTTTCAACATCACCACCACCACCATCATTTCTAAGAGTGCAGTACACTTAATACAGAAAGTTCAAACCGATGATGAGGTGATGAAAACACAAAGGGATGATGTCCAGAGACGAACAGAGATGATAATGGAGCTCAACATGTAGGTCAAAAGTTCAACAGCTGCGCCCAAGTGAGAGTAAAGTGGCGAAATCGCCGGGGGCACACACAGGACACATCACACATTCACCGTGTCATAGGATGTCCATAAGCCCGGTTGCATGTAAAAAGTCTTCAAGTGCCCTTAGCGCCTTGTCGGACGAAGGAAGACCTAGCAGTTTCGTGATGTCGTTGGCTCGGGAGTCCACACGAGAGAGGCTTGTCTCTAATGCCCTTCGAGCATCAACGTATTTCTGACACCTGAGAAGGATGTGTTCTACATCCTCTACAACGCCACATTCACTACAGTTCGGAAAGTCTCGCTTTCCGATTTTGAAGAGGAGACGTGCGCTGTACGGTACATTGAGCCGTAGCCTATGTAGGACAGTTGTCGTTTGTCGCGTAAAGGAAGGTGGTACTCGAAAGCGTAACCCTGGGTAGACCTTGTACAGAAGCGAATCCCGAGCCTATCCTGTTAACCAGGAGGTGTTGCACATTCGTTGTTTGAACTCGTTCAGCATTCGCCCGGCGTCACCCTTGGTGAAATAAATGGGCATCACCTGGGCGGGCCTTAGTTGAAGAGCCCGGCGTGCAGCAGCGTCCACAGCCTCGTTACCTGCAATGCCACAGTGGCTATAGGGATCCACTGCATTTGGGTGTCATGACCTTATAAAACTGTTGCATGGTGTGCGTGTAAGACATCTTGTGCTGCTGTCGCCAGAGATCCCGTAGTAAACATGGTAGCTAGGGTCTGTAACGCACATTTTGAGTCGCTATAGATGGTCCAGCGAGCAACTGAAGATTGTGAGTTGATGAAACTTATTGCCAAGAGGACTCCATAAAGTTCAGCGGCCGTTGCAGAGGTGACGTGAGACAGCCTCACCGCTCTCTCGATATTCGCCTCCGGGATAACAAATGCACACGAGGAGCCGGATGATGTCGTAGAGGCATCCGTGAAAATCTGCATCCTGCCTGCGGAGCTGTTTAGTAGCTCAAGACTGAACTGACGAAGAACATGCGTTGGAATATCCTTCTTTCCCGGGAGTCCAGGCACACTAATTCTTACGTCAGGAGGCTGCAGGACCCATGTTGGGATATCTGGTAATGCATGTGGCTTGTGTTTCGGAATAAGACCACGTTGTGTCTGGATAGCTTGGGTAAAAGAAGAGTGGTGACGACTCATAATGGCTCGAAGCTGAGGACCTCTATGGTGACGCGTTACCAACCGCACGTAGTGGCGGAACGTTTCTTGCATCCTGAGAGCTGATACAGGTGGTTCCCGTGCTTCTGCCATGGATAAAGCGTTTGACGTTGCTCGAGGAAGGCCAAGACAGAGTTTGACGCCCTTTGCTAGGATAGACTAACACCTTCTCTGTGGTAACAGGGAGGTTGTGTAGCAAGGGAATGTGATGAGCAACCATCTGGCTTATAGAAGATCGGTGAACGCTGAGCACTGCCCGAGGAGATGTGCCCCACCGGGAACCGCATAAGTAACGAAGAACATTAAGACGACTCTCAGCTCTTGCTTTTAGACAGCGCACCTCCGCTACCCACTACAAACTCCGGTCGAGAGTAACGCCGAGAAAGCGGTGATGTGGTACACGACGTGCCTGATGATGACCAATTTGTAGCTGAAATCTTTTAAGATGGCGACGCGTAAAAGGCAGCATTACAGTGTTTTCTGAAGACACATCCATGCCTCTCTCCAGGAGGAAGTGCACTACGCGATCAAGTGAAGTCTGAAGGCGACGCTGTAAAGCAGGCCACTGCTTTCCCGATGACCATATGCAGATGTCATCTGCGTAGAGACTAACAAATACCCCTCTGGGCAAGAGACGAGGCAGGGCAGCCATGACAGCATTGAAAAGTAAAGGACTGAGTACGCTCCCCTGTGGTACCCCTGCTGACAATGTATGTAAACTCGTGTCGCCTTTTGCTGTTCTCACGAAAACAGACCGACCATTAAGAAAAGCAGCAATTCAGCGAAGAGCCCGGCCAGTGACGTTGAAATTGTATAGGTGGTAAAGGACATGGTTGTAGCTCGTCGTATCATATGCTCTTTTTATGTCCAAGAAAACAGCTGCTGTAAGCTCACCCCGAAATCTAGCTTCTTCAATGTGAGTGACCAAGTTTGTGATGCAGTCTATCGAGGTCCGAGCCTTTCTGAAACCTGCCATTTCGGGAGCAGACGCCGGAACTCTAGGAACCACTCTATTCGGCGTAGGATAATCCTTTCCATGATCTTACACAAGCAGCTTGTAAGACTGATGGGCCGAAATGACGTCAACTGTCTAGGTGATTTTCCAGGCTTCAGGACTGGCACAACTTGCGACGTCTTCCATGACGGAGGGACAAAGCCCCGTCTCCAAGAGTCGTTGATCAAATTCAAAAGTAAAGAGCGCGACGTCGGTCCCAAGGAGGCTATAGCTTTGTATGAGACCCCATCGGGCCCTGGAGCTGACCGCTTCGTGGACAGGGGGATGGCAGCCTCCAATTCCTGTATAGTGATGTCACTGTCCATATATGGGTCTTCAGCTGGCTGTGTAAAATCAACCGCCCTATACGCGGCTTGTGCAGAGTCCCTGTGGTATGTTGTGCATGACGCATCTGAGGGCCTAATAAAAAGCCTACAAACGTCTTCCTCAACAGATTTTTCGGTCGTGCCCTGATGAACGGCTAGTGCTCCAAACGGTTTAATTTGTTCAACCGGGGAGCTTAGGCCCTTGATGATCCGCCAGACTTCGAATCAGAAGCGGTTACTCTATCATTAGTGGCAATGGTTGGCGGGCAGCGTGCTATGCGGTGAAGTTCTGCTGTGAGAGTGTAGGCGTACTGGGGTAGCCAGTCCGGCTCTGTCGTGACTGACAACCAGGGAAGGGTAACGGAAACAGAAACGGTATATTACCGAAATTGGAGATGGTAACGATAACGGAACGGAGACGCATACCACGTTCCTCCATTACCGGAAACAGAAACGGAAACGAAAATTATCGTCCGGTATTGAATTCGGGTAATGGCTGTTCCTGTTGTGCGATGACACTTGAGCGACTTTTGATTTTATCTTTGTATTTTCATGACTCCATTCCTTATAACGCTCTAAATACTACACGTGAGCCTGGAAACAAAGCGCAATATTGGATCTCGAGGGTGCATCCCTCGCTTACCCACTCGTTGCAGTCCTCATGCACTGCATGAGGACTGCAACGAGTGCATGACTTCGACACGTGAGAAACATAGGCCCCACGCACTCTACTCCACCATACCATGAGTATGACAGTCTACGATTTGTATTTATTTATTTGCTTTTTACTTTTTTCATTTGAACGTCGCTCTGGCAGTATCGTTTACAACTGAGTGTGTCGGCCTATGAATGCAACATTGGATAAAGGTTACGTCTATTTTGAGTTGCTGCAGACTCAGAGTGGCTGAAAACTGAAGACATGTTCCTACATTTTTTAAGAAAACGTTGTAAGATGTGCGCATCCCAACGACGTAAAATTACTTGTGTAGTGTGTACGCGTGACACCGAAGCAGCACTTCGGCAAGACAGGCTGCTGGCAGAGCCGGACGGGCTGTCCTCCCGCAGCTCTGTAACAGCAGTTCCATTACCGGAAACAGTAACGGAAACGTAACGGAAACGAAATTGAAACGCTGGTATCAGAAACGGATAACGGAAACGAAAATATCGCTGTAACGAAAATGGAAACGGTAACGAAAATACGTCCGTTACCCTTCCTTGCTGACAACCCCCTCTCTTTTCGTTACTTCATCACCATCACCATCAATAATTCACCGTTCACTCTTGAGCAACAACAACAGCAAATAAGTTAATGATAATGAATGGGGAAATTCGCCACGTAAGGTGCGGCCCACTCTTGAGCATCAAAGGAAACACACTATAATTTACGTTGGCGCGTGCACAGGAACTGCCTGTGCACTCTTGTATAACAAGACAACATGTAACAGATAATAAAAATAGGTATAATTGGAGTAGATTTACACAAAAGGTGTGTCAACCTACTTGTGTGGCGACATGCTGCACGTGCCGCATAGTACACTCTTAAAAACGAACGTCATCGCATAGCACACTCCAACCATCCTCCCGAATGACATCGTTTTCGCCCCTGATTTGTTGAAAACGGGAGGCGTACGCTTATTTTGTGTACAAAAAAAACTTGGTACAAAAAAAGGCGTACGCCTCCCGTGTTTAAGAGTGTAGGACCGCGGGTAAACTGCACTCTTAAAAATGAACGTCACCGCATAGCACGCTCCTAGCCAACCATAATCTCAAATGATATCGTTATCTGCAATGCTTCGTTGAAAACGGGAGGCGTACGCCTTTTTTGTGACAATTATGAACCGCATAAGTGTCACAAAAAAGGCGTACGCCTCCCGTTTTTAACAAATCAGGGCAGATAACGATATCATTCGAGATAGTGGTTCGCTAGGAGCGTGCTATGAGGTGAAGTTCATTTTTAAGAGTGTGGGCCACCTGGGGTTCTGTTGACGTGCACCGGAAATCTCCGACACACGGTGCTGGAAGCAAAACAGATTGTGGTGGTGGTGGTGACGAAAACCGGCTTGCCGCTGTTGACCTCACTTATGTTTGCACCGTTTGCGCTTTCCACAAATTAAGAGTGAATGAGAGGTATAATTCTGCGCAATGGTTGACCTTCACCGTGCTATGTGGTGAAGTTCTGTTTTAAGAGTGTATATATTTTCGTATTCCCAACTTTTAATCCATAAACGATATCAAGGTACCAGTTCTTGTACAGTATCAACAGTTTAGTAAAGTCAGAAATGCGTTTAATTCTTCCAAAATGGCGCTTCCAGATACGATAATTGTAAGACATTTCTAACTTTTTTGCGCATACGGTCTAAAAACATAACTTCACCGCATAACACACTACTAGTCGAGCAACATCCCTAACGACGTCGTTCTTTCCGATGCTTTCATGAAAACGGGGGGCGTACGCCATTTTTGTGGCAATTCTGAACAGCATAATGCCACGTAAATGGCGTACGCCCCCCCCCCCTTTTCATGAAATCAAGGGAAAGAACGATGTCACTCGACATGATAGTTGGCAAAGAGCGTGCTATGTGGTGAAGATCATTTTTAAGACTGTATACGGCAAGCAGTTCTATCACCACCACAGAGCTGTGTCAGTTTAGAATTAAACAGTTCTTGAAAATACGTTGACGTTGAGGTATACTTAAATGGAAAGTACTGGGCCAAATAACTGAAAATAACTATAACTACAGGGTGGGTGCAGATAACGTAGCCCCACATTTTTGCACATATGGCGTTCCCTGCTTACCGCATGAACTTCCGGTGGCGCGGGATGACGCATTTATTCGGTACAAACGCACAAAAAATCGTAGTAACCCAACTCCACGTAACAAAAAAGTTAAACACGCAAACGTTGCTCCCCGTGCATCCCGATTTTCATATGGAAAGTCAATATGGCGGTCACTGCACAGTTGCGTCTAGCTACCGCAAGGCGTACCAGATCGCGTTTTGTTTCTGTGTAGGTGGCAACCCCAGCGGTTGGATGATGCAACTGTGCTACACTGCAATGTCCCATTGGAAATACACGGAGCGAAGTTCACGTTGCTAACGACTTTATTGCGCAGAGTTTGGTTACCCCGATTTTTTTTTCTCGATTTGCACCGCATAAATGTACCGTCCTGCGTCGCCGGAAGTTCGTACGGTATGCAGGGAACGCGCTATGTGCGAAAATGTGGGGCTACTTCATCTGCACCCACCCTGTATAAATATAAATAACTATAACTACAAATAGCGTTTCTCGTTTTCCGTGATTGCACTTTTTGAGGCCTCCCGAAACACGGCAAATATGAGCGCCAAATCCACATAGGGTATACACCGTGCTACAATGCTGCTGCAATTTTCTACCTTAATACAGTGAATACAAGTTTGAACCGGCTTACAATATCATGAGATAACGGGATAACTTATCTTTTTCACCTCTCTTCGCCCTACCTTGTGACACCTCGGCAAATATAATCGGCCAAAACGAGAAACCCTATACCGTCATAAAGTACACAACTTGAAATGCGCTCAAAGTGAAGTACAAGTTGCTCAGAAACGTGCTTAAAGTTCAATGGACAGCTATTCCAACATTTTTCATTGAGGGCTACTATAGATGGCGGTGTTGTAAGATACGGCACGTGAGCAGGGGGGGGGGGGCATAAAGACACAAGCGTAATATTGTGTGCGGCTTTTTGGCCCTTTCTCTTCTTTTTCCTTGTGGAGAGGAGAGTGGTGTCTCCGTAGACGGTAATAAACCTTGTTTTACTGTTTTTACTTTGTTCGTTGCACTCTGTTCTTTGTGTGTGTGTTCTTTGTTTGGTGTGTCTTCTTCTGTGGCGGGACGGACGGGCGTTGCCCTGAGAGTAGGAATCTTCCCTCAAGTTGTACTTCAGTGCTTGAATAACCAAATACTCAAGTGCTATTCCCTATATACTACAAGTTCACTTCAAATTGCGTTACACGCTATGTTAATTTCGACCTTGTTATCATAATTCAAAACTTTGATTCCGTTACGGAGCTACAACCGAAATTGTACCGGACTCTTTCTTGCTTCGGCACTCAGCAGTGAACGTCGTTTCAGCTCGTGCATCGGTGTTTTTAGTCCATGCTGCGGCGTGCGCGCACGTGCCACGTTATGGAGCAGTCCCGGTGAAAAACATAGTGCGCATTGCGAAGCGGACTGGCGTCGCTCTCCGAAGGACGTGAATATGAACGTTTTCAGTGGAACATTTGCGAGAACTGTTATAGGCTACAATTCAGTGAATCGACATTGAAAAATGCAGCAGTGCGCATCATGCCGCGCATACACACTCTAAAAACTGAACTTCCCTGCATAGCACGCCGCGCGCCAAACATTGCCACGATTGATAGGGTTATCCTTTCTGATTCGAAGAGCGAGGGGGGCGTACGCCTTTTTGTGTCAATTTGAATATATGATAATTGACACAAAAAAAAGCGTACGCCTACCTCTCTCTTCGAATCAGAAACGATAATCCAATCATTTGTGGCAATGGTTGGCATACAGCGTGCTATGCGGTGAAGTTCAGTTTTTAGAATGTACGGAACACTATACACCGTTTTCCCGTGGACGTCGCCATATTTGAACCGCAGCGCTGTCTAGCTGGGGAAGCACGTTGAAGGCTGTTCACCGCACATGCCAGAGAGAAGGAAAACACACGGGACGTATATGCTTCCTCCGTGGTATCGCTTTCTTGCTTGTTGGAATGTGCCGGGTGCGAAAGCGCTGGGGGGGGGGGGGGGGGGCGAGGCTGGCTGGAAAACGGTGTATACGCCGTTTTCCAGCCAGCCTCACACCCAGCGCTTTCGCACCCAGCACACTCCAGCAAGGAGGAAAGCGATGCCAGGGAGGAAGCACACGACACGTGTGCTTTCCTTCTCTCTGGCATGTGCAGTAAACAGTTTTCAACGTGCTCCCACGGCTAGACGGCGCTGCGCTTTCAATATGGCGGCGTCCACGGGTCAGACCCGTTCCAAACCCACACGCTCACGATAGGTATCCGCGCGCTTCTCCTGCTGTCTCATTGGATCCTGCTGTCTCAGCCAGCTGCAGGACAGCTGGCTAACCTTTTCAGTGACTTTCATCTTCCATTCTCCTGGGGATCCCATTCGTTACCGCCAAAGACGGCTCTGTTTTCAATGCGTTTTTCTTCTAAACGGTAGCGCTGTGTGAACTAATTTTACTTGCATTACACTAATTGAAACATGGACTTTCATTTGAGAGCAAGTTGTTTTCGCATTTTAGAGCCCCTTTAAGTAGGCTTCCGCGCGCTGCCCAATAACACCCAGTGTCCGACGAATGTACGTTTTACGGTCCTACGTCCATCACGTCCTAAATTATATATTCACCGTACGTTCCGCGGACGGACTAAAAATACGTAGAGTTCAGCATCCGGCTGCGATATGTGCAAAGTGGATGTCCCCGGTAAACCGAAACCGCGTTTGCTCAAACGCGAGAGTTTATTAAAGCACTTATGAAGCGAGGAGGTTTTATTTCAGTTCTCCTCTGCATGTCTTTTTTGCAACGGATTGGGCGTGGTTTATAAAAACGTGGGCGTAATCACGCAGTGAGACGGACACATTCCATGCAGTTGTTGTTTGTGTGTGTTCTGCGTAAAGATAATTAGCTATGAACAATCCCTGCATAGTGTGCAGGACAAATGTTTTTTTTTTTGTCAAGTACATTGCTCATTGTAGAACATCAAAAGAGAGACAAGTACCACACATTATTTCTCATTTGAATGCGCCTACAGAGCATCGAATTGCAGATGAGAAATAAATATTTGTACTGACCGCACAACGCTCATTCTGCGGTGTTGTCCTGCCGTTATTAGGAATTCGAATAATCTTCATTTATTTATTTGTTTCATAATACTGTGGGCTCCAGGTTTCATTCAAGTGGTTTGTGAACAGTTTTGCTGCGGCCCAACCGACAGTGGCAAAAATGTTCGGTAGAGTTCTCTCACGACTTCATAGTAATTGGAGTAGATTTACACGTTAGGTGTTTCAGCTTTAGTTTCCCTCTAACACATTGTGGACCCACTCTATTAGAAGAAATAAACAGCGTGAGATATGCGCTGACCAATCCCAATAATCCAGTGCCCTCTGTTCTTTAACATGCATGTGCCGCATTGTATGAAGTGAGCGAGCGCCACTTTCGAAAAGAAATAAATAAGGATTATTATGAGATGTTTGTCACGCACTGAAAGGCTGCGCCTGAAGTGACATAAGTAGCCGGCGTTGATCGATTTTTGTTTTCTGTTTCTTACCCTTTACTCTATCTGGCACACTCGTCGAGGGGTCCTGGCAATTTCTGCTTCACCCTTTATCCTCCCACTACACGTAATGGCATTATGAACGCTGTTGGCTATCGTCACCAAATAAACGCAAGCCCATAAAAAGACCGAGAAAAAATAGAGGTGGTCGTTCGTTGTGAGTAGCGAAAAAAAGAAAACAAAGGGACGGAGCTTGACCCCCCGGCTGGCGCGTGTCGGAGGAGACCCAGAAAAATAAACGGATCGGTGGCCACACTAGACGGATGCCGTCACCATGGAAACCTCAATCCCGGATGACGACGCCAGTTGCCATAGCGACGTCGCCGTTGATGGGTAGCAAAAATGAAGCGTCTGCTGCTTCGCCGACACCACGAGGAGAGTCCTTTCAAAAGCTCTCTTTTACCCCCCCCCCTTTCCTTCCTGGGAATAGCAAGCCGCCATAGCGGTGGCTAACCTTTCCCTCCTATTTTTTTATATAATAAACATATCCCCCGCCCCCCCATTCACACGCACGACAATACGGACGTGCACAATGTCGAAAAATGTAGTTTCGATATATCTCGTGGTGTTCCGTGCAAAGAAGACTTCGCTGAGAATCAATTCCCCGATATAATAGTTTCGCATGAAACGTCAGGTGTTTGGTTTTGTAGCAAAGATGTCAATGCCTCTTACGAGACTTTGACAAGTTTCGGAGCTTTCCAGAAACCGGAAACTACGTTCCCGCTCTTCGCTCGCCACCCAATCGTTCCCGTGACGTAAAAGCGTGCGTCTGATATGTTGGCCCAGAAGCATCACAGCGTGGCTAATAAAAAAATCAATTGAACTCATCAGAACTTTTATCGAGTTTATGTAATACTGGCTCTTTTTGTTTTCGCGTTGTTGTTGGCTACTCGAGTGCTGCATAGCCTCCGACCATTCTTCGCTTCGCGCTCATCATTAATTCATCCTCTCATATTAACCTCTTTGAAGTGGGGTAGAGTCCTGTGGCTATCACGGGGAAACATCCCATGTCATCATCACTTTTTCATCATTTATTGTTGTTGTTGTTGTCATGTCCGTTTCGATAATGACTCAATGCCGGTTCTCGTCTTGCGCCTTCCTCCCCCCCCCCCGCCCCCCAACTCGTTTTCTGTTTGTGTTCATCACTGTCAAGGCATCGGAGAAATGTTGCTCTTTTAATGAAATATGAAACTATCGAGGTTAGAAAGTTGGTTCCCAGAATCGAATTTAGCAAAACTCAAATATATAGTCAGTTGTTACGTCACTTTTGTGCGAGAGAAGCTGCTAGGAGGGCCAATTGTCGTCAAAACAGACAGATTCTTCGAGTTTCGATGACGTCACGAATGCTGCACAAACTCTCCGTTGGTCCTCACCAAAGACCCGAAGAAATTTTCCTCATATAATAACATGGATTAAAAGATAACATATGCTTGCTGTCTGTGTCCTTGAAATGGTGTGGTCTATTCGCAACCGGTTAGTTTCTAGGAAAAAAGAAAATAGCAACTTGTGTGCCTCTTTCACAAAATCTATTACCACAATGAATCGCTGCGAACTAGCCCTTATCCGTCCTGCCACATACATCTCCCACCGCTCCAATCATCGCCAAAAAGTGCACATGCCTATTTCGCATACTGCATGTTTCGCAAATTCCTTTGTTCCCCGTACAAGCCAGGATTGGAACCACCTTCCTGGTTGTCTCACATCGATTTCATCCACTAGTTTATTTAAAACCGCTGTATGTGATTATGTTACTCAAGTGTGAAATTTCCTAACACAGTATGTTCTTATTACTATCATGTTGCCATATTACTATCATGTTGTTGTAACCTCTTGCAATCCACTCCCCTCTGTAACGCTTCTTGCCCTGCGGGTAAATAAATAAATAAATAAATACAACTTAGAATCTACTGCTCAATGTCGAAATTTCCAAGCCAGAATCAACGTACTAATTGCGAACTATGCGAACTGGTAAAATTTTTGTGTTTTATGACAACCCTGTGTTTATAATTGTTTTTGTCGGAATCATCATCATCGTCGTCGTCATCGTTCCCAGAGTTTTCCACTAACGTAACTGGTGCAAGTGATGTGGATTTGCTGCTCCCGCGCTAGTGAAGCCGAAATCTCAATTTAATATTTTCTTCAAATCAATGAAGATGTGACTATACATCAATCTATACCTCTTCAACACAGTTTGCCTAATCTTGCGGGTATGCGGTGCTCGAACCGGGAATCCGAGCATTAAATTAGACCTCGTACCGAATGACCGAAAAAGAGGAACAGAGAAAGGAGTCCCAACCTTCACCGATAATTGAAGCCCACTGTCGATCCTAAATGTACCACGAAACGAAACCGATACAACGTTCCTGCTGCCGCATTGGACAGACAAAACCTCAGTTCGGCTCGCTCGACGTTCGCGTTTTTGTAAGGTTCTATAAAAGGGAGGGCCATCTTTCACCAAAACCAGAAAGAAAACTGAAGGAACACTTCGCGGACGGTTCTTCCGTAATGAAGCTTCCCAACTTGGCACGCGCGTCGTGCACATTGTGAGAGCATTGAAAAGGTTGGTGCTCCATTGTTCACTGCACAGAGTTTGTGCATGCGTAAGCGGACTCCGTTCGGTCGCCACATTCCGAAAAAGTTTTTAACGAAGAATAAAGCCGAACTGGCTCATTGCCTACCGCGCTTTGTTCGACCATATGTTCGTAGGCGTCATTATTATGGTAATGTAGCGTCAGAAGATCATGACGGAAACCCGGTTCCTCTACAGCTATTGTTTTCTAAACTTTTACAATAAGCGCGTTTTAAAGTGTACTAGCGTCTTATACGCATCTGACCATGAGCACTAGAGGTACTTGCACTCGGAACCCGAAGTAAACGTATGCCAGAGTGTTTCCATCAATAGAACTAAAGGGGCCGGTGGTACATAACTACTTGGAGGCGACAACGATTTAGCCACGGACTAAACACACAGAGACAGAGACTCGACGCATCTCGTCGCTTGTCTCTGTGTTTGTTTCTGTGTGTTTAGTCCGTATAGCTAAACCGTTGTGGCCTCCAAGAGTATATAGTTTCTCACAAAGCGTAGGACAATTGAGTTGAATTGAGAAATGAGAATTGAGATAAGGAAACTGAAACTGAACGCGTAACCCCACCAATTTTTCTACTCCCAGTCCTACATCCTGAAACAAGGAAAAAGGGGGGTCTTACTCGACTCGCCGTTGTTGCCACACAGGAGTAGGCATCGTCACGACTATAGCCAACAACAACAACAACAAAAATGAAGGGTGGAGATGCGCAAGGGGCCAGAGGGGTCGTTGTGCCGGACCCGCCTCTAAAAACAGAACTTCGCCACAAAACACACTCCTAGTTGACAACCATTCTGAGTGTAGCATTCTGTCTCCTGAGTAGGCGGCTATCCTGGACACATTATACGTTCTACTCCGATTACCATTGTTTTATTACGCTTTAACAGTGGTTTTTCCATATAATTGCAGAGACTTCCGAGTGCTAAATGAAGGACAGTGGATGAAGTACTGTCGTTGTAGGATCGCGTGTGTTTGCGTTGACGACGACTGGGTTACAAGGGTTCGAACAGAATCGAAAAACGATATCAACCGGAAAAGCAACAGAGTCTGTGAAGGAATCGTAGAACCTCGCGGAGAGACAGCTCTTTGTTTGCATACCAACAGGTGAACTGACACTGACTGGGCCCTATTTATCCGTGTCGGTATAGCGCGGAATGTGTCGGTCAGGAGCGAGCGCACGTACTACTGTTGCTTGCTCTGTCAGTTAGAGAATGCTTTGAAAGAAAAACGACGCGGAAGCTACGGAAAGGCGTTCTCCTTTTGCACGACAATGCATCGGCGCACAAAGCAGGCAAGACAGTGCAGGCTCTGAAGGAATTGCGATTTGAATGTATTGAACATCCGCCTTACCCGCCGGATCTTGCCCCATCGGTCTGTTTTGTTTCCAAACCAGAAAAAGATTTTGAAAGGAAAGAGATCGGACGGCTCGCAGGTGATAGGAGCAGCCGAAGCATATTTCGGAGTGCAGACGTCGGATTTCTCTTTTCAAGGGCTTCCCTTCTGTATTTTTTTCTCTTTCTCTGTTTTTCTGTGTTTTCTTTGTTTGTTTGTTTTTTCATTAAACATATCCCCCCCCCCCCCCCTTCCGAGCTCGCTGGGTACTTGCGCTCGCACGGAGTTGCCTCCGATTTTCGTTTGCCGTCTCATCTCACAGATCTCTATAGTTGTCAAAAGCGTGAAGAGCATATGAGGAGAGGTCTCTTAGGCGAGGCTTTGTGAGTCTCTCTGTCCAGTTGAGGAGAGTTGAACTCATCTGACGGGAATTACGTGACGGTGAAATGAGGTTAGGAGAGGGGAGTAAGGTAAAGTGAAGTAAAAATGAAACCATGTAGGTTGTGATGTAGGTGGCAGTGGTTCATCTGGAATCACAAGTAACGGAGAGTGCAGGTAGCATCAGACTGACCAGTTCACGGTGCGTGAGGCCGCTTATGCTCATTTCACCCAATTTGAGCATCAGTTCAGTTCACTCATGCTCAGCTCACTCGCCACACTGAGCATGAATGAGCATTCTCATGAGTGAGTTTTGCTCATGATCATCTCCTCGTTTGCTCGTTTGTGACTCCTTGATTGTAATATCACCAGTGTACGAGTGATGCATATGTGTTTCAGTGGCTACTGCCTGCAGCCACAGCAAATGAATACGGAGTAGAAGGTCCTCAAAACTGCGATCAATCGTATTTTAACTTTACATATCCCCCCTCGTTTGCTCATTCATGCTCACGAGTGAGTTTTTCTCATGCCCATATTCTCGTTTGCTCACTCACTCCTTGTTCAGCTCTCCTTTTCCTCACTCATACTCAGCACATTCGCCACCTCAAAGCATGCTTATGAGTAGAGCCCAGATTTACCTCACACCGGTACCTCTCACAAAGACTCGTCCTCCAACGCCACTTGCGACAACTTGGCTACCCTAACGTCTCTTTGGCCAGCCTGCTAGGCCCGGTCCTGCACAACCAGGGGGCAGTTACGACTGCCCTCTTGAGCTTTCTCCGTGCCACCGGCCTCTCTACCAGCTTCTAAGGCCCTCTTGTGTATCTGTCTGTGTGTATGTGCGTGTTTCTTTTCTCTCTTTTTTCTGTTTTCTTTCTTTCTTTTAGTTTTCTTTCCTTTCTTCTTCTTCCTTTTTCTTTCCTTTCTTTTCTTCGTTTTCTTTTTATGAAAGAAATACGCTGTGCAAGTGCGTCTCTGCGCATGAGAGGAGGCAGTGAGAGGGAAGAGGGAGGGCGCCGCCTTAGCCAATGGGGCTTCCCGAGTGGAGTAACCGGGAGAGGAGATATGCGCAGAACGCTCGGTTACTTGCAGAGCGTATAGCAAGTCGGTCTATGCCTGACTAACCTTTCCTCGTTCTTTCTTTTTATAAACATATCCCCCCACCCCACCCCGGATTCACATGCAAATGCATATTTTTTTCCTGACTATGCCTTTGCATGTAGAGGTCGTAAAACTACGTTTGAGCCTATTCTAAAGAAATTTGGAGCGATTTTTAAGTGCATATAAATGCATACACCCTTAGAAATGAACTTCACCGCATAGCACGCTCCTAGCCAACCATCATCTCGAATGATATCGTTATCTTCCCTTATTTGTTGAAAACGGTAGGCGTACGCCTTTTTTGTGACAATTATGAACCGCATAAGTGTCACAAAAAAGGCGTTCGCCTCCAATTTTCAACAAATCAGGGCCGATAACAATATAATTCGAGATTATGGTTGGCTAGGAGCGTGTTATGCGGTGAAGTTCATTTTTAAGAGTGTATACGGCCCGTAGACGCATTTGGTGTTTTTGCTGCATATTTCCTGGGGTATCAGCCATGCCGCTATATCAGAATGCGAGAACTGGTAACACCCCGATTCGTCCAAATGTTTATTTCGTCCAAGTCTTCACAACGTCCAAGTACTCAGCACGTCCGAAAAAAATTGGACATAGTGGGCATTGGACGAACTGAACTAAAGGGGGGGGGAGGGGGAAACTTGACCAACCCGTCCAAATAACCCTACCGTCCAAACGCTTGTTTCGTCCGAAAAGGGAGGGGGATCTCCGAATGCGAGTGAACAATTGCTTCGTTTACGATTGAAGGTAGCATTTAAACATTCACACCGGAAGATGCCATGCCATACACCAAGTAAAACGAAAAACAAATGCTCAGCCTGCTCTGTTTATTTATTTTTCTTTCGTTTTTTTTCATTCCAACAACTGACTTATTAGTTGAAGGTAAGATTTAAACATTCCCACTGAAAGATGTTATACACCGAGTAAACGAGAAACAAATGCTCAGCTTGCTCCGTTTAGTTTTTTTTTTTTTTTTTTTTGAACAGCTAACTTATTAGTTAGCATGGCCCAGCAAGTGGGACATGCGCTGCAGGTATGCCTTGATGACACGAGCAAACTGCTCTGTTACGTCTGTGAAGGGTGCTTCGTTTCCCAGCATCATTTCCCCTGAGCTGTATTTTCCGTACGCCCATGAGAAGGAAGAGCGAGCCTCTTGTATCGTCTCCTGCTTGGCGAAGCCCCGTTCAACAGCAGCCGAATGCGTACCTGCAAATGGCGGTAAGAAGCATGAATACAAAGAGAGCAAGCGAGGAAGTATATATGCTATATTCTATTAATTATCATGATGATGTTCCCTGATTATGCGAATTTGTTGCTTACCTGGTTGTGCTTACATTGTGTATGGTTGACTCAAATTCGACGAGGAACTTCGAAAACGTCATGTGGGGTTGGCTCTTGAATTTCATGCGCAGCGAATTATGCCACCCTTCGGCGTGATTGTTTGTGCGGAGATTGTCCTCATCCGCAAACTAATTCCAGATATGAACGTTGGTAAGCCACTGCCGCTCGAAGTAGTCTACGTAAAGGCAAAGGACCGCAAGTTTCCTTTCAGATCCCTAGATGTTTCCAAGAAAGATCACTGACATTGGGAAACGCGGTACTTAGCGAGAACACAGTTATAGAAAACAACACATCGTTAACTGGACGGTCACTGCAGGTCAGCGGTCCTGTGAACGGGTTTGTATTTTCTGTGATTCCCCATTTGATCGATAATCCATTTGCTTTCATGAATACAGTCACCTGACATTCACCCAGTGTCAAAATGGCCTGTGCTTTCATGAATGCAGCCAGGCAGTCGTCTGCCGAAAGGAGCAGAGCCTTTGGGAATTCCCCCATTTGGACGAAATGGGCTATTGGACGGTACGGGTATTGGACGCGCTGGGCAAGTTTCTCCTCGCCTGTTCATTTCGTCCAAGTGTTCAGTACGTCCGATTTTTTTCGGACGAATTAAATATTTGGACGTTGTGAGTACTTGGACGAAATAAACGTTTGGACGAAATGGGGCGTAACCCAGAAAGCTGCCGGCCGACTCAACTGTGCGCAAGAACTATCTGCCGATCTTGTATCAAAACGCATTAGACGAAATACGGCTGCCTTTTCGGAGTGGTCGAATGTGGGCAGCTACAGACAAAACGACAGACGTTTGTGGCCGCTACTAGCTCATCTAGTTGCTGGGAAACTGGATGCCAATGGGTGCTGCAAACACTACCTACTGCATGCTGTATGCTTGAAAAGACGAATCACTTCACCGTTGCAAGCATCGTAAACGATCGCCTGAAGCTACTCTGGCCAGATGCAGGCTGTGAGAACTTTATAGACTGTTCTATACCGACACTATACCAGAGAGAGCGCCTGCAGCAGTACTTCCGCGTTACAAGTATGCTCCAGAGACAACGTGTGATGTGAAGCGCTCCTTTTCAAACTACGAGACATTTTAATTGATAGGCGGCATAATTTTACGCTTAAGAACATTGAACGTTACGTAGTTTCACATATTTTTATGTTTGATTTTTTCAATCAGCAGAGCAAGTAAAAATTGCGCGTCAATCAACATGACCAGCGTGAGGGTACTTCCATGCAAGGAGGAACTCTGTGCGAGTTGTATACTAATCCTGCGAAGTTTTTTTTTTGTTAATATTCCATTTCATACCTGGGGTAATAAACAGATTACACGGCAGATAAAAGTTTTTGAGCTCTGATGCGTGACATCGCGCTCCACATGCAGCTCGAACGTAACCCGATTAACGCATATTTTTACTGCATATTTGGGTGAGCTTTAGTGCATAATTGCATGCACGTTTCGTCGAGTTTTAGAACATATCTAAATCCGGACTAGTGAGTTTTGCCGAGGTATGGTCGTTGTGTCGTCTTTGTTCCCTCTTGTGCCATTAACCTTGCGGATCACACCTAACTAGCTCGCGTCACTGCGCTTTGGCTCGTTGGAGTTCCGTTTTTAGAGTGCATCAATTATTTCTTCTAACCAAGGACACGTTATTTCTGTCCATCGTTCACTGGCCCATTTGCGCCCCTTTGGGTTCTTTTCAGATAAGTATTTCATGACGGAGCCGAGGTGGAGGGAGAGACGGGGCGGTCGCCCTTGGTGCTTTCCCCGGGTGGGCGGCAGAGAGTGGGCCCCGAGGGCCGATAAGGTTGGCTAATAAATCGACTGCCGATAGGATGTTCACCCGTCGCCAACACTGGGGTTCATTGCGCCTCATGTACTCCGCTGAAAGACCGTTTTCGTGAAGTTTTCCCACAGCACATTGATGTACTGCGCGTGCGATTATCCTATTCCTCCGACCAAGGCTTGCACGCAACGCGTTACAAGTAATAGCGCCACTAGTAATCAGTTACTTTTTGAGTAACTTTGCGAGAAATCGACTACTTTTGCGAGCACAAAAATCTCAAGTAATCTTATTACAATTTTGGATATTCGATTACCGAGTAATGTATTACTTTTCGAGTAAAAGCTCATAGACAAGGCAAACCCACAGGCACCATTCCAGCCTTTCGTTTCTGCTCTGCTATTCCACTACAGTGAGTGAAGGTTATAAAATTTCGCACGCGCATTTTCAGGTGAATGACACACCACATCATCATCCCATTTATGTTTGTGTGTGTGTGCCTGGGGGCACGTTAATCTGTTCCTACCGCGACATAGTGTATGTTCAACGGGCACGCTTCGGACAAGCGAGTCACATGCGAATTCCAAGTTGGAATGGAGCGCGGCCGACCTCTTGTATTTACATGACAGTAAAATCCCGAGACTAGGACGTTAACAAAAAACGGACACACACAAAGCGCGAGTTTTTGGGACTGTGTGTGTCCGTTTCTTGCAAACAGCCTCATATCAGGATTACTCCGGTTTTTACTGTCATGTATTCTGGTCACCAGCACGCTTGCATCTTAGCAATTCTTCCAGTGTCTCATCTGTTCAGGCGTTGAGGGACAGAGCCTTGGCAGGAGATGCACACAGAAGCTGCGCAAAACACAGAGTTCGTATACTTCGCATTGTCATTCCTCTTTGACACTGCCGTGTCGGCGATTTATTCGGATTTATCGCAATGGCCTCAGTTTTCGAGATGCTTACGCTGATGGAGAGAGCAAAGACGAAGACAATTTGATGTGGATGTTGACAAAAAAATGGGGGTGGGGGAGAGACGAGAGATGCATGATGTGTTTACCTACAGAGAATCTCCTATCCTGTTTAAAGGTGACAAATTCCAATGTATCAGAGAGCACGTCAAGGTATGTGCAACTTGATTGATATTTACTAGCCCTATAACTTATTTTACCCAAAGTAACGGTCAAATGTAACACGTTACCTGTTTAGACGTTACCTGATTATATTGTTAGCCGAGTAATTTGCAAAGATAAAAATTACTTTTGTCACAACAGTATTAGTAATGACAATCAATTACCTTTTTCGAGTAACGTGTAAAACTCTGTAGTTCGACCCCAAAGCGGGATATCTGCGGTGATGGTGGTGGGGCGCTGTCAGCCAACAAATCATACCTCGTTATTTGACCTGTGTCCAATGGCCATTTGTTGCAGTAATTAATTGGTTCCGGTCTACATATTTTTGTCGCGGCTGGTCGCAGTGAAGCGCAAAAGGACGCTCTTCCACTACCTTATCCACCAATGAATTACACGAATGAATTACGTTCTTTGGCGCTTCACCGCGATAGCCGCGACAAATTATGTAAACCGAAACCAATTAATTACAGCAACAAATGACCCGGTTCGGTGGCAAATTTTTCTCTAAAAGGTGTCCACTGAAGGTTCCAAAAGGGGTAGTACAAATTTTAATGCCGACAGCGCCCTTCTTCAGAAGTTGTTTTTTTACGAAACTCATTTGAATTTATATTTAAATAATGAGCGCCTCCCACTCATTCACACGGTGCGCAGCTTGTAGGTGGTATCGGACAGATACTTGTAAGAAAGAAAGTTCGTCGATTGGTGCACCCGTTCGCAAATTATTTAGCCCGGGGATTTAACTGAAACACCCGGTATACTATCTTCGTTTACTTTTTTTTATTTTGACGTAAAACCTAGAGCGCATATCAATGAATGTATTCTGTTAGTGGGCTGTACATCGTAACTACGAATTCGGGTTTCCGTCACCGTTCTATACCCTAACTCCTCTCGGATACCCACCGCGAAACAAACCATACCGGTTTTTCTCAAAACAACATATTCCCCCTTTTTTCCTACAAACAAACAAACAAACAAAAAAACATATTCGCGCATCTGCCGCGATCATCTCGAACCCAATGTTGGGGTGTTTGCTTTCAAAGCAGATTGACAAGTATATACAACGCGAATATAACATTCACTGACAGGGTACTTTCTGGAAAAGTTAATAAAACAGATAATTTCATTCGTTAGTTTGAAGTCCGGGCTGTTTCGAAGTGTTACGTCAGAACCTGCACATTCATTTTTCTTCTCGCAATTGTAACCTTATCCCAACATTTTAATTTAACATGCTCTATGGAACTGCAGTGAGCTGCTGAAAGTAAAATATGCAATATACTCATATTATTACCAACATTGACACTATGTGTAGAAGCCTTGTACGCGCTATACTGTGCGTTACGAACGAGATAAGTGTTTTGCTTCATTCAATAATTGCCGTTCCAACTTTCTGTCCTTATTTATATCGACTTCTGTTCTTGGCTAGAGTCACTAAATAGCTTATTTAGTGACTCTATTCTTGGCAACACATGCTCCCACCGTGGGCAAGCTGAAGAATGATGAATCCGGCTGGCTTCGTCTTTCTTGATTAGATCAACGAATACATAAATATTGGGATGGGCTTTGTTTGCCTGTGCATTAATCTTCCGGTACACTCGCTTTGCAGTTTCTTGTCAAGTATGTCGCGCACCTCCATACAGTGCACTCTTAAAAATGAAGTTCACCACATAGCACGCTCCTAGCCAACCATCACCCCGAATGACAGCGTTCTCGCCCCAGATTTGTTGAAAACGGGAGGAGGAGCCTATTTTGTGCCGTGCATAATGAGCACAAACTAGGCTCCTCCTCCCGTTTTCAACAAATCAGGGTCGAGAACGTTGTCATTCGGGGTGATGGTTGGCTAGGAGCGTGCTATGTGGTGAAGTTCATTTCTAAGAGTGTGCTTGCGTTTTGATTCCGTTCTCTTTTTATGATACCTGTAGCCTTCAAACTGCATACAGGGCACTCGTTTTGCGTTTTTTATTCCGTGAAATCAGACATGGCCCGTAGTTATACATCTGAGCATATCATATCAGCCCAGTCTAACTCTAGAGGGTTCCGCGTTTTCGGCATTTGTGGAAAGAAGCCGAAGAACACCCACCGAATCTTTTCTAGAAACTGGTTATAATTATGTTCTGCATACTTGTCACAAAAAAGGCGTCCGCCTTCTGTTTTCAACAAATCAGGGGAGAGAACGATGTCATTCGTGACGATGATTGGTTAGAAGGTGACGTTCCTGCCATTCCGTGTAATGCATTAAGTTTGCCTGTGGCAGCGTGGCTAGGGTACACTGTTAAAACAGAACTTCACCACATAGCACGCTCATAGCCAACCATCATTCCGAATGATATCATTCTGTTTTTGATTTGATTTGATTGTAAGTTTAATGGCGCAGCGACAACTGAGATCATAGTTATATATCATTCCGAATGATATCATTCTGTGTCATGATTTGTTCAAAACCAGATAGGCGCCTCCCCCCTGTTTTGAACAAATCATGACACAGAATGGTATCATTTGGAATGGTGGTTGGCTATGAGCGTGCTATGTGGTGAAGTTCTGTTTTAACAGTGTATTAGTGTGCCTTCATACTTGCTGATAGGAAGGGAAAATCTCATCACAAACTCGCTGAACTTGCCGTTCAATTTCGTCATTGTCACCAGCGCCGCGATGATTGATAATGGTGCCAAGACCACGCTTGAACCGAAGGCACCTTGATGGGGAAAGCATGCGCAAGCGAGTTTGGCTTGAGACAAAGTATTGAGTGTGGGCTTGGCTTGAGAGCCAAAGAACGTCTGAACGTCCGATTGGCTAGACCGTGGGAAGATGTCACGTGGAAGTTGAAAGCCCTTTCGCTATTTAGCCTAATCTTTTTCTGTTAGGAGCTGCCTCCAAAAGCGGGACAAACGCCGTCCCACAAGTATAGGCTGGTGAGACAGCGGGACTAACTCAAGTGTAATCCCCAAACGCAAGAAAAGTCACAGTGATAGTTGATGTCAATCCAACGTACACTCAAGAAACAGAACTTCACCCATTATGTTTGCTCTTCCTTTTGAGGGCGAAGCCATTACCATTTTTTAAATGGGATGCGGGCAAGCAATGCGTCTTGTCCCATCCTATATATACAGTTGGCAACAGTGATTTATCCAGAACCCGCCTACACCACCCAAATGCTTGGCGACACCCCCTTAACTTTTTTTCCTGGGACCCTTACTATTTCAGATTTAGACACATGTCAGTAATGATACGTTAAGTTGTTATTCTGACGTAACTGAAATAATGACCCCCCCCCCCATTTTTGCACCGTGCTTACGATTCTGGATAAACCACTGGTTGACAATACATACACGCTCAGCACTACCCGTCATTCAGAATTATGTCGTTCAGTTTCCTGAGTCGTTGGAAACGGAATGCGTACTCCTCTTTGTGACGCCTATGCAGATGCCACAGAAGGGCATACGCCCTGCTCTCTCCTCAAATGAAATGCGACGGTCTGGATCCGCTCCTGTGTTCGGTGCAATGGTTTGCACAGAACGTGCTGCATTCTCATAAACTGAGGGGGGGGGGGTCGAGGTAGCTTGCCGTTGTTGGCCGCACTCAAGTGGGCATCGTCACGACTATAGCAAAAAAAAAGGAAAAGAAGGTGGGAGAAAGGGGAGTTGAGGACTTCAAAGTGATGTAGAAGCAGGATGACCGGTACTGATGGGACAGAAGCACACTGTAGGTGAGAGGTGCACTAGAGTGGTCTCTCCGCTAGGCCCGTTGCTTGGAGAAAGCGCACGAGGCCGCGAGTTTTTGAAAGTCGTTCCGCACAAGAACCTTCGGGGAAGAGGACGTCCGTCAGTATACCAGGCCTGGCGTGGGGAAGGTGGGTTTCCCGCATGGCATGGTATGCACGGCATTCTGTCAGGATATGCGCAATTGTCTCCGGATGATTACAGTGTCCGCAACTGGAGTCCTCCCTGGAGCCGATCTTGCACAGTTGGGTAGTTTCATTTTAAATCGAACAACGTGTGAAAGTCGTATTTTTTAATTCGCCCAGAAAAAATATATGTTAGAGGACAGCTCAAACGACGCAAATCGCGCCACGTGCGATGCTCGTGCGTATAGTAATTTCCGCGTAGGAGAGGGGGAAAGTCTGAGGCTGCTTGAGCACGCTTTCTTCTGGACTGACTTTGACGGGATCTAGCACCGCTAATTTTATCTCTAGGAGCTGGAGTTTTTTTGTGATTATAGGCTACACCATAGACATTGTCGACAGTCACCCACAGAACTCTGAGAGCCACAGATTTTCTGTTAAAAAATGCCAAACTTGGCATAAACGTTCAAAAAGGCCAAACTTTGTTACCAATTTGCTTCATGACAGAACCTCTGAGAACATCGAGCTTAGTGCCATTCGATAGGACATTGAAAGAGCTTTCGTGCTGTATAGAGCTCATTTTTCTCATACCAGTTATTTTTGTGTTATTAACTTGAGAATGACACATAGTAGGCGAAAATCGCCAATGTTGCATCTCAGTTTTCTCAAAAATGCCATCTTCGATTTCCTTGATTATTTTTGAAAAGGTGGCGTCATGTCTCTACTTTAGACGCCAAGTGAGACAATCTTTTATTTTTGCCTGAGAGACGCGCAGCGATTTTTTTTGTCAGGGAGGGTGCACGAGGCTGCGGCCTTGCGCGCCCCACCCACGAGCGCGCGACTTTCAACCTCTTCTTTGCTACAGGTGTCCCGTTGACGAAGAAATCAATGACCACACTGCGTGAGCTTGTTGTAGTGTCCCCAGAGCATCACTTTACGTTTACCCAATGGCCTTCCAGTTCCGTCAGGCTCATTCAAACCGTGGGAGAGTACATGAGTTGCCTGTGCGACCTTGACGAGAAGCCCCAGTTCGACGAACACACCGAGAGAGCAGTGAAAAGAAACGAAGCGCTTCGTAGAGATCTTTATCCACTAGTAACATCTTAGCTTTTGTTTCAGGTTGCCACCAGTCCCCCAGGAAGTGTGAAAGTCGCATCCTTTTCATTGGTAACAGAACGAAAAACGGAAGTTTCGAACAACGTAAAATGTGCCCATTGCGAGATCCCTGCAGGTGGTGGCTGCCACCATTAAATTAGCATCATCCGATAGCTTTACACCTGTCCTTTCACATGATATAAAGTGAATGGGTTCAAGCGCATGGATGCCAGAAGGACTACTGAAGACCACGCCAAGGGTTTAAGGTACCTACGGCTACCGGAAACGAGGGATTTTAGTTGTGCGTTGTTCTGTCGGAAATTTTGATTCCCACGGTGACACTGACACATCTCGGTGAGGGCGAACGTGTTATACTTGAGAGCAGCAACTGTCATCACAGCGGTCTTACGGGTTTTGTACCACTCGTCGTGGTTCCGAAATAACGCTAGGGAGCATAGAACTAATTCAAGAGAGCATGCACACCTTCGGAACTATCACTTATTGCGCCCAAGTTAAGAGGCGACTGCAACCACGCGACCACAAATTTGTATTCTCAGGTGTTGTAACTTTCTGTCCCCTGTGGCCGTAGTTCTGCCTTCTTAATATTAACTCGCACGACAGCCTCATAGCGTGCGTATGTGCATTGCCTCAAGCACATGTGCGGGAGAATAGTGAATATGCGCACGTGCGTATACGCACACGTCGTGCGTGCGACTCCCATGAAAGTGCGTAATAGCAAGTTCAAGTCGCCCACAAAAGTATTGCCCTGCGTCTCCAAAGGAAAAAATAAACATACGTACCATAAGTGCAAAAGAAATACATAACGCAACATCTGGGCATTAAATTACAAAGCAAAGACTACGAAGCAAAACGCGCTCGTAAACATTCGAAGAGCGCCTTTGTGTGGAAAAATCGCTCCGCGGAAAGGTAGCCCTACGTCTCAATCAAAAAGAGAAAAAGTACTTTACCAGCAGCGCAAAGTACCGGCATAGTTCTGCCCCTGTGGAATAAATCGTGAAAAATATTCCGGCTTTTTAGAAATAATTAAGATCGAACATGCAAAATTTTCGCGTACCATTCGTGGTTTTGCGATACTAGGCGGACAAAGAATGCGCTTGAACCCAGTCACTTTATATCATGTGAAAGGTCATGTCTAAACCAATCGGATGATGCTAATCCAATGGTGGCAGCCACCACCTGCAGGGGTCTCGCAATAGGCACATTTTACGCTTTTCAAAACTTTCGGTTTTCGTTCTTTTAAGAACGAAAAGGATGTGCCTTTCACACTGCCTGAGGGACTGGCGGCAACCTGAAACAAAAGCTAAGATGTTACCAGTGGATGAAGATCTCTACGAAGCGCTTCGTTTCTTCTCACTGCTTTGTCGGTATGTTCGTCGAACTGGGGCTTCTCGTCAAGGGCGCACAGGCAACTCATGTACTCTCCCACGGTTTGAATGAGCCTGACGGAACTGAGAGACCATTGGGTAAACGTAAAGTGATGCTCTGGGGACACTACAACAAGCTCACGCAGTGTGGTCATTGATTTCTCCGTCAACGGGAAACATGTAGCAATGAAAAGGTTGAAGGTCGCGTGCTCGTGGGTGGGGCGCGCAAGGCCGCAGCCTCGTGCACCCTGCCTGACAAAAAAAATCGCTGCGCGTCTCTCAGGCAAAAATAAAAGATTGTCTCACTTGGCGTCTAAAGTAGAGACATGACGCCACCTTTTCAAAAATAATCAAGGAAATCGAAGATGGCATTTTTGAGAAAATTGAGATGCAACATTGGCAATTTTCGCCTACCATGTGTCATTCTCAAGCTAATAACACAGAAACAACTGGGCTGAGAAAAATGAATTCTATACAGCACGAAAGCTCTTTCAATGTCCTATCGAATGGCACTAAGCTCGATCTTCTCAGACGTTCGGTCATGAAGAAAATCGGTAACAAAGTTTGTCCTTTTTGAACGTTTACGCCAAGTTTGGCATTTTTTAACAGAAAATCTATGGCTCTCAGAGTTCTGTGGATGACTGTCGACAATGTCTATGGTATAGCCTATAATCAGAAAAAACGTCCAGTTCCTAGAGATAAAATTAGCGGTGCTAGATCCCGTCAAAGTCGGTCCAGAAGAAAGCGTGCTCAAGCAGCCTCAGACTTTCCCCCTCTCCTACGCGGAAACTACTCCACGCACGAGCGTCGCACGTGGCGCGATTTGCGTCGTTTGAACTGTCCTCAAACATATATTTTTTCTGGGCGAATTAAAAAATACGACTTTCACACGTTGTTCGATTTAAAATGGAACTACCCAGTTGCGAGTTCGTGAACGCAGATCCTGTGCGTAATCGATGGAGCATTGTCTGCATACCACGGGGAAGATCTTTCGTGGGAAGAGAGGGTCGGTGATTCTGCATGATGTCCTGTATGCCAGGGTGACGCACCTCAACTAGCTGTTTGACGACCATGAGCCTGTCAGTGTCGGCCGGGACTGCTAAGGATGGGCTGCAGCTGTTGTGTGCTGAGGAAGCTAGCTGGTCCGCTCGTTCGTTGCCTCTGATGCCGACATGAGACGGGATCCATTGGAGCGTAAGCTCACCTCCGGTTAGCCTATGCTGGGCACACGATCTCCTTATACATCGGGCCAGAATGCTACCACACATGGGGTTTATCACGTTGTTGAGGGCACTTCTGGAGTCCGTAAGCAAGACGGCCTTAGGTATTCCGGCGACTTGAACCGCAGCAGCTGCGTGTAGCAAGGCCAGGAGTTCGGCCGTCGTAGATGAGATTGGGTAGCGAACTGATTTCCCTTGCCAGGCCTTGTTTATTGCCGGGATGTAGTACGCACTGGTAGCACTTTGGGAACGGTGGTCAATGGAGCCATCCGTGAACACCAGAGTATGTGTGTGATAAACGTCGCTGATCAGGTTCTCAGCCGCCATCCTGGCCATAAAATGAACTTCACCACATAGCACGCTCCTAGCCAACCATCATCCCGTGTGACATCGTTGTTTCCCCTGATTTGCTGAAACGGGGGGCGTACGCCATTTTTGTGGCAGACAATTCTCCGTCGGTTACGCACGGGGTCTGCGTTCACGAACTCGCAACTGTTCAAGACCTGCTCCACGGAAGACTCCAATTGCGGTGACTGTAATCATCCGGAGACTATCGCACATATCTTGGCAGAATGCTGCGCATACCGTACTACGCGGGAAGCTCACCTTCCCCACGCCAGGCCTGGCATACTGACGGACGTCCTCTTCCCCGAAGGTTCTTGTGCAGAACGACTTACAAAAACTCACGGCCTCGTGCGTTTTCTTCAAGAAACGGGCCTCGCGGAAAGACCACTCTAGTGCACCTCTCACCTACAGTGTGCCTCCGTCACATCAGCATCGGTCATCCTGCCTATGCCTCACTCTGAAATCGTCAACACTCCTCTCCCCCTCTTTTTTTTATTTTTTTATTGCTATAGTCGTGACGATGCCCAGTTGAGTGCGGCCAACAACGGCAAGCTACTTCGACCCCCCACCCCTCTTGTGGCATATGCCTCCCCCTTCCTGGAAGGTTCTTGTGCAGAACGAATTACAAAAACTCGCAACCTCGTGCATTTTCTTCAAGAAACGGGCCTCGCGGAAAGACCACTCTAATGCACCTCTCATCTACAGTGCACCCCCGTCCCATCAGTATCGTTCATCCTGCCTATGCCTCACTTTGAACTCGTCAGCTCTCTTCTCCCCCTTTTCCCCCTTTTTTCTTTTTTTGTATAGCCGTGACGATGCCCACTTGTATGCGGCCAACAACGGCAAGCTACTTCGTCCCCACCTTGTGGCATATGCAGTTCATAATTGCTACAAAAAATGGCGTACGCCCCCTATTTTCATCAAATGACGGGTGAGAACGTTGTCGTTCGGGGGGGGGGGGGGGTTGGCTAGGAGCGTGCTATGCGGTGAAGCTCTGTTTTTACCCTTCAACCCTCATATTCCCCCTTCTCGTTTCTGGTCGTGACGATGCCCACTCGTGTGTGGCCAACAACGGCAAGCTATTTCGGCCCCTCCGCAAAGGAGTGGAACTTGCCGCCTTGTTTGAGCAGGCAGACCTCACTCCTCTTCCGTGCACTCTTAAAAATGAACTTCACCGCATAGCACGCTCCTAGCCAACCATCAGCCCGAGTGACATCGTTCTCTCCCTTTATTTGTTGTTTTTGTGTCAATTGTCATATATCCCGGTTGCTACAATAAGGTATACGCCCCACCTCTCTCTCTCTCTCTCTCTCTTCGAATCAGAAGCGCTAACCCTATCATTCGTGGCAGTGGTTGGTTATGCAGTGAAGCTCTGTCCTTGGAGTGTATAGGTGGTTCAGGGTGGGTGTTAACTGCGATGTAACCTGCGGTTTTTTGCTTACTTCCATTTCCCGCTTCCATGAATAAAGTATTGTGAATAACATCACGGATCGCAATCATCTCCATCGCTCTAACCATCGCGCGAGACCGCGCCCCATTTATTCTGGTCTCAGCTTCCTTCCTTTCCGGCTGTGATTAAAAACCCCTCCTCCATTGGCTACACCTGTCTCAGCTTTCTGCTTAAAAGTATTATCATAATTTATAGAAGGTGAAATGCTGAATGTGAAAGGGAGAAAGCACGGTAATTGTGTCGTGCACTGTTAAAACAGATGGTGGTGGTGGGTGGTGGTGAAAGGGCTTGCCGTAAACAGAACTTCACCACATAGCACGCTCCTAGCCAACCATCGTTCCGAAAGATATCATTCTGTGCATTGATTTGTTGAAATTGGGAGGAGGCGCCTATCTGGGACAGATTATCTTGTCCCATATAGGCGCCTCCCCCCTGTTTTGAAGAAATCATGACACAGAATGATATCATTCGGTATGATGGTTGGTTAGGATCGTGCTATGTGGTGAAGTTCTGTTTTAACAGTGTGGACCTACATCGCCCTGTTGACATTCCTCTATACATAATAACACCATTATCACTTGCGATTTGAGAAGACAAAGCATTGGATGAATTCGGCTAGCTGGTGCAAGTTAATGATGAAACGACTGACATCGCAGACAGGGACGGAAGAAGAACGACACCACACAAACGTTCATGACTGCTGAGGAGACAGATAGTCTTACGCCTTTCTGCGTCTTTCGCAGCTTGGTGCAGGGGTGGGAAAAGGAAAGCGGAAACGGGAAGCGGAAATACCGCGGTGGAACGGGAGAGGAGATGAATCTCCCTTGTTCTGGGGTTTGGGTATTCCCGCAGATGTATCCACTACAGTAACGTACGAACGTCCCTCAGCAGATTTAATTTGGGAGCACCGCGTAAACGGTATCCGCCGGGATGTCCGGCGAAATTTCTCCGTCGATGTAATCCCGATGACTCGCACAAAGCTGGCAGGTCCCGAACCCATCAAAGCCAGTCAACCGGCTCACCCGGGTGCTTTAAAATGCGCAGCTTTGTTAGTAGTGTCTTTGTCATAAACTAAAATGTCCAACGATTAGAGCAAAAAGATAATGTTATAGAAGTACATATTAAGAATATGGAAAGCCCCTGCATGGAAGACAAAATATATATGGCATCCTAAAACGTCTTTGTGCATCTATAGCTGGATATGCAAGTGCTTCCAAATGGGGTGGGGGTAGGGGAGTTATATTTATCAGAACAAGAATAAAAAAAGGAGGAAAGGTCAGTCAAACGGTTAGTCGGCTTGCTATTCCGAAAAAAAAAAGATTTCTTGTCCAAGTTGGTTTTTGCCCTGTATTTGCACAATTCTCAAAAGGTGGTCGTTCTCAGCGACGGTGGGCGAAGCGTTGTGATAGAAGGCGAACAACAAGAAGAAAAAAAAAAACACCCACCTTATTGTGATTCCTAAAACTCCAGTAAATAATGCCTTTCTCACGTACGCACCAGCTGGCTTCCTTCATCCTACTTTTCAAGAGATAGTTGCCTCTCTAACGCCGTCACATCTCTACTGATTTATGTGGAACGAAACTTCTTATTTTGGGCACACGTAAAAAGCAAGGCACTCCGGCCGAAACTGTTTGCGAAGCTTCGGTCACTCCTCCATTCGAACTTTACGTTTTGGTTGAACGGATACTGCCGATGCAAAGAAATATCAATGTGCATTGCAGCATCGTTCTTGTCGTTCCGCTAAATAATTCAACGTGTAATGGTTTTTTAGCACAGAACGTTCACAGCTATATCAATTTGATATTTTGCACGCAATCTATTAATTTTGAGCTAGGACCACGAAGCAACGAGCATTCGAAAGGGGGGCGTAAGCCACTGGTCATTCGTGCGATTTCTTTTTTTTTTTTTTTTTTTTTTTGAGATACACTAAGCCCATCTTCTGTACACTCCTAAAACAGTACTTCACCGCATAGAACTCCCCTAGCCAACTACCATCCCGAATGACATGGTTCGCTCTCGTGATTTATTGAAAACGAGATTTTTTGTGACACTTATGCGGTTAAGTTTAATGTCACAATCAGGGTTAGGTCCCGCGCTTCCTTCGAATCCGGGCGCCGGCTGTGCTGTCTGGGTGTTTTCCCTGGGTTTACCTCAGACGCTTTGAGACAAATATCGGCACAATTCACTGTGAAGTAGGCCCAGGACGCACATGCCGCAGGGCAGGCAGGGAGGCACGTAAAGCGTCAAACTGGGCCTGTTGGTACCGTGAGGCAGGTCGCTCGGAAATAGCACGCTACCACTACCACCACCTCTGTTTTATAGTCGCGACGATGCCCACTCGCATGTGGCCAACCACAGCGAGCCAATTTCGACATTACATCCCCCCTCCTTCTGTTTTAAGATTACATATGCTTGAAATTGCTCGAAAAAGAAAATCACTTGAAATTGCCTGCGTGGCTCTCATCTACCCTCAAATCTTCACGCGAAGGCGCAAATAAATAATAGTGTTGCTCAATAACGATAACTACGAGTGAATAGACCGAAACAGACTTGCTGAGCGCTGTTGAACTGAATCGATTTGGGCATTCCGGCAAACTTCATTCGGTGAGGCATAGCTTAGTTGAGGAGCAGGAGGAAATGTATACTTATTTACAAACACTGGAGCTGGGTGATACCCATCAGAGGGTCTGCTGCTCCATTTCTTGGAAGCGTCTCAATAACACCAAAATAAAGTAACACACATATAAAACAGAACACACATTTAGTTGACTTCTCAATGTGGAGCCATACGACGAGCATCTCAATCCTCGTCAACTGTCGTTTCGCGAAACGTACTTGTATCAACCGCCCAACAACCGGCAGTTGCGTTCAGAAGTCTGTTTTGCAAAGCAGTTCGGTTCCCCGTTGGCGGCTATTTCTGCAAAGAGTAAACACAGCAGCGGCCAACAAATCGACCGGAAAGAAAACAAGCTAGAATAAAATATGGCGAAGCCATCGCGGAAGGAAAAGAATCAGTTTAGCGCGTTAGAAATGAGCAAAGAAAGTCAGGGGGCGAAAAAGAAGATGGGAGTTGGACTGCGCCGAGGAATCTTCTTTTTCGTCGAACGACGCGAATCGTCCTCTTATCGATTCCCCGAGGAGCTCCAACGACTGTCTCAGCAATTTGCATGAAGCGATACCCTTTTTGTCCCACCAGTGAATGAAAATGAGCGTTGCCACATCAATAACGCCCCAAGGAAAGGAGATCTCGATGGCCTAACGACGTCTGGGCGCCCGATATGTCACACACTCACCAGCAACAAGTAACTGTAATCACGATTATGTATTTCCGCCATTGTACGAGTGTCTGGTTTCTTATCTGGAGAGTTATGCCTTGTAGCTTTGTAAACTTACGGATGAAGAAAGGCCCACGACAGACGAGTCTTGCCAGGAAATGACGTTGGTGGTTCACCACGTTCGTTCCGTAAACAAATCAAGGCTATGAAGTTGACGGATTGTTCTTTTGACTCCGATATGTAAAGTAAGCGCGGAAAGGCCTCGCGATATTTTGGGCTTCAGCAACACTTTTTTTTTTTTCTTCTCCAAGTAAACAGAAACAAGCGGGGTTCGGGGAGCGGATCTTTTTGAGCAACTCATTTTTGTCTTTTTATCTTCATGGGTGTTGCGTTCAATAAACGGTTGAAGTTTTTGAACTTTATTCCTTCCGGTTATTCATGGTTGCAAGTTTATTGTTTGGTTCTTCCAGAATCGCTTTGCGGGTAATTGGTTCGCGTAGAAGAACAGGTCTATTGCAAATCTTCAAATGGAATGGTGCCAGTGGCGATGCCAAATAACCACGCTCCAAAGCGAGCTGTTTCCAAACGGTGAGGTGGTGCCGAGCTTGAAGAGCATCAAAAACAAAAATTAAATTATGAATGATGATTTTGTTTTTCTTAAAGATGCCTGCCAACGGCTGGGGGACAGCACTGCAATGATGTCACGAGCTTGAAGAAACAACTTATTTTGGTTGCTTCCCATCGCTCAACTTATTTTGAAGCTCGAAAGCTTTGTGGTGAAGAACAGTGGTCACAAACCGAGTAATGTTTATGTGGTTTACTGTTACATCCAACAGACATTATCCGAGAGTGTCTCTCCAAAGCAGTATGCCGAGGATACGGTATATGCGGCTGTTGAGATGAGTACAAACTGTTCTTGTTCGTATAGCGTCGAACGCCTTCCCTAATGAGTGTCACAATACGTATCTCGTTTGTTCTTTCGCAGACTAGCCTATCGCCGATATGCAATAGTCTTCGATTAACAGCGACACACTACAAGAAGAAATATATAACGCTAATCCGCAACGTGCAAAAATAGAGGGAAAGTGAATGCACGAATGACAGAATTAACGACTCCAAATCATTGGATGATACCGGACGAAATCAACAGTCCTCCCGCCCGCACTGTCTTCTGAAGTAGGGGTAAGAGTGGTGGTGGTAGTTAATCTGCTTGCCGTAGTCGGCCACACTTATAGGCGGGCAACGTCACGACTAACGCAGGGGGGGGGGGATATATTTCTTAGAGGAACGGGGAAAAAACGAGGGAAAGGTCAGCCAAACGGGACGTCGGCTTTCTATTCCGCAAGAAAGAAAATAAGTGAGAGAAGAATAAACTAAACAAATAAAAGAAATGAAAAGAAAATAATTAGGAAATAAACGATAAACTAACAAACGGTGAAAGAAGGATGAGACAGATTAAAGACAAAGATGACAAAAAAAGAAAATAAAAGAAGGTGACTAACAAACGGTGGAAGAATGATGAGATGGATTTCAGAAGATGACTTTAAGAGGAAAGCATGAGGTTAACGCAGGGGGAATAGTACGTCTAGAGCCGACTTCACAGGGAACTGCACCGACATTTGCCTTAAAGCGTCTGAGGAAGAGAACTTCACCGCATTACACGCTGAAAACTAAACAGGATTGACGATGCCCTGTCTTCGTTTAAAACGAGAGGCGCACGACTTTTTGTGACATTTATGCAGTTACGTTAATTGTCACATTAAGGCGTACGCTCCGCCGCGCTTTCCACAAATCAGTATCACACGACCACACAAAGTACACGACCTTTCCAGGGTTATCAATAACAGGACATAAAGAGATGTGGTGTTTCTTGATTGTGCAAAAGCGTTCGACAAAGTTTCTCTTCGTAAACTACTATATGAAACCAATTACATATGCAAGAGCGCCCGATTGTATACCTGATTAACTTCATACCTCCTTTCACGTACACAGTTCGTGTGTTTCAATGGTGAAACATCCTCAGTGTGCTCTGACTGTTCTGGGGTACCGCAAGGTTCGGTACTAGGTCCTCCACTGTTTTTGTTGTACATCAACGATGCAGTCTGCAACGTTCACGTACCGGTTAAACTGTTTGCTAACGATTGTACTCTTTATACATGCAGTTTTCACCGCTTCCGGTTTGGTGCCAAAACGACATCCGGTTTCACAGCAAACACGCTCTGCGCCAACCACTGTGCCGATTGATACAGTTATCGCTTCTGATTTGAGGAGAGAAAGGGTCGTATACGCCTTTTTGTGGCAATTCAAACTGCCACACACACATAAAGAGACGGGGATGAGATGGGACTGATGCCGGCCAGCAGGATGGGCGCTGCCCCAGTGCCATTTGTAGATAGCGAGAGATGACGATGGAGATGAGGATTCAGGTGATCAAAGCAGGGTGGCGAGGCCTGTTGATGACAGGAAATCCCAAAGGTGACGGAGGCCTTGGTGCATATGAACCCTACTGGACCATGGGCCCAGCACCTTGCCTGGGGTAAAGAGGCGGTGGTCGATTGCATACATTCCGTGCTGCAAGATCTCGTGCTCCCGCTGGTAGTGTAGTCAGGGCAGTCCATAAGTAGGTCAGCGCGCACATTGCATGATGCACAAAGGTCCTACGGCGCACGGCCAAGGCTCTGCCTCATAACTGGGGTAAATGCAACATTCAGCCGCATACGGTGAAGAAGAGATGCGTAGTGTCGCGGAAGGCGATGAGGAAGCGACAGAGAGAAAGACGGATCCACTGCAGCAGAGAGTAGGGTGTCATGCCATGCAGCCGCTGTGATCTCGTCTTGTCTGCAGAGGTAGCACGGACAAGGGCTCGACGGTCACCTTTGGGCAAGATGACACAGTGGGCTGAAGATATCTGATGACCCCGTAGGGCAGCCTGGTCAGCCTCTTCATTGCCAGGTATGCCCACATGACCAGGTACTCACTGCAATACTATGCAGTGGCCCAGGTCTAGCAGCTCCTTGTAGGATTGAAGCACGTCAGCAGCAATGGACATGAGAGGACCGCGAATGCCCATTGTTGCGAGGCATTGGAGGGCAGCCTTTGAGTCTGTGTAGAAGACCAATGGTCGAACCGAACACTGCAGAATCTTGCGCATGGCAAAGAGCAAAGCATGCAGCTCAGCACATGTTGACGACGTCGGATGCGAGAGATGGCCACAAAAAGGCGTACGCCTCGCGTTTTCAACAAATCACGAAAGCGAAAGATATAATTCTGCATGGCGGCTGGTTTCGAGTGTTCTTAGTCGCCGAAGCACCGGAAGTCTTCGTGGCACCGGAAGTTATGGCGGGGGCTTGTTTATGTTGACCCAAGAATCTCATGGGTAATGAAATTGTGTCCATCCGCGACCAAACAGAGCTCAATAATGCACGTCATAACTTTGTCGAGTGGTGTGAAATGTGGCAGATGGAAATTAACACCAACAAAAGTGTCGTAATGCATATCATTCCCAGAATTGCGGGACACCTACTCTTAAAGTTGGCTTAACCTGCGAACACGCTGCCCTCCACTGAAGCCATGCATTACGTCTGCTTTCCATAGAATATCCATTAGCACTGAGGGTTTGAAAAAAGTGTCCACATCTAGGCGTGACGGCAGAAGGTTCTTCGATTGTCCACCAGTGGATTGGTAGCTCAAGACCGTCACGTTTTTTTTCTCCTGAGATACTTATTTTCGCAGTGTTGGCTTCATGGCATAATACATAGGCATGTCTTAATCCTTTAATTACGTCGAAACCAGGGCTTCCCCAAAAAGTGTACACATTGGACAGGAAAGATTGGACTGTCTTGTGCGCTCTGCAACCTTATGCGCAGTTGCAGGAGGTCCCAATTTTTTTCTCACGACGAAAAAAGTACACGATAGGCCTACGATGGCTTTCAGGGTCGATTCACACGATGCAACTTTTTGCTGCAACTCGGTTTCCGCTATAGTTGCACGCAACCGAAGTTGCACCAAAAAGGTCCCTTTCATACGGCGAGCAACTCGGAATGCCGTAGTTGTCACCGAGCTCGCCAGATGGCGCGAAAAACATCGTTGTCATCATTTTCGTCCAATCGCACTGCGACTTCTGCTCGTTATGAGTTCAATCCGTTGCGAGTTTGATAATTTTGCATAATTTCCACTGGTTAGTGATAATTTCATCGTCTCGCGTACTGCCGCTGCAATAACTGACACATGGAAGTCTTCCTGATTGGTCGCGCTTGCAAGGCGGAGCCGTGTGATTGACAGGTTGCAGCTAGAGTTGCAGGAGAAATCGCTCGTGAAGCGATCGGCTCTGCAACTCCTGCAACTCGAGTTGCGCAACCAGAGCTGCGCGTTCACACGGTGCAACTTGGTGGCGCAACCTGGTTGCGCGCAACTAAAGTTGCATCGTGTGTATCGACCCTCAGAGTATTTCTAACCAAATTCCTCGCGCCGTCTTATTGCGTTGCTGGTCTCGTGGTATAGTGAGCGAGTTGCGGATTTGCGTTCTTGGGTTCGATCCTTGGTGTAGCACTTTTGTTTTTATACACATTTCATTTTACACACATATATTTATTTCATTTATTATATCTGAAGTACTTCATAAGCGCTACATCAGGGGATTTGTACAAGGTCGCACAGTTTAAGAAAATCACCGTAAGAAAGAATATATGAGCAACATTCGATGACAAAGCACTCCATTATCGGATGGGGCACTGTATACGTGAATATAAGAAATATTCTGTTGAGCCTAACTCGGGTTCAACTTGTTCAGTTCTGTTTCAATTTAAATACATTCTGAACACGGCTAGAAACAAAGTGTGACAGCCCTAAAATATGGAGAACCCGAAAGCACAACAATACATGTTTTTCCTGAACTGAGGGGAAAAATCGTTTGAAAGATACACACAATCTTAGATCTCAGGTACACTTGCTCATAAAATTGGCTTTACCTGCCTGCATATCACTCCCATAGGCGCGACGTAATTCAGTAGTTTCGATAAGATAGCACAGTATACTGAGAGTCGCGCACGGTGTCGTCCACACCTGGAAGTATGGATTAGTTCATGCCTGTCGCTGTACAAGCAGAGCGGTTGAACATTCGCCAGTGTTACTCTTTCCTTAACTAGCGTATAGTTGCAGCTCCTGTGTGTCGATAGCCCGTGTGGCGATAGCCCAGCAGCTAGCGCATGCCTTTGAGCAGTTGTGTAGATTGCTCTGTCGCTGGACATTAGTACAGACGGCGCTGATGTCGAAAAAATACTTCAACGTAGGATGCTGTCTCCGGAGGTGTGGCATGTGATGTGACGGAACCTCCTCCGGACCGCAGCTCGGTGTCCATTCAAGTCGTGGAGAGCAGGTGATAGAATCGATGACTTGTGCAATCCAGCTCGCGATCCGCTCTTGAGGATTACTGGCGGAATCATCCTACAGTCGAGCCCTGAGTGATGGCTCGATATTTGTGTGAGGGCAGACTCAGCGGAGAAGGCGAAGGCTTAAGCGAGTGTAGTCGACAAAATTGCACTGAAAGTGATGCCACCGACGTAGCCATAGAACAAGTGCACTTGCCCATGCCCTCATGTGCGGCCCGAGCCCGTGTGTTTCGGAAAACGAAACTACCGTCGTCTTTTATTTCGTTGCGGCTATTGGAGCGCAAGCCTCTACCATAGATGCATTGGGGTCTTCGAGATGAAAGTAAGATCCCGTAAAAGAAATCTTTTAGATATGTAGATATCGCCACTTGTTTACGAATAATTCAACCGTAGGCCTTCATAAAACACTGTAGAAGAGTGATGATAAAATCCGAGAAACGTATGCTACCGAGTCATTCAAAGATAGGTGAAGACAGCGACATAACTGCGACCACATTGAAAAACAACTCCCAGCAGCTGGCTCATTTTCTTGTTAGCTTACTGTCGCGAGTGGTTATCCCCACCCGTGCTGCAGACCACCGAATGTTTCTTATCTCCGGATAGCCACATCTGTCCTGTGCGTTTAAAGATTTCTCCCTCTCTCTCTCTTTATCAATTATTTCGCATTCTATGAAATATCTGTAATGTTTCTTTTCCATACAATGACGAAAAAGCTCACAGAAAGGCCAAAGGAATATGCAAATGGTGAACCAGCGCAATCGCGTTTACAGAAGATCAGAGGAACGACGCTTTTGCGGCTGTGCTAAGTGATCATGTACGAAAACGAAATATTCTCCCTAAAAATAAGTGATCCGGTAAATGTAGCTACATTACATTAGTACTGACTGACGAACAGCAGGTTTGAAATAGCGGCCTCTGGACGTCCCTCTCTACTCTTTTTTATTTGCAATAGAAACTATTGTTGAGTACATTGTTTATGCATATATTAATTTCCACTAAAGGGTACATTAAGGCCATAGCTGCTTTTGCATCATGAAATTGTTCACAAATAGCCCAATCTATCTACCATGGCGCCGCTCATGATCATAGTCGGGGCCACCAATTATTAATATTAAGATCGTGCCTTTCTCACGCGGACCAATCATTTCGCTTCACGAGCTTCTATAGCGCGATTTTTGATTTCGCAACGACATTCAACCAACACAAAATGCTTGATGCATGTTTCAATTACTGAGCCACGCCTTGAATTTCTTTTTTTACCTGAGCACAAGCTCTCGTGCGTGCCCCGCGTGCCTACGGTGTTGTTGCCGTGCAGATGACGTTAAAAGTTCTCTTTCTTATCTCTCCTCCTGGTCCTTCCCCGAATTTTTCCTTCTCCTATATCCTCGTGCAAACCTGTCAAGTTGGCTGCTATCCCGCGAAGCCGGCTTTCTGTGTCGTGTCCCTGAATTCCGGTCGAAAAAAGTATCCTAACACTTTCATTTCATTTCATTTCATTTATTTCATCTTAAATGCCCTTGCGTGCTTTACATAAGGGAGTGGATAAATTGACAAAATAATATGAACATTTACAAACGTGACGCAAACCTGAAGTTACAAGAAAAAGAAAAATACTAATTGAAAATAAGGGAGAGCCACAAAAAAGTTAGACACCGTATATAATAAGTTATTAATACAAAAAATATGAATACAGAAGTGAACCTTGTAGGGAAAACACATTAGCAAAGAAGATATGTTGACAAATGGGAACGAAATGAAGCACTGTCCGGTATATTTATTAGTGATTCGGGTAGACCATTCCATTCGCCTATTGCGAGACTTTCACTACACCATCAGAGGTAAAATACTGGAAGCAGTTGACGAGCATAAGTATCTTGGGTTATTATTCACAAACGAATTGCGTTGGAACAAGCACATCACAATGGTCACAGCTAGGGCAAACCGAAGGCTGTGGTGTCTCAAAAGAACTATTCGTTACGCCACGCAAGATACTAAGTTTAAAGTCTACACAACCTTAGAGCGCCCCATCATGGAATACGCTAGTATAGTATGGTTTCCGTTCATGGCTCATGAGCTCATGGCTCATGAACTGTGTTATATAGGTTGGAACACGTACAGAAGCGCGCCGTCAGGTTTATTCACAATAACTACAACCGACATCAGAGTACAACAGAACTTTTGGAGCACTCGCAACTTCCCCTTCTGTTGGAGACATAAAAAATTCCTAGATTAAAGCTCTTTTTCGTCTTGTTGGGAGGAAATACTAAACTTGACGCGCATAAATACGTGTCTTACCGTTCGACAAGAATTCAAAGAAACAAACATTCCAGGCATATTACACGGTCCATAAGTTATCGCAATGATTGCTTCAAGTATTCTTACTTTGTACCATTTTAGCCATTTACCATTTATTTGTATATGGCCATCTTAGCCATGCGTAATATATTTATTTTCATGCCGTGTGTTTGTTTCTGTTTTGTTTTGTTGCTGATGCACGTTGTCTCTTAATGTATCCTCTCCTACAATGACGTTCAGAAGACGTTAGTAGTATCTGTAAATAAATAAAGTAGTGATAACCGGGTATCATTCTGTGCAATTGCTGGATTTCAGTTGTATTGTATTAGGTTCTGTTCTAAGAGTGTACCATCCTGTGTACCCTAAGTGTACCCTAAGAGTGTATAGCATATGCAGAAGCCGTACACCTTTCCTGTAACATTTTACTAGGCATCTGCGAATGAGTATTTTAAAACCGAAACCAATAGGTAGGGGAACGTGAGGCACAGTGAGACGAAAAAGTTTGTCGACTCTTCGTGATTTTGTGAAGGAAAGAAAAGTTTGCATTTTGAACTCCACTGGCTGAATAAATCTTGTTTTATACTGGCCATACAAAATAAACGCTATTTTCGAAGAGATACTCCGACAAATTGCGAAAATATAGAGATCTAACTTTTGTAACTGTGTGCCCCAGGCTCGGGCAGAATGTTACAACCAGTGGGGAAGTATGATACCAAGAGCATACGACGAATTAATTGATGCAAAGCCAACTTCGAAAGAGTAGCAGGGCTCGAGGCGTCTGCTGGCGGGAGCGCACATTGAGGTAGGCAAGACATCAACAATGTCGCTCCTATTTAGCAGGGTCATATCAGAAACATCGGGGACGACAAACGAATTCGGTCTTTTCTTGTTACCTAACACCGTGCCCCATGACAGATGCGCGTATCAGCACGTGGCTGAGCACGAGAAAAGAGCATGCCATCTTTTGAGTGATTCCGTTTTCATCTACTATACAGTCAAACGCGTAAGATTCAAGTCACCACAGAGAAATGTCATCAAAATACTTTTTTTCCTCGTCGAAATACGTCCACCAATACGATTTGCCTACCTGACAAGGCTCCGCCATTTGTAGCATGAACAGATGACGGTGTCGCACTGTTTGACGAACACAGTTACAATTTCGCTTTTCTAAGGTTCCCCAATGAGGCAGATAGCGGCAATGTAACACTCTGCCCCATGCCTCACTATGCCTCACGTTCCCATGCATAGCCAAGGGAAATACAAAGCGAACGGTTCTAAAACGGAATCAAATACGAAGCGAATACAGTATTTTTATAACCGAACCGGATACACATGCAGCACATGTACGGATATAAACATGTTTACAGCATACGCGATATATTCGTACCGAACAGAATATCAAGTAGCGCTCGCTTTGTTTTATGACCTTATTCGCCTCTTATGCCATTTTCGGCCTCACGTGTGCAGCTTCGGAATTATACAAGCAACCCTCGATTTCATGAACCCTCGATTTACGAATTCCTTCGCTTTATTAACGGTTGCCATCTGGGACGTCCCCCTCATTCCAAACCGCCATTTTTGAACGATTTTTCCAGGAAAGCTAACCGCTCATAAATCGACTGCATTCAAATATATTCGGTTTGGAATGAACATCGATTTGATTCGAAACTGGAATATAGAATTAAAATATAGAATATAGAATTCCGCATTCGATTTGGAAATCGAGTCGAATACAGAATTATTCGCTTCGGTATTCGAAACATTCGAATATTCGCACACGGCTAGATCTTGCGTATACGCAAGACGTTACAAAATGACGTACGCCCCACGTTATTACAAATCCAGCAGACAGAACGATGGGATACCGATTGAATACTGGTACTGGTAGTGGGAAAATGATACTGGTTAACTTTGACAGTGTTTTGCGGTAAAGTTCTGCTTTCAAGAGCGCAGGATGCCGAAGTGCGACGCTCTGTAGGCGGCACATAGACGCGGTGCAGCTTGTCCGTCGGATTTTAGTTATTGTCTTTTTTAATCCTTTTTATTTTTTTTATTTTTGAGCGGGAAGCATCGAGGAAATGAAGCAAGGAATGAAAATCCATACAGTCATTGTAGCGCTGGAGGTGTGGATGGAGGACCCGTTTCTTCCGTCTCGACGTTGCTCAGGGAGAACAAAAAGAGAAAACGTCCACTCAGAAGTAGCCATTTTGGCACTTGACGCACTTAGATAGGGCGAGGTTTCCTACGCGTTCACGCCGCTCCACGGAAGCTATTTCTTTTTAAGGAAACGGTGATGCAAAGCAATAGACAATGCGTCATGCGATGGAGTAGTGGAGAGAAGGAGCACGAGACGGGTGAAAGAAAGACGAAAATGTAGTTGTTTGGTCTCCGCACTCGAAAAATAGAACTTCACCACAGAGCACGCCATCCCGAATCACATCGGTATGCCTCCTGATTGGTTAAAAACGAGAGGCGTATATGCCTTTTTGGGACACCTAAGCCCATCTCCCTCACTCCAGCTCTGGCACGCTAGCGGACATCCTCTACTCCGGTGGTTCTCATGCCGAACGTTTCGCTACAGCAAGGAACCTCGTTGGCTTTCTGCAGGAGGCGGGTTTTGCCCAACGACCCCTCTAGCCCTTTGCAGTTTCTTTTTCGTTTCTTTTTTCTTTTCTTTTTCTATTGTCGTGACGATGCCCACTTCTGTGTGACCAACGACGGCGAGCCGATTAAGTAACTACCCACTCCCCTTGGGACACCTATGTAGTTATGTCAACTGTCCCCAAAAGGCGTACGCCTTGCGCTCTTTACGAACAGGGAGTGATAACGGTATCATTTTGAGCAATGGTTGGCCTTCGCCGTGCTATGTGGTGAAGTTCATCCTCCATCCGTCTGTTTTTTTTTTTTTCGGCTATAGTCATGACGACGTCCACTTCTGTGTGGGCAACAACGGCGAGCCGATCCTGCCATTACCCCCCCCCCCTCCCTCTGTTTTAAGAGTGCGGCACCCTTATACACTCTAAAAACAGAGGTTCACAGATAGCACGCTCCTAGCCAACAATCATCCCGAATGACAACCTTCTCTCCCGTGATTTGATGAAAACGCGGGCGTACGTCATTTTTGTGGCAATTATGAACCGCATAATGCCACAAAATTGGTGTACGCTCCCCGCTTTCAGCAAATCAATGGTAACAACGATGCCATAAAGGACGATGGTTCGCTAGGAGCGTGCTATGTGGTGAAGTTCATTTTTAAGAGTGTAGGAGACAGACGCAAAAGATCCTGGTAACGTCACTTACTCAAGGAGAACTCAGAAGTATGAAGTTCTGTGTCTGCTTTCGAAGATTTGTGGAATGCTCCGCACTGACAGCATTTACGTTTTGCGTGCTGAATTTCTGAGCGAAGTTGATTTCTAATATGAAATGTAATAATTAGGGCCCGGGGCATCATGCAAAATACGTATTTTTAGGATGCGCTCTAACGGATATCCCAGCGTTTTTTCACGCATTACGAACCACAACGACACAAATCTACAATGTTTCGTGCAGCATATAATTGCATATTTCGGCACATTTCTTCCTGATGATGGAAGGGTGCCATCTTCCTTGGCAAACTGGTGAAGCCTTCCTGGTTAGTCCCTCAGTGTATCAAAATGGGACGCAGCCAACATACCAGTACATTGTATTTGACAATTAAATTGACTGCACAATATGCATGTAACTATGCATCACACGCAATGCTGTCCACCGTCACCACTGTTAATGGCTATTACACGCTAGAGCCGTCCCGAGGCGAGTTTGCGCACTGGGCAGGGTAAACGTGAACGCCCCCTCCCCCCCTTCCCTGAATGCCGTCAGAAGCTCAGTAAAGAAAAGAAAAGAAAACGCCCATTTGCACTGGCGATATCGTAAATTCAAATTCTCTTCATTCCCGCTTTATACTGTCCAACCAACCTGCCAATGCCTACCGTTCGTCTCCCTCTCTCGCCCAGGGCGGCTGCCCCTCTCGCTCCCCCCCCCCCCCCCACCTCTCCATCGGAACAGCTGTGTTACCCGCTACCCCTTTCTTCGCAGCATCTTCACCTGTAGCAGAATGAGTGGGATGCCGCATCTCCATGGTTCAGGTAGCTAGAAAGTGACCACTCACGCTAAGACCACAACGCCTAGAAGACATCGATGCTAAGAAACACCTCCAATTCGAGAATTAGATACGCTGGTTGTAGGCCACATTCAAGAAACGTCTTGTATACCAACCTTGTGTAGAAACCGGCTAACGTTGGGGACATTCAGTTGAAAGTGACAAAATAGTTTCCCCATGGAGCGGGATAGCGATGCAGGTATGATACCTGCGCTGACAACAGGATAGACCTAGAGAACGCTTATGTGGTACCTAAGGTACTGTGGCGGACCGTGGGCAACGACACAGTGTTGGCTTACTGAGCTCGAGATCGCGGGTTCGACCCCAGTCAAGAACGGTAGCAATGTAGGGGGTAAACATTGCGTCCAGCACCGTGTGGCGGAGATTTCCGGCGCACGTCAAAAGAACCCCAGGTGGTCGAAATTATCCGCAGTTCTATCCTGAGGCACGTGCAGCATGCCGCCGCACAAATAAGCTGACTCACCTTACGTGTAAACCTACTCGCAATTCCTTTTTTTATTATTATTATTTTTTTTTTTTTTTTTGAGGACAACAACAAGGATGGACACGCGCGTGGAGTACCCGCTCCCCAGTTCTACCGGCGCCGTCCTAGCGTGAGGCAACGAACATATGCTGACTGAGACATTCTATCACCGCCGGTCAGGACTCATGTAGAGGGACACTACCTCCTCTGCAGTATACAACATAAGAAATATATGGGTCTCTCCCGTATCGTGACGAGGTACTTGTTGACGAACGCTTGTTCCCTGAAGCCCTCTTGAGCTCCCCTGAGCTCCCCACATTTTCTTGCTCACAGCGACAAGCATTAAGGGAAGTGAAGCACCAGCGGAAGAGAAGCACGCCCGACGTACTGGACCGCACCGGTATGTTCGAGACGCTGCTGTGCCCGCTCCGTTCTTCTGAAGTGTGCTTGTTAAAGACAGAGGAGGCTGACACAGACCGTATTCTACGAGAGAACTGTTCATTCCATTTGCGCATGCCACACAGCTCACTCGCTCATCTTCATCCAGTGCCGCCCCCTTCCGGCATACTCAACATCCTCCCGCGGCCGCGTTAGACAATTCTGCTTACAGCAGGTACAAACGTTGGGGAGGGCGCCGGAGCTGTTGACCATTCGGGAGGAGTAGACTGAAACAGCATTCGACACCCCCTCGTCCTGGGAAGGAACCAACTATGCGTCCAACTTTCCAAAGAGGGTGGCAGTGTATTGTCCTCCACTATCACGACGTCGCCAATGCTTATGCGCGACAGTGCCCTCGGTTGACTATGGTCCGCAGAACGAAGAAGCAGGAGATACTCCTTCTTCCAACGAGTCCATAACTGCAGAAGAATTAAGAGCTTGTCTGTGTCGAGCTCGGTGACGAAGATCTGCGGGAGTGGAACTAGGCACCTCGAACCCCAGGCTAGCCTGTAAGGCCACAGCGCGCCTTCCGATCAAGAAGTGGGAAGGAGTCAGAGCCTCGCAGTCCTCTGTGTCGTCGGCAAGCTGGGTAAGGGGACGGCAGCCTAAACTTCGAGAAGTACGGTGAGAATCCCCTCATAGCAGATACTACTGCGCCCTAGACAACGTTTCAGCGCGTTCTTGATAGTACGAATGAGTCGTTTCCAAAAACCGCCTCACCAGGGCGCACCTTCAGCGATAAATTTTCACTGGATGCGGATAGAACTGGCGTGGTCTTGGACAGAGTCATCGAAAAGCGCGCTCCGCACCTTAGAACAGTAACGGATTGTCTTTGCGTTGTCCGAATAGATGGTGGGCGGCACACCCCGCCGCGAAGCGAAGCGGCGAAAGGCAAGGAGGAATGTTTGTGCCGACATATCAGTCGTTAACTCGAGGTGGATCGCTCTTGTCACTGCGCACGAGAACACAACGATGTACACCTTTCTGTCAGCGTTTTGTGACACGCAGCAGTACAGTGGTCCCCAAAAGTCAATTCCAACGACGTCAAACGGCACGTTATCCGGTCCCTCGGTAACGGTGCGGGAGGAGCAGACTCCTGACGCAAGCGTCTACGACGGAACGGCAAGCAAGCGTTCAATACCAGTCTCACTGTCCGACGTCCTTACAGAATCCAGAACCTGGAGCGGAGTTCGGTTAAGGTCAGCTGGACTTCTCCATGAAGAAGGCGGACATGCGTTGCGTCTAGCAGAAGTTCAGTGAACCGGTCGTTGTACGGTAGTATCATAGGATGCTTCAATTCCTCCGGCGCATCAAGGGACTGCAGGCGAACACCGACACGACACGACGACCGCAAACCTTTCAAACCGACACGACGCAAACCTTTCTGGTCTAGGAATGGTTGTAAAGTCAGAATAATGGAAGTAGACTCGACAGATTGTCCGACCTCTAACGTAGCGACTTCTGAAGGAAACGCAGAGCGTTGAACAAATCGTATCCAGTACAACTCTGCCTCACACAACTCAGAGACTGTTTGCGGTCCGGAGAAGGACGTGGCATGGAGTGAAGCATTACGAAGAAACCTCTTGAGCCACGCAGTGACTCTTAGAACCTTAGAGTAGCGTCCGTAGTCTTCAATCCTAAGTGGACCGTGAAGTCGGTAAGCTTGAGCTCTGACAGGCAGAGATGAGTCCATTGCCCAAGTCGTCGTGCTTTTGACTTGGGCAGATATGTGTAGACCAGTCCACCTCTGGGTTGGTCAACCACGCAGGTCCGGTCCACCAAATGGCCTTTCGTGAAACGAAGGGGGCTGTCTCCCTCCGGGTAAGTAAGTCCGCTGGATTATCCTGGCTCCCGGCAGTGGAGCCAGTAGAATCCTCTCGTTAGGCGGCGAATCTCGGACGACGGGTTTCGTACAAATACCTCCTGGCGGGCCGCGTCACCACATATCCAGTGCAATGCGATTGCTGCAGAGTCAGTCCAAAGGCGAACCACGGACTGCGAGAGCTCGGGAATTTGTCTGACATAGTTGCATAACCTGGCGGCTAACAAGCAGGCCAATAGTTCCAGCCTTGGAATCGAAACTGGTCGTAACGGGGCTATGCGATCTTTACTCATGAGGAGCTGTGCAGCGAAACTGTTCTCGGACATGGGGCACTTCACATAGACGGCAACCCCGTACGCCATTGGGCTTGCGTCGCAATATACGTGAAGCTCCTGCCCTTCTGCGCCCTGCATTGCAGGAGATATGATACAACGTCGGACGTGGAACGATGAAAGTTCGCCAAGCTCGGACGTCCAGGTCTTCCACTGTTCATCCACGCCCTCAGGTAGAGCTTCCTCCCATGTGCAATTCCGCCGCCATAGATCTTGAAACAGGAGCTTGGCGCGGACGAGAAACGGTCCAAGAAGCCCAAGAGGGTCAAACAGTCTCGCAAAGGTCTGAAGTACAGTTCGCTTAGTAGCTGGCTGCGTAGTAACGTAAGACGACACGTTCCGGGTGGTCATTACAATAGTGTCAGCAGACCGGTCCCACAGAAGACCAAGCACTTCGCATGTATCTAACGGCTGGCCAATGTCGTCGAGTGAGACGCCGTTTGCACGAAATTGCTTGTTCAACGTTTCGGAAGTGGAGCACCGCTTTCTCAGCTTCATGCTGGCGTCTGCCACGACATCTCGGGCTGTTTGGTAGATGTGGAGAGATGGATAGATTCGGTTGAAGCACCGATAACTAAATCATGCACGTAAAAGGCTCTTTGCAGACGCGATGCGACTTTTGGATGAACAGTCTTCCAAGTTTCAAGGTTATGCTTCAACGTTGCAGACAGTAGAAATGGGCTCGGAGAAACTCCGAAGGTCACTCTTGTCATACGCCACTCGACGACGTTTGGGTAAGGCTCTTCAGTAGCTGGAACTCTAACTAAGTGAATTTGGAGGAATGCCTTTCGAATGACGGCGGTCATGACGATATGATTGCACCTGAACTGCAGAAGAAGGTGCAGCGATTCTGAACCGAGCTTTATGCCCTTGTCCAGTATATCGTTCAGCGAATATGACTTCCCGGTTCATGCGAAGAGGCGTCGAACACGACACGAACCTTGGTTGTCACCGCTTCCCGCCGGATGACTACGTGGTGAGGAAGATAATACACATGACGGGCACTTTGGTTCGACGGCTCCACTCGCTCCGCATGACCGTCGTTGAAGTACTCGCTGATTGTGCGGTCATATTCTCGAAACGTCTAAGTTGACGCTGTAGCCTTGCCTCAGCGACGGTTCAGTTCGTAGTGGATAAAAGGTCGGAAAAGGAAACGACGTATCGTCCCTCTTCCTTGTATACTGTCGTATTCTGGAACTGAAGAAATGCCGTGCGCTCCTCGGTGGTGTGGATATCACATGAATCGGTTATGCCAATAGCATCAAGTCTCCACATCTCCGAAGGATCGATCACTTCTTCGTTTCCGCTCGGAAGGCTCGAACTTGAGTTGACTCCTTGGACCACCCAACCTAACACTGCCTCCATGGCACAAATGCGGTCGCCGAGGTGCCCGGTACGTCCTGTAACCACGCTCCAGTACAAATCTGAGTCGATAAGGACGCTAATGACAGAGTTTTCCCTCGTACAAGAATTAGGTTCGTCGGCGAAGGGCAGACTCTTACCACTGAGTTCCGGCAGGTCCGTGGCCAAGGTAGTTACTGTACATACTTCTGGAACCTCCAGCGCTTCAAATGTGACGGCATTAGAGCTAAATTGGCTGCTAAGGGTGACCTTGTCTCTTCGGCAATGGTACCGCCGCGGGCGACTTCAATTTCTTAAAGTAAGTACGGTAAGGTCTTCCTGTTCCTCGCGAGGAAGGTGCAGTTTGTGGGAAAGATCGTTCCTTACAAACGTCCTCTGGCTACCGGTATCGAGCAGTACCCTCGCCATGACGTTGTCACTTTCTCCAGACGCCCATACTGTCGCTGTCTGTAGTAGTATCGGATGAACGACCTCGCTGCTGGTATGAGTCGCAGTCACGGTAGCTGTAGCGTGCTGTGTGCCATGTGTTCCGGATGTGGACTGGAAGTTCGAGTCCCCAGGGGCAGATGACGGTTGTGGACACTTCGCGTCAGATCGCTTCCATAAGTCGCACAGTGCAGTCAGATGGCGGCCTGAACAGCCCCGACATCTCAGTGCCGCTACAGTGCGGCACTGGCGAGCCATGTGCCCACGCTTGCCGCACTTGAAACAGCAACGCCTTGTTGACAGTCTCCTTCATCTGATAAGGAGGCGTGGCACACCTGGACTGTATGACCAGACTTGTCACACAAAGGTCACGTGAGCTGGTCGGGAGCGGCGGACCTTGTTGCCAACGCCAGAACAGACGGAAGGTGGGAGGAACTTCGCGCTTGCATTCGTTCGGTTGATGCGACGTTCGAGTTTTCTTTTACGCGTGGGCTTGGTCTCCCCTCGGCTCTCCACTCGGACCATCAGAAACGCCATGACATTCTTTCCTTCTTCCGCACGGGAGCCTAATGCGGGGCTGGACGTTGAATGTTGTTTGTCTTGTGTCTTCATGCGCTGTCGGTAAAGAACAGCGATATCTTCTGGTAGGGAACGCTGGAGGACACGATGGAGAACTACTGCGTATTCCGCTGCAGGAACTCCAACACTGTCGAGGCAGCTAGTGCGGAACCGTATCTGTTCGTAGAGGTCCCGGAGCCGAGTTATCTTAAATGAACCTGGGATAGGCGCTATGGCAAGAAGGCTATCAATATGTTCATCGACAAGAGCGTCGGTACGGCCAAACCGCTCGGTGAGCACGCTCATCGCCATCGGGTAGCTGTTTTCGTTAAGGCGAATCCACTCGACTGCAGGCCTTGCAGACCCACTCAAGTAGGTGTTCAGGTATTGGAATTTCTCTATGTCGGGGAGACCCTGACGTCTGTGGATAGTTGCTTGGAAGTGTTCCCAGAACCCCTGCCATTCACGGAGCTCACCAGAGAAAACGGGCACTTGGAGTTTCCGTACATTAAGCCGTTGCGCTCCTGAGAGCGTGCTGCTCTCAGTGGGGTTCTGGGCGGCATCGACGGTACCCGACCCTTCGCCTGAGTGCTCTCCTGATTGATCTTGGGTAGCGTTGCCAGTTGTTACAGTGCTAGATCCGGGACGAGAAGTCAGAAGGAACAAAATCCGGCTTACGCAACGGCAAATTTTCTCATGGTAATCGAGAGCGGTGCTGATTTCTTGATCGTAGGTGTCGTCGTCGGTGAGCTCGGCTACTTTATTGTTCAGAGCGGTCAGAGCCCTGTTCTTGTCGAGAAGTTCATCCAGGATTATCTGCAAGTCAGACGGGGCCGGTGACTGCTGTTGCAGTAGTTAGGTAGCGGATGACAGGCACCGCATCACGGCGCCACGAAGGACAGCTCGGTTACGCCGAAGCTTCTCCATGGGTGAAAATGTGAGAGGTCAGCCTTCTCCTGGGTGTCGGCACAATTGTTAAGGACAGAGGAGGCTGACATAGACCGTATTCTACGAGAGAACTGTTTATTCCATTTGCGCGTGCCAAGCAGCTCACTCGCTCATCTTCATCCAGTGCTGCCCCCTTGCGGTATACTCAACAGTGCTGGAATTGCTGGAATAGCTCCACTATGAGATGATATCGTGCTCTATCGAAGCGCAAGGGTGATGTGTACGTTAATGGCGTTGCGTACAATGGAAGCCAAGACGTTCAGAAACCAATACGTTTTGCAGGGATTTCATCCCCTATATTGAGTCATTACACATTACGAGCGATTTTGCTGCTGTGTATGACTCAATGAATAGCTGTGACGCCGTAGTGTGTGTGATGCTGTATAGCTCCGCCGATAAGACAGACGGACACACCCGGGCCTCAGGCGAGAGCTCAGAAACCACAGGCGCTTGCAGATCCTCCTTCTGTCGTTGATGCATCTGTTAAAATGTATTCTGCCCCCCTGCTTGTGTAGATCGGTTTGGTGAGGTCTGTGCTGCCGAACGACACATGAGGAAGAGACTTCTTATATACCCATAAGGCCATGGTTCGCAGGGAAAAGCTCTTTCAGCGGCTTATGCCAAGGAATACAATGACAGCAATGCAAGACAGGTTGGTGGAACGTTTAAGGGACTTGTCGAGATACGGCCCGAGATAATGAATATGGACGCAGTTGTGTTATGATACGAGTATAAATGCGCAGCGATTTTTGCACTTGTAACGCAGTCAGTGACAGTTGCTTTGCTTCGGCTATAGCTGCTGCATGGGTAGCTGCACGTGGGAGCCTTAAGCACGCCTCGGCGCTCTGTATGAACACATTTTGCAGCGTACTTTCCGACGACACGGCCAGACTTTGCAAAATTGGAAAGTGGTATGCCAGCGGGATGCACCAAAGCACTGTGAGGGCCAGGCATGCACGCACATAAAGACACCATCGAGATCCTGCCAAAAAAACTGAGAAAGCTTCAGGTCTCCCAGAAAGGATGCGATCTAATACGATGTCAAGGAACCGGTGATGAGCACAACACGGGGCTACAGCCGAACATCACATAATTATTTCTTTCTCAACTCTTGTCCTTCTCAGGAAGGTAGACGTCGCGGAGAAAAGGATCGCAGTGAACGAGTTTACCAGGGAAATACTTTTCCCGTTCCCAATGTAAACTGCAGCGTAACTGCTCCGCCGCTGAAAACAGTAGCCCCACACTCATGCAGCACTGGGGCTAGCAGTATAGCTGTGCCACTCGTTCACAGTGCTACAGCTGTGCCAATATTCGGATTCTTCGAATAGCAAAGCGGATAATAGTGTATACTTTCGCATCGAATATGGAATTCTATATTCGAATTTCCAATCGAAGGATCTTCCAAAGCGATTACATTCGAATAGTTACAAAGCTGCACGCGTCAGCCCGAAAGCGCCACAATAGATGTACACAGCAAAAGGAAGTGCTGCTTCATGCGAAGGCCCTGTATGCACATGCATATCACGCATATCTGCCGAATGTTTGTATCTCTACAGCATGTGTATACGGTTTGGTTATGTTACTATTCGCTTCGTGTTCGGCTGAGTTTTAAAATGACTTTCATACAGTCCTACTTACTTTGTTTCTTTCTTCGTTTTTACAAAGAGGGAGGGGAAGACACTCATAACTGTCATAACAGCTTAAGCAGAAAATAAATGTGAAATATGTAACACCGTGTCCGTGCGTATTCGGCCCATCACGCTGTGTAGTGTCAAAGGACCGCCGCACGTAGTGTTGTGATCGTCGTTGATAGCGCCTCAAAACACTGGTTTGGCAAGGGGAGACAAGAGAAACGCATAGTACATGAATGTACACGTGAAAGACATACCTAAAAATCAAACGAGCGCCTAAGTAGCCCCTCCTCATCAATGCGAACCCTTTGGCATGTCCCTGTGCTCCATTTTGTGACTAACTTGCGGGTCATTTTCGTTTGTATCCAACTCAGGGAAGCTTTCCCTGGGAGACGGTTTGCGAATTCTCCGGGATCAGATTTAGAGAGCCAAGGTTCGCTCGCCGAGCCGAGGAATCTTCGATTGTAGCAGGAGATGCGGATGAGGTTTAGCTAACACATTATGCGCCACATGGATACGCCGCCGCCCAGCATAAACACAACGCTGCACAAGGGCCGCTTCCAGTCACCCATTCGCGCGGAAGATTGGGAGAGAATCCGATTCCACAAGATCCCGGTCGTGGCTCTGTTGAACGGAGAAAGGCATCTTGCGAAGAACTTCTGAAAGTGAAAAGCATTTTTATCTTCTCTTCCACGAGAGTGACCGCGGCTTCAGGAAAAGTTCGCGAAAATGTTGCAGCTCGACGGCATTGAAACGGAGAAGCTTTAACGCGCGTATTTTTATACTCGTTTTTCGACTGAACTTTGTTCCTGTAATCAGTTACTGACTCACGACTGGAGTCAGAGAAGATAATGCCGATTTTCGTCTTCTTGCCTTTGTTTTCCGAAGAACAACAGTTAGCAACCAAGAAAAGGGGCTTTCACAACCGCACTCCCGTATTTGTCCTCGTAGGCCTTTAAAAAATTACCCCACCGCAGTTACAAATACGTCGCATATTACCCGTGAAAAATGTATTGCTTCCAACGACATTGTTTTATTGGCCGTGTGGTGAATATTTCCTATAGTCTAAAAGCATAACTTTACCGCATAACACAATGATACCGTTCTCTTTCGTGATTTGCTGAAAATAGGAAGTGTACACCTTTTTGTGCCTAGGAATTTTTTATATATACATTACTTGAGACAAAATGGCGTACACTTTCGATTTTCAACAAATAAAAAAAACAACGATACAGAGAACGAAGTTAAATGTAATACAATATTGTTCACAATGCAAGCTGTATACAATACAGGGTGTTTCTTTTTTGCTGCAACAAATTTTCATAAAAAGGGGAGTTGCCTTAGGACGCTTCTACTTTTGTCATTGGATTAGTCGACCGGGCTGCTACTAGGAAACCGTATTTTTTTCTCAATCAAGCAACTAATTAACAGAGATATTTTGATCAACTTTTTAATTATTGACTTTAGGGAGCACATTGCAATTACGATATTAAAGCCTGATCTACACATGATGCGCTCGAACCACTGATGAAGCACAAAAGTAATCACAGCACGCGCTATAGACCTAAGTATTTTACTTCCGTCGTCTGCAGTGAACAGCAAGTAATCGCAAAGGAGCGACAGTGACGTCGATATCTCCGCCCTCACTTAACGCCACGGAAAGTAGACGAGTTCAGAAAATCCTAGAGTGCTTAGCGGCGCTCTGAACTGTGGGAGTTTACTAATACGAAAGAAACGGGTGGCCTCCAAACTGTTCCGATTTCTCCCCTACCGGTCCATTGTCCACGACATGTCAAGGTCAGCGAAAGCGAAATGTGAAGGATTATTCGTCATGATTAAAAGCGCTAAAACCCCAGTGCCGGGGAGCTAAAAAGACTTGATATTCTTCGTTCCCCCGCTCGGCAAGCACCCAGGACGCAATGTGTGCGCAAAGAGCACTGGGATTTTCTGAAGCCGTCTATTCAGGCAAACCCTTTTTGCGGTACGTTTCGCGCGCTGTGATTACTTTTGTGCTTCATCAGTGCCTCGAGCACATCATGTGACCAGTAAGATGCACCATGCGAAGTAATTCACACCACAGAGTCACAATTATCGCAGAAGTTGAATTTAAAGTACGCCGCAAACAGCGACCGTGCGCAACGGCGGTGGAGAGCAGTACCAGCCTGTGACCTGCCTGGAACCTGGCGCTGACGCTATAAGAAGAACGCTCGCTGATTGGTCTAGAGAAATGTTGTCTGCTACTCGGCTGTTCGGGGTTCTGAAAAAGCCCCTTGCTCCTGGCTCGGTAATGATCCGGCCGCTCCTTCTATCCCCAATTCTTCGGGAGGACTGGAAAAACTGGTTTACCGCGGCAAAGTGCCCCATATCCTCCAAATGCCCCTTTCCACCGACGTCCCAAATTAACCAAAAGCTCAGTTCATCTGAAAAAATCTTCGGAGGTTCTGGGTGGAAGTGACCCATATCCCCCAAACGCTATTTTCATCCGAGCGCCCAGAACCACCGAAAGCGGGGTACTTGAAAGGACACGTTCCCTCCGTTTGTCAGGGAGAGGAGGAAGGGTGAGCAGTTCTTGTTTGGGAGGGAACCCAATCTACTTCCTGCAACTGACTCAGAAGTGAAGTTTGCCAAGGAAGGGAATTATTTTTTTTAGTTCGTGTTAGCGCCGCGAAGCAACTGTGGCTATGAGCGGCGTACAGACGTGGCCAGATGAGAGGACAGTAGGAAGGAGTGGGAGACAGGGGGGTTAGTGTGCGTCCTGGGCCGACTTCAGGGGGAACTGTGCCGACATTCGTCTGGAAAGTCTTCGGAAAACCCAGGGAAAACCTCAGACAGCACAGCCTGTGACAGGATTCGAACCCGTGTCACCTCCCAGTCTCGGCGTGGAAAGCGATCATCTTAACCATCATGCCACGGGAGCTGGTGAAGGGAATTATTGATGTCGATCGTGTTCAAGAAGTGATTCGATCCGAATAGAGAGATATTTTCCATGTGAGTGACTGGAGTCTAGGCACTGTGTAGGTCATCATAGTGGAAAACGAATACTTGAGCGATGAAGGAAAAATATCCACAGTCCAGTCTGGGGTAGTAGTGGGAACACAATAAGTCCAGGGAATGAAGCACTCTTTGAAATAAAACTTTAATATACATAAGCTTTCGTGCTAGTAACAAAGCGCCCACGGCACAGGTCCCGAAAAAGGTTACAAAAAGGATCTCCTCCTTTACTTTTCTTTAATGCTTTCAGTTAATACAGTTCAGACATTCAAAAAACACTCTATTAACTGGCTGAAACAACCCCTAGAAAAAGCTTGCAAGCATTATGAATGCATGAAACCGACATATCGTCTGAACTGCCGATCTCCTCAGAAGGCGCTTGAGGTTTGTGTGTTTATCGCCGTTCCGCTATGTGTTCCAGCCACAGGACAAACCACGCCCACCATGTTCTTTTTCCGTGTCTCATGACGCGAGCCTGCATGAGCTTCCGAAGATGGTGCTTCTCCCGTGAGCAACGTGCATACGCGTAAAATTCATTTTCGAAATATCTCTCTGTTCAGATCACTTCATGAACGCGATCTCATTTGTACACACCGAGTGTCGTGTCATTTCTACCCATCCAAGCTCAGGCTTCTTTAAGCAGGCATCAGCTCTCATTTTTATATCTGTCATATCTGTTACATCTCGTGGAGATCCATCTGCTAGATCTCTAAGGATAACTATTAAGCACGGAAACAAAAGAAGCTGTAGAAGTCAGCGGACCGCATACATCACGTTGCAGAACATTTTGAGCACCGGATGAGCAGCATCCGGGGTCCCACGTGACGGCTAGGGTCACGTGACCCTCTCTGGTGAGTTGCAGGAAGTACAGCTCGAGGCAGAGTTAACTGGAACGTGACTTCAACCGCCGAATCGGGAAGAAAGCAACCCTAGCGGCGCTTAGGAGAAATACAGGGAAATAATGTTTCGACTGACTTACTTATGGCGAATTCGGGTGGTCATTTTATGGCAACACGACCTAGCGCTCGGAAATTACTAGGTCGGCTCCCGAGCTGGATCACGTGACAATAGCCACCCCAACGTGAGTGCCAGGGATCTAGCGGTTTTAGGATCAGGATCAGGCTCAGGCTAGCCTCATCCCTTTGGATCAGGGCAGAGTTCGTACACTGGGATCAAGCTAGGGGAATCGCGGTCGCCCGTCTTCGGGTTCCGTCGTCTGCTAAATTACGTGAACGTGGACGTACGCGCCAATGACGGCACTTGTCACCGCTGCAGTACGGATTTGACGACACCGGATATCGTTGGGCAACCCGCTGCTCGATCGTTTCGAGACCGCGCGAAAAAAGTGCTAGCCGGCAAATTCGAACGCGAACGCGCGAGAAGCGAGATTGCTTCTCGCTTGCTTTTTGCTTCGACCAAGCGAACATGACTGCTCGGGATCTGAAAAAAAAGAAAGCTGCCACGAAATGACCACCCGAATTCGCCATTATGCTGCGAGGGTGTCCACCTTGGCATGAGTTGTAGACTCGGCATTACCAGCAACTGTGGTTATCATCGCGACGTTTGTTTGGGTTTGAGGCGATTATGTAAAGGTGTATGCTGACCGATATCACGCGGATGCGATGCTGTTATCTCATTAACACACAAAGGTGGACACCAAATCCAATAAATTTGCCACTAGACTCCATGCATCCTCATTTGTTTCATCACAGATCTGAAAACGCTCCACTGAGCGAACGCGACCACCTTCGCGTGTATCAATAAATGCGTGTATCGATAAAGTCATCGCATCCGTGCGATATCAGCCGGCATACACCTTCACATAATCGCCGCAAACACAAACAAACATCGCGATGATAACCCCAGCTGAGGGTAATGCCGAGTCAACAGCTCATGGCAAGGCGGACACTCCCGCAGCGACAGTGGGTCAGTCGAAACACTATTTGCCTTTATTTCTCGTAAGAGCCGCTGGGGTTGTTCTCTCCTCGACTTTAGCTCCGCCAGTCGAAGTGGCGTTCCAGTTAACTCTGCTTCGAGCTGTACATTGGATTCCCGCACACTTAGGAACCGCTCTCGCTTAATCTTTTCCCTGTTAAACGGGGGAAGCGTGTCCTTTCAAGTATCCCGCTTTCGGTGGTTCTGGGCGCTCAGATGAAAAGAGCATTTGGAGGATATGGGTCACTGCCACCCGCGTGCACAGATCAACCGAAAGCACAGAACCTCCGAATATTTTTTTGGAGGAAATGAGCTTTCGGTTGTCTTGGGACGTCGGTGAAAATGGGCGTTTGGAGGATATGATCTGCTACCGGCAAAGGGACCAGGCGCTGACCCCCACTGACCGGCGAACCAGAACGAGTTCTGCTTATAACGTCATCGGTGACGTGGCATCATACCTTCTCCTCCTCGTTATACCTGGAGTGGCGAGTTAAGGGTGAACGCGCAAAGCCATGTTTATGTGAGTTTTTTTCTGGGAAACAAATTGCACACATCAAGACCTTTCGCGCTATACGTTAAAATGACACACACACTTTCATCAGACCTCTTAATCTGAAAAACTTTTTTGATGACCTTCAGTACTCCTTTAACACAATAGCAATGTATTCCCCCAATATATATCCCCCCCCCCCCCCCCCCCCAATGTGCTCCCTACACTCTAAAAACTGAACTACACAGCATAGCACGCTCTGCGGCAACTATTGCCACGAATAGGAATATCGCTTCTGATGCGGAGAGGGAGGGGGGCGTACGACTTTTTGTGTCAATTTGGATATGTGATAATCGACACAAAAAGGCGTACGGCTCCCTCTCTCCTCGAATCAGAAGCGATAACATCATCCGTTGCAATGGTTGGCGCAGAGCGTGCTATGCGGGGAACTCACCTTCCCCATGCCAGGTCTGGCATACTGACGGACGTCCTTTTCCCCTTTTCCCCGAAGGTTCTTGTGCAGAACGACTTACAAAAACTCGCATCCTCGTGCGTTTTCTTCAAGTCTTCAAGAAACGGGCCTCGCGGAAAGACCACTCGAGTGCACCTCTCATCTGCAGTGCACCTCCGTCCCATCAGTATCGTTCATCCTGCCTATGCCTCACTTTGAAATCGTCAACTCTTTGAAATCGTTTCTTCTTTTTCTTTTTTGGGCTATAGTCGTGACGATGCCCACTTGAGTGCGGCCAACAACGGCAAGCTACTTCGACCCCCTCCCCTCAGTTTTTAGAGTGTAAAGTCAATAATTAAAAAGGTGATCAAAATATCGCTGTTAATTAGTCCCCTAACTGAGAAAAAAATACGGTTTCCTAGTAGCGGCCCCGTCGAGCAAGCCAATGACAAAAGCAAAAGCGTCCTAAAGGCAACTCCCTTTTTTATGAAAATTTGTTGCAGAAATAAAAGAAACACCCCGTAATACAATTCTTCTCAAAAATAGCTACGTTCTGGGAACCTGCATATGAAAGAAAGTTTTAATATTGAGAGCGCAAAAAACTCGGTTAAGTGGGGTTAAGCTGGGGCTCAGATTTACGCACTGCGTCTTCCGCGATAAGCACGAAAAACTTGTTTGGGGGCAGCTTTACGAGACTTTGCCTGGAAACTCTGCACGGAAATCTTCCCCTATTTCTGTCAGGGCTTTGGCAACACCGTCTGATGTAATTGGCTCAGTATTTGTACGGACGTATCCGGAGGAAGCAGATGGTATTTCACTGCTGCGTACCAAGGGACATCTCTCTCCATCACACGGTCGTGTTACGTCTAAACTGCGTGCTAAGACTTACGAGATGGAGTTAACACTCCAACGCGTTACCCTCGAAAGAGGATTGGTCAAGGGGACGGTGCGTGCACACTCTAAAAACAGAACTTCACCGCATAGCACGCTCTGCGCCAACCATTGCCACGAACGATAGCCCTGTTATTACTTCTGATTCGAACGGAGAGGGTTGTGTGCACCTTTTTGTGTCCATTATCGTATATCCAAACTGACACAAAAAGGCGTACGCCCCCCTCTCTCATCGACTCACAAGTGACAACCCTATGATTTGTGGCATTGGTAGGCGCAGAGCGTGCTATGCGGTGGAGTTGTGTTTTTAGAGTGCAGATGTTCTTCTGATGGACAGACAAGTGAGTCCGCGAATGATGTATGCCCAAATCAGTGGTGCAGCCAGACGGTTTTCGCCCTCCCCCCAGCAAAATCGCACCTTTAGTAGTGCATTTGGGAGAGGGAAATGGAGGGTGAAATCCTCTCGCCCATGTAAAGTTACCGTAGAACCCCTCCCGAAATATTTTCCTAGCTACGTTACTGGTCTAAACTACTTCTCTAGACAATGAAAATGCTCTTCTGCTTCGTTTCGTAACGCAATTGAAGTGATGCCACGGTGCCAACGTCGCGAAGCGCATGCACACTGCAACGCAATTCGTGAATATGTTAAAACTTCCTCTATAAGCGTCAACTAACCTCCCACGGATAAGTTAATCTTGCTACTCTCGCGTGACTGTCCAGAGGCTAGAACGTACTGTACATTTTTGGCCATGGACTCCGGTCGTAAAATCGGGCCTCGCTCCAGTAGCGCCCGTCGAAAAGGTGGCCGTCTTCCAGTTGCAGATAATCTAATTAGAACATTCGATGCGGAAACTTCGCTTTCGTTAAGAGTAGTAAGAACAGTGCAGTGTTGTCGACTGCGATAATAGCCGGTTGAACAGCCATTTGTTCACGACGATTCTTCATAATCTTGCGGACTTTTCTAGCTTTCGTTCTCCGAGTGTACTGATGCACCCAATCTCTTGAGCGAACAAACACGAGTGGCTGAACCTCGCTGTAGTCAAGCGCAATGCCGGATCGAGACGCTATTACCTAAAACTTCCTTCGAATTCCAAATTCAATCAACTCCTTCATCAGTCAGTTTCTCTCCACTGTGGCATACGTCTTTCTAAACTTATCTTGTATTCTTTTTTGTTACAGCAGCAGGCAACTGTATGCTATGGAGCAGCCGGCGTGCAAGTTGATGAAGCCATAGATGACGGATGTTTTTCTCTTTTTTTATTTATACAAATATTTGTTTATCCTTCTGCCAATCTTTCTCTTCCCCTTTGTTTCTATTATTGATTTGATTTGATTTTAAGAAAAATAAAATGGAGATTTTGGCTTCACTAATGTGAGGCCGGCAACTCCACATCACTTGCACCAGTTACTTTAGAGGAAAACTCCACTTATCGACTTATCCTGTAATGATGACGCCAATGAAGAGGAGGAGGATGGTGATGATGATTATGATGATTAGTGGTGGTAGTGGTTCCGACAGAAAACAATTGCACACACACACTGAGATAGAACCCGCAAACCTGCTGCCAGCTCAGACTGTAGAAGACGACGAGTTTGAGTGTATCGCACGTTAGTGTATCGTACATCAGTGTGTCGTTTCTATTATTCCTTTTACTGTTTTCATGGAAGCTCCTCGTCTACGTTTTGAGGAGCCTGCGCTGCATCCTCTGTTTAGTCAAGCATCTTCACTAACTTCACCTTCACTCGGTAATGCGAATATGTTTTGGGTATCCGCGATATGCACGGTGTTCTACTTCCACCTAACGTGTCACAAAAACCTATTTAAAAATCTACTTGTCCAAAAATTATCTGGTCAACGATGCTTATATTCGGCGAACGTTTACCAACGTACTACACTTTATGCAACTGTAATTAAAGGAAATTTTATTTATTGAATTGAACACTGAAATGTGTCAAGCTGATTCCACGTCAAGAGATCCAACGGGTCAAGAGATCCATCGAGTCAAGAGATCCACCGATGGATCTCTTGACCCGGTTGGACCTCTTGACTCGTCTGAGGATTCGCCAGGCTTGGATCTTTTGACCCCTTTGTGTTACGTCGTTAACTCTCGGTAAGCAGAAATTACTGGTATCGGAAATACGAGGGACTCGTTTTACGTGCGGTATAAATAGAATACAAATGCAGGTGGCAAATCAACGTCTCATTTTTATTGACTTAGTTTCTTACTTTGTAACACATAGCCCAGTCCAAGATATGCCGACAGTTCTCTTATGTCATTTACGTTGATTATTCAAACAGTATCACAGTATCACAGGAGGCTCGTAGAACAGAAAAGTATCACAGGAGGCTCGTAGTCGAAGAGTCAAGTCGCTGTTGTGGACAGACGTTCTACATGGCAGAACCGTCTGATCGTGGTATGAAAGATAGCTACATATGCCCGAACATCAGGTTTTTTTTTCTGTGTGTATTTGTGTGTGTGTGTATTTTTCTGTGTGTGTTTTTCTGTTTTCCCTTAATTTTTCCCGCGGTACACAAAAGTACAAAGACAACTCTTAGTCCGGCAGTATACCCTGCATTTTGGGGTTGAGGTCAATGAATGTGACAGGTCAATGTTGATTGGAAAGCACAGTCAGACAGTATTTTCCCGCACGGTCAGTAAAAGAATAGAATAACGTGATAAGGGTGGGGCTGATGAAAAGAACGCTACAAGGATAACTTTTAAGCCTTGCGGCCTACGATTCTTTGTAAGTTGAGCTCAATATTCCTGGTAACACGCATCCGTTCTGGCACAGCGTGTTACAGCGCTAGGGGCAATTGACATAAACGGGGAAAAGCCAAAGAGGGTCTCGCCGCCGTAACCTACACCACAACCTCAGGGTTTTCTCGCTTACCTTTTTTGCACGTGTGCGTGTGTGGTAAGAAGAGAGAAAACATCGAGAAGTCTTCAATGTTACCGGGCATATTACTTCCTAACTTAATACTACATACAGCGCAATCGTTCTGCAATGAACATGGTAAGGGATAAACTTTCTTTTTTGTCGGGAACCCTGACCAGTATGACGCTTTGACTGGTTGGATCTCTTGACTCGCCTGTCACGTGACCGGTTGGATCTCCTGATTCGATGGATCTCTTGACTCGTTGGATCTCTTGACCGGGTTGGAACTCTTGACGCTTTGGATCTTTTGACTCGCCTGTCACGTGACCGGTTCGATCTCCTGGCTCGATGGATCTCTTGACTCGTTGGATCTCCTGACCGGAAGCGTGTCAAGCTATGACGTAACGTTTTCTTGCTGGAATCAGGAAGCGCATTGGAGATTAACACAAATCCCCTACAGAATGCGAGTGCTAGAGAACGTCACTCGCGATATCGTTATGGATAAGGTATGTCACAACGGACAAATGTGATTTCGGGAATTGTTTTTATTGGTTTGTTATTGGCGTAACGTTTTGTTGAAGGGGGGAGTGTTGTGATAACGCAGAGGCACTACGCCCACACGATAAAGTAGCTGCCGGAAAAATGTGCGAAAGCCTGTACTTCGAGAAGTGCAATTGCAGATTGGCGTCCGGTTCTCCGTCAAGGAGCGACGCGAGAAGGGGACGCGCACTTTAACAGAACTTTACCACATAACACGCTCGTAGCCACCCATCATCCTGAATGATACCGTTTCCTCCCCTGATTTGTTCAAAACGGGAGGCGTTCGCCTTTCTGTGGCATTTAAGCATGTGTGCGATAATTGTCACAAGGTGGTGGTGGTGGTGGTGGTGGTGGTGCTTGTTAAAGAGCACGCCGTGCTCCCCACGCTCTCCAGAGATCAGGAGTGACGAAGGTATCGTTGTGTGCAATGGTGTGCAATGGCATTCAACGTGTTACGTGGTGAAGCTCTGCTTTTAGAGTGTGCCCCATGCAGTTTCCTTTTCAATGGGCACGTTAAGTAGCGGCTCCGGAGCGCACAGCGTGCTCCTTTGTACTAAACGGGGCTTTGGTCTATGTGTTCGTCTCGTCCTGTGTTTTCCCTCAAAAACGAGACACCTCCTTTGGCGGAGTGTGGCGCTCCTACCCACAAGTCGGAGTGCTTCTCGCGCTCTCCACCCTCCTGTCCGGTTGGGCCCACCTGCACCTTAATTAATCTTTTAAGGCTGCAGACAGCCGGACCATAAGACGGCTCTAGTGGAAAAGAACATTCAGTGACATCCAGAGGCCTAGAGGTGCTTTGCACACGCAACGTGCACACATCATGTGCACACGCAACGCTCTCTTGGCTTAAAAACCCGCTTAGTAGAGGCTCCGGAGCGAGAGGGACAGAGTGGAAGGAGCGTGCTCTGCAGAGCCGCTACCTAACGCGACCAATGCTTCGGCTAGTAACGGCAGCGAAGTTACCAAGTCACAGTTATCTAGAGCCACAGTGAGAAGAATAATTGCTTCCACGAGAAGTGTATTCCCAGATTTAACGAGTCCCTGCTTCACTTTTCGCCGACTCGAGCTCTGTAATGAATTATCCGCACGACAAATCTCTGGAGAGCAACCGGTTTGAAATTCGCGCCGAGAAAGATGTAATCGCCACACCAGGGCTAGGAAATGTTGGCGTTCCCTTGACACCTGGCTTCGTTCTCTCCTGCGGCAAAATCCGTTGCGATCCACTGCAGAGAGTACGTAGGAAGTGGTGTTGAGAAGGGTCCGTCACGCGAACCGACGGGGAGGTTCTCCGGTTTCTCATTCCCGTATGTGCTGGTCCGGCTGCCGACTGCCACAATACTAAATACAAGTGACTCTGGAGTGGAAATATGTCATTTAGAACGAAAGGGATCGCAGGCGAGTTGTTTGGAGTCAAATGCTCCTGCCAGACATATTTATTCAGCCGGACTCACACAACCAGGGCTTGGAACCGTTATTTTTGGGGGTTCGGTTCAAGTTCCGGTTCAAGGTTATCGGTTCGGTTCGGTTCGAGTTCAGTGTAATCAAAATAAAGGTTTGAACCGATATTAATCGGTTCGAACCTGTTTACGTGTGCTGTGCTAATCAATATACCACATGTGAGAGGTAATATCAGGTTCCGGAGGTGGCTAGCTCCTCCTTCCTTCCTCTTACTCCCTCGCCTCTACACTTCATAGGAACATAGAACCATGCAGTTCACTGCAGATCATCCTTTGCTGTACGGAAAAGTGCTGGGAAATGGCGTACAGCATACCATTGGACTCCATTGCAAAAGGCTTATCATTAATTTTTAAAGAAAAAAGGAGAAGAAAGCGGTCACGTGGTAGATCGCGCGCAGGCCGGCACGCTGCTCCTCATTGAAAAGGGCGAGAGGCCGCTCATGTGTTTCCTTCCTCCATGCTCTGGACCTCACGCCAACCCCTTTCCCATGGTCTCTAGAGGTTTGCGTTGCTTGTGGATGTCACTGTGAACTATTAAATTAACATTGCCTTCACACTGCGACGCTGAATGAAAGGAAGCAGTCGAGGCAACAATGCAAAGTGTAGCTCCCGTGTAGCACATCTTTTTTTCTTTTTCTTTTTACACCTTGAGTCACAAAAATGTACAGGGATGGCGTGAACATTCTGGAGGCAAGGCTGTAGGAGGTGCATGGACTCACCACTTCTTCGTTTACCAATTTGTCCGCTCTATGAATTTGGCAAGATTCCGAGCGATGCAGGGAGCTGGTGTGCGGCAGTCGAGTAGAAAGGTATAGGCGTTTTTACCGTTTGGCGAACCGGTTACCGCATCATATTTTTTCGGTTCAGCTCCGGTTCGTTCAAGGTTAGAGAAAAAATGCTTACGGTTCGGTTCGGGTTCGGTTCGGCAAAAAATAAGGTTTTTTTTGCGGTTTTCGGTTACGGTTCAGTACCGGTTTCGACCCCTGCGCACAATACGGTTACGGATAGTATGCTCCCACAGTAGCAGTATACCGTATCTGCGATGCAAGATGCAGCACGCTGGAGATTTGGAAGAATACACTTACACATGACACATAAACACATGGGGAAAGGGGATGCCTTGACGAGGGTACAGTAACTAAAAATATTGTGTTACTTTTTCTGAAGTGTGTAGCGCCCGTAGTATCACCCCACTTTTGAGCGAAGTACCGGGCCGCCTATTTTGTTACTTACTAACTTTTGCAGCGGGCACACACACATAAAGAGACGATGACGACTTCATGTCTATGGTCTCCAGTTGTGATATATTTTGTGTAGACTGAAATAAAATAAATGAAATGTAATGAAATGAAATGATATGGGACTGATGCGACATCGTGCGCTTATATACGAATGAACATGTAGGTGTACAGCACAGACGTTCGACTGATACATCTGGTAAGGACAGACTCTGACGTGATGCACAGGCTGTGCAAAAGCGGGATGTGATTACCCCGCAGCCCACGTATCAGTGAGCAATGCAGAACGAGCAATGACTTCGATGAGGCCAATCCTCCAAGAGTCAGTGATGTGGCGCATGATATTAACTGCGGAGTTCGCTTTCTCTTTGATACGACGTACTTCTGCAGTCCAGGACAAAGACCTGTCTACAATCATCCGAAGCAAGCGGTAATAATAACCATAATAATTAGTGGTGACGAGCGGTGATGAGACACACTTTCTGAATTCGCACGGATTAATACCTGGACTCTATTCTGGATTCTGCAGCTCAGTTGCCATTTACATGATATGAGCTATGTAACGTTATCCAATTGGTGATTTTCGGAATAAGTTAGCGGCCATCATTTTTCGATTTCACACAGCCGCCGCCAGAACGTTCACAGGAAAACGACTCCCAACTAGTTCTCTCGAACATAATATATTCGATACAGAGCATACAGCTTTAGTTTTCTTTTATAATGTCTAGGATGTCCGCGGCCTCAAAGGACAAGCCCTGACACAAATAAGGCAAGAGATATGGGACTATTGATATAGTTCTTACAAGAACTGCCAACCCGTCGAATATCGCTTTGGAATCACGCAGTTCGATTTGTAAGGCTCCGCAAGTTGACAAAGGTTGAGCAGGATAGTTATGGAGGGAGCAGTAACCCTGCTACTCTGACGTGATATATGATGTCCTGTTTGCGCAGCTGAATCGAACTGGCTGCGCTTCGAATGTCTCATTTCTTTGTTTCCTGCTTATGGTGATTGATGTTTCTCAAAAGGAATAGTACGTACTAAACGTACGTAGCCTGAAAGAATGCGTACATGATGGAACAGCTGGTCGCACCAGTGCGACCTACGTTTCCATTTTTTCTTTCTATTTCTATTCTATTCTGTTCTACGTACATGATTTCATGACGGTAGTGGATTTGCGTTGAGAGTTGTGTTGCGGTCTCCGTCGGAGCATCAATCAATGTTACATCCTAAATGGTGTATACCTCTCCAAAAACCCCATTTTAAGATGTACAATTTTGCGAAACGTTACACTTTGTTTTATACCGTACAGGAAATCTTATGAGGTACAGCCATTTGAAGGTACTGCTCTTATACGTAAGGCATGCGTCACTGGTACAGATACAAGAGTTACACGTGTTATAAGGTAATGATTGTATCAGGTACTCGGATATCATAGTACAGCGTATCGATGATACTCCTTACCCGGTACTTATGTACAATTTGCAACAAAATTTAAAAAAGTGGAACTTGAAAAACATGTCTTTTACTAACGGCAATGACCACGAGAAGCAAGAAGAGAGAAAATATTTTGGCACACACACATACTCATTCACAACGCACCGATACACGGCACACACACACATTAGTCGACACGTAAAAAAAAATGTGGAGGAGAATTTTTAGGAAATATCTTTCGAAGAGCACTACTGCATACAATACTCCTTCGCGACCGTTAAGGCCGTTTGTATTGCCAACTGTATAGGATGGGACAAGCGCAATGCTTGCCCACATCACATTTCAAAAATAGTACTGTCCTCGCCCTAAAAACGAAGAGCAGGCAATCACAGCTTTGTCTTCCTCCACAGCAGACATTGGAACGCCGATTTGAAGGCGGGAGAGTTGGGTAGCATATTAGGGTAAGAGATACTTATATGATACACCGTCGCTTCGCCTATCGTGGATCCGCCTTCACCCGAGAAACTACCTTACGAGTGACGACGCCTAAATTTGGTTATCTCAAGTACAGATAATACGCTGCCATCCCGAACTCACTATGTTTATTAAGTAGATGGGTAGATATCCAGCGAACCGGTAGAGATGTAGGAAGGGAGTTGCCTCAGGACAGAAGCCGCTGTTCGAAATATCGGCGGCTTCTGTCCTGAGGCAACTCCCTTCCTATGTTTATTAAGATCCTACAGCATTGAAGTCCGTGCTTGTTAATGAAATCACTGCTTAATTGAGATGATACCGTCTCTACCAAAAAAGTTCACGTGACGCAACACGTTGCGCAAGTAAAGGTATACAGAACGCTGGTGGTTTAAACATAACAGAGCTACCGTGGGAGGTATAGCCTCGGTGATCCCTACATTATACACTTGGCATAAACGTGGTATAGACTGTGTGATGAGGTATGTTACTTTAGCTCTGATTTATACCTCTGCGTAACATGCAACTAAAGAACGGAGATTTAAGAGCATAAAGCTATTGCAGTATAAACATCTGACTAGTTCATTTGTTGAATGCAACCGGGAAATATCCATTTACAGCATAACGACAAATTTAACACTTCAAATTGCTGCAACCGCAAATATATAGCGCAAGCATGGTGTGCATCCCAAATCGTTTATTCTTTTTTAATGAGACCAAAATCATGTTTAAGGCGAAAACAATCGCATTGTTCGTGAATCACAGTCAAATCAACAGACGATTTCGTTCTGTGCGTCCGTGCATTATCTAAATGCACCGACATTTTTGGGCAATATCTGAGAAAACGTACAGTTCTGACAGCAGAAGGGTGCAACAAGGCCATACAAAATTGCGCGTAAGGGTTGTTCATTAAAGATTTCCCCTGACCAACTTCTAGTGGTCGTAGGAGTGTGAAATTTGGTAGATATAATCATACATATTTCTATGCTACACCGTTAAAGGTACAGGCGTGTAGTAGTAACCGTTTGTGTTTTCTTCCAGTGAATATGCAGTGAAGTGCGGACATGAAGCCAGTGGAGCGATCGGTCGTCAGGTTCCTCTTTTTGAAGTGAAAATCGCCGAAGGAAATTTTGGATGAGATTACCTCTGTGTATGGGCAAGATGCCCCATCCTATGGCGTTATGAAATACTGGCGCAGACTTTTTAAATGTGGACGCACATCAGTGGAAACGGCACCAATTCCTAGTATCTCCCACTCAGCCATCGATGAGAGCACTGTCAAGAGAGTTGAGGCCTTGATCCTTAAGGATCGCCGTGTAACCATTCGGGAATTGACTGAAATTGTGAAGATTAGTGTGGGGTCTGTGGAAAAAAATCATTCACGACCACCTGAATATGAACAAGGTTGCAGCTCGGCAGGTTCCTCGTTTGCTGACGCCTTTCCAGAAAGAAGCCGCAGTCCATTGCTCTAGTGAACTTTTGACCCTGTGTCTGCAAAACCAGGTAGACTTTTTCGACAGACTAATTCCACAGGATGAGACATGGGTTCACCACTTTGATCCAGAGACCAAAATGCAATCCAGTCAATGGAAGCACCCTTCCTCCCTGTCACCCAAAAAGGCACGTTCTCTTTTTTTTTTTTATTGCGTGTTAGCGCCGCGAAGCAACTGTGGCTATGAGCGGCGTACAGATGTGGACAGACGGAGAGAGGACAGCAGGAAGGAGTGGGGGACAGGGGGATTAGTATGCGTCCTGGGCCGACTTCAGGGGGAACTGTGCCGACATTCGTCTGGAAAGGTCACGTTCTCATCCCTCAGCTGGCAAGGTGATGGTCACCGTCTTTCGGGATCAACATGGTGTAGTGATACGTGATTTTTTGTGGAGAAAGGTGCCACTATAACCGGTGCCTGTTACGCTTCATTGCTGCGGAAAGTAAGGGAAGCCATAAAACAGAAAAGGCGTGGCAAGCTTACAAAAGGTATCCTCCTGCTGCAAGACAGTGCACCAGAGCACAACTCCTACGTTCACCAAAGCAAAGCACGCTCTTGAGCTATTATTGCAATTATTGTGAAATTATTCCCCACCCTCCTCCTTCTCCGGACCTGGCGGTGAAACACCCCATCTCATCGTCATCGTCTATTGTTGTTGTTGTCGTTTCCGGAGGGGGGGGGGGGTGGAGAGACGTGGGGATTCGAGCGGTCGGCCTGCCTATATTGGCGGCACGTTGCTCGGGGAAGGTATGAAAGGGGGTGGGGGAAGGGGAAGGCTCACCGCATTGGCGACAATTTGGACTGAAAGTGCGGCCGAGTTTGAAAGTATGTGAAAGTGTGCGTGGGCGCACGTGTAGACACTACGAGATCGGATGCGAAGCAGGAGTTAAACCTTGAAACGTTTCCGGACCTGGCACCATCCGACTTCCACCTCTTTCCCGCCATGAAGTTGTTTCCGAAAGGAAAGCACTTCCCAGACAACGACGAAGTGATATCTGAGGTGAGATCATGGCTAGACGCCCAACTGCAGCCTTCTACAAGAAGGACCTCGACAGCTGCATTAAACGATGGCAGAAGTGTGTGGATTTGCTACACACACACTGTACCTTATAAAGCAATGATGTACCTTATAAATTTCCCTGCACCCTATACTGTTATACAGGGTGTTTCAGTTAAATCACCGGGCTAAATAATTCGCAAACGGGTGCACCAATCAAATAACTTTCTTTTTTGCACCTACAAGCTGCGCACCATGTGAATGAGTGGGAGGCGCTCATTATTTAAAAAGTCAAATGAGTTTCGTGAAAGACATAACTTCTAAAGCAGGGCGCCGTCGACATTAAAATGGGTACTACCCCTTTTGGGACCTTCAGTGGACACCTTTTAGAGAAAAATCTGCCACCGAAGCGGGTCATTTGCTGCAGTAATAAATTGGCTTCAGTTTACATATTTTTGTCCCATCTGGTCGCGATGAAGCGGAAAAGGACGCTCTTCCGCTCCCTTATCTATCATTACTTGCTCATCCCTTCCACAAGCGCAATGGGGCAGTGTACCGCCATAACGGCGGTGAATGACCCACCACATCATCATCCCATTCATGTGTTTGCGTCCGTGTGTCTACCAATGAAATACATAGCAAGCCGACCTCCGTCCGGCTGACCTTGCCTTTCTTTTTTCTTAATAAACATACCCCCCCCCCCTTACGTCCTTACACCAATGAATTACGTTTGCGCATCGCCACGACCAGCCGCGACAAAAATATATAAACCGAAACCAATTAATTATTGCAGCAATGACCCGCTTCGGTGGCAGATTTTTCTCTAAAAGGTGTCCACCGTAGGTCCCAAAAGTCGTAGTACCCATTTTAATGCCGACGGCGCCCTGAATTAGAAGTTGTGTTTTTCACGAAACTCATTTAAATTTTATTTAAATAATGAGCGCCTCCCGCTCATTTACACGGTGCGCAGCTTGTATGTGGTATCGGACAGATACTTGTAAAGAAGGAAGTTCTGCAATTGGTGCACCCGTTCGCGAATTATTTAGCACGGAGATTTAACTGAAACACCCTGTATACACAATGCAGTCGACTTTTGATCGGTACCTTATAATACCGTGAGGAAAATTCACTGTTGTACATTGTAATCGGGTACAGATAAGGTATACGTTATAAGGTACAGACTTCAAAGTGTACAGCACTCTGGTGGTGGTGATGTGATTGAGAAAAAATGGGGACGTGAGTTGCGAAGAAGCACTCTTTATGGGCACTGCTCGTAAGTCGTATTGTAAGTTTAGGACATATTTGCGGCTGGAACAACAACACCCAACGTGGGTGCAGAACGCGCTATAAAGAGTGTGCGTGTGTGTTTGATCTGCTGAATACGGCTATATTTCGATGTTTTAAAGAGCGCATTGCGTCATAGAAGAAGCAAAGCCGCCAGTGCCAAGGAGTGCGGCAGGTAGGGTTCCCGGGCCCAGGAACCTGCACGCCCAGGCACACGATTTGGGGTGTATGTGACTACACGGTAGCTTCGACGTAATGTTTATGTTTTATTGTCACAAAGCAGCTCCCTGCGGAGCGTCAGTATGAAAAGGTTCGACGCCGATTTCCGCTTAGAAAAAGAAAACTCAACAAAAAGGAAAATATTTTTACCAATATTATTTACATCCCTACTGCTGTCCGAAACTACGCTGGTGCCATATTTCCGTGGCATGACTGGAGTTAATCAATAAGTCGTAAAGAGTTCACAGCCTGCAACTGTGGTCTCCCAGACTGTTCATTTCCGGGCGCGTGGAATGTATAAGTAATACATGGAAGCTAAGCCAGGTATTTCTGACCTTCTTGGAAAAGTCTACAGCGAGATTCAGTGGCACGAGTGACGAGTAAGAACAAAGCGATGTGAAGTGGATGTGTACATAGTGTGATTATTGCGCCCCGCCTGGAATGAGCGAATCGCGGTCAACACGACGCTTCACTCCGGAAAATGAGGGCGTTCCCATTCGAGAGGAGTTCGCCCATGAGATTCCGTCGCGATGCTGTCAAACTCATTTTGTAACGGGCTAGAACAAATCTCAACATACGGGACCAGCATCAGGGTGGCTGTCGGTCGTTTTACCGGGACATTTTGACGTTCCACTTGTTTTTATGCACATGTGTGATAATGCGTATAGTACGATATTCGTGTAACGTAATGCGATACAGGAGCTAAAAATATTCCTCCAGATGAGATGACTGGAAAAATATGGAGGTTGATGTTGATGAAAAAAACAATATATATATATATATATATACAGTCAACCCTCGATTTATGAACACCCTTCGTTTCTCGAAAAATCGTTCATAACTCGAGGGATTCATAAATCGAGGTGCAAGGTGCGCGGAAGAGAAATGGGCTGAAATGTGACGGGAAGTGCACTAGATTACGTTTATTTGTGAAAATACTCCGTAATTGTGCTCTGCGCCATACATTCGGCTGTATTTGTCTTCTTCGGAAGAGACGATCGAAGTCTGGCACTGGACTCGCCTGGTCCTCGAATCACTGTATCGTACTGTGAATGTGATTCCAAGTTGAGCGAGCTGTCACAGCTTCGGAACAGTCCTGCTAGTTATCTTCACTGTCACTATGATCACCCTGGGCACCATCATTTGACAACTGCACTAAAGCACCATCATTAAGCAGCTCACATATGTGTTCACCGTCAGCAGAGGTAATGCACTCCTCTGTTCTCACTCTCCATTCTTTTTTTTTTTTTTTTTTTTTTGCTGCCGGACACTGCACGGGTGCTTGACCGTTATGCTTTTTTCATCTTTATTGATGCGATCCTAGCACTTCCCCGTGCGTCAACAACCCTGTTCATAAATCGAGGTCAGAACACACATGTTTTTGCGGTTCGTTCCCTGAAAATCCGTTCACAGTTCGGATATCGAGGGTTCATAAACCGAGGCAGAAATACATGGAAAAAGTTTGGTTCCTTGTGACGCCGTTCATAAACCGAGGGAATTCGTAAATCGAGGGTTCATAAAACGAGGGTTGACTGTATATATATATGGAGGCGTTGGCCCCACTTTGCCTGAGACGGGCTACACCCGAATCACTATGTAAAAGCACGTGGTTAACATAAAGTTAAAATGATGTCTCCTTCTATATGTGGCGTCACTAAAAGATATGAGTGAACACAGTGCTAGTCTGTTGATGGACAACAACAACAATAAATAAATTAATGATAATGACTGAGGAAATTCGCCACATAAGGTGCGACCCACTACCCCAAGGCGCAATGGGCAGGATGAGATGTGTCCTGATGATGAGGTGATGAACGATGCGAAATATAGGTCAACAAGCGGGTTGTAGCGGTGTAGTTGGTTGAAGTACATATTTGGGTGAAACTCAAGTATGTAAATAGGGGTCGATAGTCAGTGGAGTGGTTGATGGACAGCAGGTCGGTATCCCAGCGAAATACAAACATTACATGGACACTGCCGGACTGCAATTAAGCATCGTGCTAAATGATCGCGGGTTCAAACTCGGCCGAGGACGGTGACAACTTGGTGGAAGGGTAAAAGTTGCTCAGACACGCCGTGTTACGCGAGGGACGTTAAATACTGTGAGCCGTGTGTCGAGATTTCGGCGAACGTTAAAGAACCCTCAGGTGGACAAAATTAATCCACAGACCCGACAACTGTGGCGTCGCTCATGATCACAGTTGTCTCTAGATGTAAAGCCCCGAATTATTATTAATTATTATTATTATTATTATTATTACAAAGGATTTTTTTTCTTTAGCTCATCACCATCGTGTTAAAGGTGTTGTGACACTTTGATAGGTATGTGGTTATTTACATCATGCGCACATTGTATTGCGCACTAGACTATTGAGGGAAAATTTTAGTGCGTGTCGTACTTGACGAGATAGAAACACAAACGCACGTACTCGTGGTGGTGGTGGTGGCTTGCCATTGTTGGCCTCGCGTATGTGGGCTGCGTCACAGCCAGGATGAGATGAGATGGTGTAAGCGGATGGTGATAGCGGATAGGCGGCGAAGATGCTACAAAGGAATGATGACGGCCGAAAGTTAAGATCTAGCCAGTCACTGCAGAGTTGGCGAGAAGTCCGAGCAGTACTCATAGCCTTTGAGCGAAGCCAGATTCCTGGAGAAAGCAGACGAGGCTGCGAATTTTGGAGTATCTTTCCGTGAAAGAGCCTCTGGGATGTAGGGCATCATCCACCGTGCAGTTCCTGCAATAGCCAAGGTATTTCTCCCGCCCCGCAGCATATGCACAGCAATGCAGTAGGATGTGCTCGATAGTTTCAATTTGCTGACAATGTATGCAGTTTGCGTTGTCTAGAGAGCAGTTCTTGAATAATTGTGATTTAGTGAAAGCGCTTGTTGTTCGCAACCTGAAGAGCAGGGTTTGTGTACTGCGGGAAAGTCCTTTCAGCGGGAGATCAAGTCGATGATTTTCCAGGATGTCCCGGATCCCAGGGTGCTGCATAAGAACTATCTCATTGATGACCAATTTTCTGTCGCTGTCTACAGGGGTTGACAAACTAGGACTAGTGCTGTTGTGTGCAGCAGATGCAAGTTGGTCCGCTTTTTAGTTGCCACTAATGCCGGCGTGGGAGGGGATCCATTGCAGGGAGATGTCTCCACCGATTGTCCTGTGTTGGGCACATGACGTTCTGATACACCTTGTTAGAATGCTATTGCATGTGGGGTTCATCACCTTTGGAGAGCGCTACGCGAGTCCGTGAGGATGACAGCCTTGGTGATTCCCTTCATCTGCACTGCAGCTGCTGCATGTAATATTGCCAGAAGCTCAGCCGTCGTAGAGCATATTGGGTATCGAACTGATTTTCCTTGCCATGTCACATTTAATGATGGTATATAAAATGAGGAAGTAGCGCTCCTACACTCTGCGTCAACAGAGCCGTCTGTGAACACCGGAGTGTGAGCGTGAAAAGTGTCACTAATTAGGACTTCAGCAGCTGCCTTGGCTTCCAGTGAGCTGGATTCGCCCTTCTTTCTTAGCCCTGGGATGTGCAACGCGATATTGGGCATTACCTCTCGCCATGGAGTAGCAGGTCATGGGATACATTCGTCGTACGGTAGGGGGCAATTGGCGTGCGACCTAGCCAGGCGGCCTAGGGACGTGGTGAGGTTGCCTTGAAGACCGGTGAGGAGTTGTTTCTTGCCCAGAAGTGTTGCGTTGTCTATGAACTGGAGCGCTCTGAGTTTTGAATGGATGCTGACGGGCTTTTCCTTTGACTCCAGATAGATTTAGGTAATTCTGGAGAAGCTGGGTAGACCAAGCGCTGTTCGTATACCGGCCCGATGGAGACTCTCGAGGTTTAGCCATTGTGTTGGCGACGGGTCAACGTACGGCGTCGCATACAGAATCCGAGATATTAACTTTCATAAAGAACCCTCAGGTGGGCAAAAGCAATCCACAGACCGACTGCTGTGGCGTCGCTCATGAGCTCAGTTGTCTCGCGACGTAAACCCCCAATTATTATTACTATTCATTGCGATATTTGCGCAACTTAAAATCAATACCGGGAACAGTGAATATTTAAGAACTATCCCAACTCATATTGATCCCTTTCTTTATCAACCATAGTATTGGTGGTTTTTATACGAATGGTACTACCGATAACGAGTGCACTGTATAGCATTTGCACTGAGAACAGTCCTAGGATGCGAGCGCCCACCTCAGGAACAAAGGAGAAACGAGCGCTACTTTACAGCTACTTGACTAAGAAACAGGTGCTACTATTGAAGCAGTACCTGTTTCTTACTTAAGCAGCAGAAAAGTACCACTTGCTTTTCTTTTATCGCTCACTTTAAATATAATTTCTGGACACGTTAGAGCAAACACCCTGTATATAGATAACTTAGTACAGATGAACGCGAAAAGAGGCATAGACTACAAGTAATGAAGAGACTTGGGAAGCCGTATAAGGATTAAAAACTATTGCTCCTTTTATTACATTGAACAAATTAAATGGGAATTACTAGAAATAGATTTACAGTCGTGTTGCCAACTGTATGAAACTATAGTTGCAGTTAGTGGTCGACGTTTCAGCTGTCAGCGCTGCCTTCAACAGGAGTAAACTTGAAAAGAGGTAACAGGGGCTTCACTCCTGGCTGAAAGGTTAACTGGTGCGGGCGACCACGAAATTAAAATACATATATGTATGTAAGTAAAGGGCTAACCTAACTATTGTGGGTGATTGTGAAATTAATATACGAAAAGAAATTTATTATGAGGGAAGTCGACGTTTCGACAGCAGCAGCCTTCAACAGTGCTTGCAAATGGCGAAGGCAGGCTGCTGCTGCAGTGTCGACTTGCCACCGTAATCTTTAATAAACCCCCTTGCATTTTCTATTTGTAATCTCGGAGCCATTCTACCTTTTCCTCCGCATATGTATATAATATACTTATATATATGCATTCAGGTACATTTAAGCAATGTTCATGCGCGAAGAGCGTACATGTGACTTGATGAATGCAAGCTAAGCTCTTCTAAGTTCTTGGAGTGCAGAGTTCGCTAAGCTCTAAGTGACCATCTCCCGTGGCATAGTGGTTAAGATGATCGATTTCCACGCCGCTAACACGGGTTCGAATCCTCTGACCGGCTGTGTTGTCTGAGGCTTTCCCTGGGTTTGCGGAAGAGTTTCCCGACGAATGTCGGCGCAGTTACCCCTGAAGTCTGCGCAGGAGACACACTAACCCCCCTGTACCCCACTCCTTCCTGCTGTCCTCTCTCCATCTGCCCACGTCTGTACGCCCCTCATAGCCACAGTTGCGTCGCGGCGCTAACACGCAAATAACGAAAAAAAAAAACAGACTCTCTAAGAGTCTAGATAGCTGAGATGCTTACACTAGTCTTTCTTTCTTCAGAACCTTTTTTGGGGTCAATACACCCTTCTTCTGGGTGTAATACGTGACGCCCCTGTTACACCCATCACTGGGGTGTAGAATTTACACCCATAAGGGTGTGAGTTATGTAACACTCATTTTACACTCATAGGAGTGTAAATAAATTTACTGTGATATTCCGTCTGGTCCAAAGGCGCTGCGTCGTTTTAAGCCCTTGACAGCCTCATGTAGCTCAGTCATGGTAATATCATCATCCGCTGGGGAACCATCGGAAGCTGACAAACTCTGTCATCCGAGCTGGTGGCCAATTGCCATTGGTAGTCGTAAGCTCGTGACCTCCATCGCGCTTCCTCACTGGCGGATACGTCTGCTGTGACATCAAAGTCGCGTGGGTTTCGGTCTATTCCCCCCTTTGCTGTAAACTTGGAATTCAGGTCCACATCGATGCAAATAGGCATTGCATCGATAGGCCTAATTGCGTTTTACATTTATCCGGAATAACTTGATACGAAGTGTCGCAAGCCGAGTCGTTTCACTTTCGTGTTTAACGTGTAGGAAACGCAATATATTTCCAACAAAATTGGACACATTTCGTGCACAACTGAATTTGATTGGGTTTGGTTGAATTGAGAAAAAAAAAGTACGAGCGACGATAGGTCGGTACAACTATATCTGCGATGTTCAAACTCCTTTGTCTCGAAGTGCAGACGCGTAGAGGAGTGAGTTAATTAAGTCTCGCAAGTGGTCTCGAAGGGGAAGAGTTGATTCGGTTTTATCGCGGCTTCCGGAGACGATCTCCATGCAATCTCACAAATGGCGAGTCTTATTTATTAGCGAACGCATTTTTCGGGGCGCGCCACTATCGATTGGAATACGTCGAAATAACGCCAGCAGAAAGAAGGAAATTCACTCGGCTATATATCTCGTGCCCCTCACAAAAAAATAAAAAAATCAATAAACAAAATAAAGGAAAGACTGATGGCGTCCGGCAAAGGAAACTCGACGGGCCAGCAACGGAACTCTGTCGCACAATTTCCACTCGACGCTCCCGAGCATAAATCAATGGAAGGATTTAATAGGCAGCTCTAAATATGCTACTTGCCGGAGTCGTTATGGTGACGTTGGCCTCGAACGTTTTCAATTTGTTCGGTTTCCGAACGGCAGCACGAATGCCTTTCGTTACTTCCTGCTCTCGCCGCTTGGCGTGATGGATAGTGGATCGGGAATGAAGGAAAGCTATGTGTGCCAAGTAAGGCTCATTTTTTGTTGCTTTTCTTATACTTATTAGGGCGCGATAACATAAAAAAAATAACGGTAAATATACCATATCCCCCCCCCCCCCCTCCCCGGCTTGAGCTGGAAAAAGTTCGATAATGTTTTGCAAAAACAATAAAAAAGTCAGAAAGAATAGTGCAGCTCGTCACTCGAAGCACGGAACTGTTCGCCAGCGGTGTTTTCCTCGCTGATTTTCGCGGCACGCGGTACTATTCTGTTTTTCAGCGAGTCCATCACGTTCGGGATCTATCAACTGTACTGCGGAGCTCACTCGCTATCGTAAAACAGAGTGCTTTCGATCCCTTACCTTTGCCTCGTACAAAGGCTGTCTGTTGCAGCATTTCGGTTGCACTTCGCATCAGACGCAAATATTTGGGTATGGCGGAGTCGTAAAGTGAGTAACATCGGGGGCTTAGTCAAATCCGGGAATGAGGCTTTGTTTTTCTCTTCTCGTTTTTTCTTTATGTTCTTCACTTCCTGTACTGTATATCCACGTAACGTATACCCAAATTGCCACAAAGAGGTATGCGCCTCTCGCATTCAACAAACCAGAAAAAAGAAAGATATCATTCTCAATGGCGGCTGGTTCAGTTTAGTTCGATTTAGGTGAAAAAGAAAAGCGTGATTGGTTTTGAGCGAGTTATGAGGTGAAGCTCGCTGTTCAGTGATTTATCCAAGCCTCTCCTACACCCCCATATGGTTGGCGGTACTCCCTTCCTTTCGTGTGCACTCCCACATGGTGGTTTTTGTTATTTCAGCTTCACACCCATGTCGGCAACGATACATAAAGCAGTTACAACGCAACTGTAATAATGACCTTCCCCTCCCCTTTTTTGACCTGTGAAAACGCACCGCTGCATCCTTGAAACAGAACTCCCGAGAGGGGGGAGGGGGGCTCCTGTTGCACCGACGACGACGAGGCCAATATGTTGCTATGGGAAAATTTATGTACGTAATACACAACTTGTACTCAACACATAAACCGATGGCAACAGGAAACTTGCAGAGACTCGAACGACTATACACCACACGCGAAAAATCGCAGGAGCTATACAGGATATGCAGGATGTCACACAGCTGAGAGAGAGCAAGCGCCGTACGGGCACCACTGGAACGGCATCCTGAGCTACCAGCAACCTTCAAGAAACATCAATGGCTTCACAACAAACCCACAGCGGACAATGGCTGTCAGACACTCTAGCTGTGATTGATCGTACGGCATAATTACCCCACGCCCACCAATGTAATTACCACAAAGGTATTTTGTAAGAGGAATCAACATAATTAACTGATTGTACTGCGGCGCTGCTGCTCCTTTGTAACGGTAATTTATCACACTCCTGGCGAGGTAACTTGAAATTGTAGCCAGCTATCCTTTCAGGTTACACTGAGATATGGCTGGCGCATAAATGGAGAAAAAGGTGTCGACACTCTTAAAAATGAACTTCACCGCATAGCACGCTCCTAGCCAACCATAATCTCGAATGATATCGTTATCTGCCCTGATTTGTTGAAAACGGGAGGCGTACGCCTTTTTTGCGATACTTATGCTGTTCATAATTGTCACAGAAAAGGTGTACGTCTCCCGTTTTCAACAAATCAGGGCAGATAACGATATCATTTGAGATGATGGTTGGTTAGGAGCGTGCTATGCGGTGAAGTTCATTTTTAAGAGTCGGTCAGGGTGGTGACGTTGACACGTTGATACCCATGTGCATACTATCCCTTACAAAAATGGCCTTGGAGTTTCTGATGAGCCTGTGACGAAGTCCTAATGAATCGAAAATACAACAGAAATGCAAGGTCTAATGTATTTTGACATCACATTATCATCAACAACCTTACAGAATTTTTACATTAACTTTTTTAATGAGTGATGCATGTACTATTTTTATTGTGTCCGTGATGCGTGAAATCATTAGGTTCAATGCAGGACGTCCTGAATTCCACCGGTTCCTTACGTGCTGGATTACACGTCGTGAATTTTACCACAAAGAACAGCGACCGTGGTTAAAATGTCAACTTTACAATAAAGCAGCTGGGGCTATAAATTGTTTGTGGTTAACAAAACTGGGCGACTCAGGTCAAGCACATCAGGTGATGGCAGTTGTTATTTTATCGTTTCGGTTGCGTTTTTCTTTCTGCTTCACGTGAGTAGCATTTTGCCAGGGATTGCTTTGCAGCCACGGTTTAGATACACTGTTTTTCGATTCTTTTTGGCCCGGAACATGTTCCAAGTAAGATTTTTCAAACCGATCATTTTGAACCTTGAATAACGTTGGACAATGGACTGAGCTTGAGGAACAAAATACCTTGTTTATACCTTGCTCAAAATTACAGATACCGCTTCTATTTATGTATTTCTTCATACAAGTAGCAGAAAGAACGATTTCAACAACAGAACCGCCGCACAACGCAGCACAGGGCAGCACAACGCAACCGTAATGACAAAACAGGAGCTTTCCCTTATGAAAAAAGCTTTCTAGATTATATAGAGTTTGTAAACAAGAACATAGAATGAGAGCATTAATCCTGAATAGAGTGTGTATACAGCATTTATCTGGCTTCAGTGTGGTTCCTTTCAATAATCGGTAATAGAAACAGATACAAACTGGATAGCAAATTTGAATAGAAGCTGGAAACGATATTTTATAGAAACTAGAAACAATATTATGTAGGAATTGGAGAGAATATTGTATAGAAGCTGTATACAGAAACCATTCACGCTTGTATCCACTCTGTATATGGAACCCTAAATGCGGTGTGCCAGATCCCAATGCATGCAGCAATGAGAACGCTGTCATGCATTTGAAAATACAACTTTATTGTTTCAAAAAATGACTAGTGGTCCACAACTTATATGTAAAGTCCACTCCAAATCAAACACAAAAAAGAGATATGAATAAACAAACACAGATGGGAGGGAAATACTTGCACACGCACAACTTGTGAGTTGTGACGTGTTTGCAGAGAAACAGATACTAGTACAACACGCAACGAAATGGGGGGGGGGGGGAGTGATGTAGGGGGAAGGTGCGGTCAGCCTGCTCTGAAGTGGCGGCTCGGTGCACCCAGGGGAGGGAGAAGGGGGAGGGTAAAAAAGGGATGGGAGAGATGGATGGTGGCACAGGAGAGGGAGGGCGTGCTAACCCAGGTCCCCCAAACTCACCTCGGAAAAGCGTGCAACGAAGAAGGCCGCCACTACATACCCCACTGTTGCCGTTCCGGATCACTTCAGCGCGCTAAGTTTAGCGGCAAAATGTTTTTGTTGTTTCTGCGAATGAATCTAGTCTTTATATGTCAAAATAAAACGCGTATAACAACTTTCTGTGTCGTGTTTCACTTTTTGGTCCCGTTTTTAGACGTGTTGAGCGATCGGATGGATATAGTGCACGGCCGCGTGCATCACATGGCGTACCTGTCGTACCAGGCGCCGCAGGCGCAGTCGTCCATTTCTCCTTCGGTGACTTGATCTGGCTTGGATTGTGCTTCAACTGGATCTTTAGCGCGCTACAATCAAACGCAAGCCAACGTCTGGTAACAATGGGGTATCTAAGGGCGGCCTCCGGCATTGCACGCATCGGGATAGGAGCAAATACATGGGAAAATGGCGACGTTTGGGGACCTGTGCTAACCCTCTTGCTCTGGCATTTGTTTAGTCCAAGAGCACTACCCACCACAGAAAACATGCGAGCATCCCTCAGAAGTTTTCATTGGGAAGCTCCCTGTACCACGGTAACCGCCAGGATTATTGGCGAAGTTACCCCATCGCAACGAAATGGCTTGGCCATATGGGGAGCCGTCTGCGCTTGAGATGCGACCGTAGGGGTGAGGACGGCACGTATAGATTGTTATTTCGGGAGCAAATAACAGCCACCAAAAATATTTCATCCGACTCGTTCACATACGTTCACATATTACTGCATTGAAGACTGTGTTTCTTATTTAAATTACTCTGGAACTTAACCAACACTGACACGATAGATAAGTTAACCTATAGGTCCTGTGTATAAACTAAAAAGTCAATTTCATCAGTACGCTCGTCTTTCTTTATTCGCACTGCTCGGTGCCTACTCAGTATTAATGCGCTCTACAATGGGTTAAAACTGCATATTTGTTACGATGACGACATTACTGCACATTTGAGGACATTATTTCGTTGCACAAAATATTTAAAAAGTACACAGACCGACGTGACATGCCAGTCTATGTACTTTTTAAATAAACATTTGGTGCAAAAAAGTCATGCCGTCAAATGTGCATTGATGTCCTCAGGAGGTAATTACATGTAATTAACATCAATTAAATTGAAAGTAATTAAAGCAAATAAACGTAATTCAACAGAAATATATGATATTCAAGATTATTTTTGGTAACCTGCGGTTACCATCAGTAATGAAAGGGTAATTACAGGGTAATTGAAGCTATAGAGTCGCTAGAGTCGGGTAGAGCACGGAGGTGGACAACCAGAAGTGGATGCCGGAAGTCAGGTATAGACGGAACGTGGACAACCGGAAGTCGAGTTTTTACCGGAAGTGGACAATGGGAAGTTTGGTTCAGACAGACAGTGGATACCCCCAAGTCAAGTATGGACGGAAAAGGCGCATAACGCTAACGCATTTCTCTCGCATTTACCGCTAACGCGCCACTGAAGTTTTTCTTTTCTTTTTGATGAGGTTCCTGCTAATCTTACTATAAACACGCCATGCCAGCATCGGACAGCGGCTTGCATGGCTCTCGTCAGCACTGTAAATCAGGCAACGTTTAAGTGAAACCGTGATTATCATCATCAGCTTTATTCCATAAACAATAGTAACAATTCATAGGAGTTAATTGCAGATAAAAATTCTGCTATTTAATTGATAAAATATTGTATATTCGTAATAATGATTAATAAATAGTATAATTCTGCTCATTACAATTAATAGTTCTGCTGTTTAATTATTAGTTGAGTAATTAACAATATTATACCACATGCATGAAGTCATACTGCACCGTGGCCCAAAATCCAGACTTATTAATGAACTCGCTTATATGTATACAGAACAGATTCAGAATGGAAAGAATTATGTTTGCGATGTTTGTATAGAAAATCTATAGAATATGACAGATAAAGTACCTATCCTCTCTCAATGAGCTTTCTATCTAGTGTCTTGGAACTGGATAGAGGAGATAGATTATCCATTGGAATTGTACAGAAAGTAGAAAATCATTTTCATAAGGGTTGGCAGCGGCTACATCTCAACAGCGACGAAAATCAAGTTAAATAATTAGAAGAAAGAAAACGAAAAGAAAAGGAAAAGGTAACTGCAGACGCTGACGCAATGCAGAACCATGAAGGCGCCACGACGGCTACGAATTCAAACATTGAAACGGCTAGAGCCGAGAGAGCGAGAGGGAGAGAGGCATTAGTGGTAGGTGACAGTTGGGAGTTGGGCGCATTGCAGCAAGCTCGTTTTGTCTTCGGTTGCCGTACCAAGGATCGTGTAACTTCTGTGCAGTATTTACGTGTGTTTTAGTGCACTTTCTAAGACAATGCGATGACAGTGGTCCCTGTGCAACACATTGTCGATTTCCCTGAAGAGTTTTCACGCTAAGAAGACGTATACACTGCGTACGAGGAAGAAACGGACGGTGAAACGCCAACCGGACTGCACGTAGTGCTGCTTCTGATCTTCGCAGGTATGAGTGATGACCGTGATGTTTTGATTACTATTAATTAAATGTTTCATTTTAGAAACTTAGGAGGAACTTGAAGAGGAACAGGATAAGAAGAGTCCGAACGTATCGTGAAAAGAAAGGGGGTATACGTCGCGACCTGCATGGAACACAAGTGTCATGTGTCATCTTCTCTGAAGAAATACAAGATGCAAGGTGGCCAACAAAACGTAAAGCTCCCTGTGGTCCATGAGTGCGTCCATCGCACAGTCAGCCGTACGCCTTGTCTAGACACAGTGAGTGAGGAGACTTATACTACTACGTACATATAGTATGCGATCTATTGCTTAATTCTTTCTGGCCAGTGTATGCTTATATATGCTATAACCGACGTTGAAGTTGGTTTCCAGCTAATGACAGAAACAAACGCCATCGACAGATTGCGTGGGAAGCACATGAGCGTCAAATGAAGAGAAAACGGACCACCTGCCGTCGCTGAGCTTCCCGACTGCCGCAAGTATGAGGATGTGCATATTGTAGTGTAATCATTTAGCAACGTAAATTTTGTGTGCTTGGCATTTTCATGTAAGCTCCATGGAGCGCCGAAGATCGCGTCTTGCTGAGGCGTTTAAGCGTAGTGCCTCGAGTAGCGACGCTGACCGAGGATGAGAGGAGGAGCTGGCGCCTCCAAACGTTTCTACGGTTAGTGTTCACGTTACTGTCATCATAGCTGAACGTTCTGAAAGCTTTTTCGTTGTGACTATACCAATTGTAAAGTGTGAAAGGTCAATCGGAGCCAGGGATCTGTCATGGGCAGAGGTGGGCATCCTCACGAGGGCAAATGAGGGTGAGGGTGCCCCCACCCTCACATCACCCTCACCTCACGCACATTGAGGTGAGGTAAGGTGAGGAAAAAATTCTCAAAAGAGAGATTGAGGTGATGTGAGGAAAATGTTTCGAGAGGGAGGTTGAGGTGAGGTGAGGAAAATTTTTTGACAAGGACTTTGAGGTGAGGTGAGTGAGGAAAAATTTCCGAAGTTGAGATTGAGGTGAGGTGAGGTGAGGTGACGAAAATTTTTTGAGAGGGAGGTTGAGGAAATGTGGAGCTGCTATTTTCAATTGCGCGATCTCTTAAAAGGGCACCGAGAGCCAGCTTTTTCTATTACCAATGTAGCAGAAATGTTACTGTGAGCATAGGCTCTCTACACTAAAATGTGTTCGCTGTAAGCGCGTTAGTTCCAGACCTTCAGTTGAGTCAGATACACGTACAAGTGAATATAGCTTATATGTGCTTTATATGTATTTAGCTCAGATTTCAACACAATCAAACTAGTCAGTTGAGTCACATACATGATGTGAGACACATGAACAACTCAGTATAGTTCCGTGTGCTTTGAGTGTTTAGATTTCAACAAAGCCAAACTAGTCAGTCTGTAAGCAGATGTCTTTCACGTATTACTTGGAACGATAGTACATGACAACCAATGACCTTATCAGAGACTGATGTAAGAAATGGAGGCAACGATACGCGCTTTAAGTGCAATAAGCGCAAATAATGGCATATATTCCGTATTGCCACAAGCTGAAATATTGAGCTTTTAGTACGGCAATGAAGTTAGGTGAAAAGGCGCAAGAGGTCTGTGTCTACATAAAGTAATTTAATTAGGAAGTCAACACATAAGTCACTAGTAATCCGTACAGCACGTCTACCTGATTGCTTCAAAACAAGGGTCATGAAGAAAAGGTCCCCGAGTTCCAGCTACAAATGAATACGTCTGCTATTTAAATAATATTGATCGATACTATAAAGTCATAACCGACAAAAATGCAAAATGTACAAGTAATTCGAAGTATAGCTGCATAGCATCCCGAAAAGAAAACTCCTCCACCGATCTGCGCCTCAACTTGGCATATACACGCCACCGGTCCAGCGCAGACATGTACAAGATACTCAAAAATGCATTTAAGATAAGATAATAAATACTAACGTTAGAATGTAATTAAGATATAGTATAAATACATGAAAATTAAAGTAATTAAGATAGAGTACAAAATACTTGAAAAAGTATTTGAAATACAATTAAGATACTATTTATCCTTGAACGCAAAAAGTCACCGGTCACTTGTCAAGCGGCAAGTCGCCGCTATGTGACATGGATCACCTAAACCCCGCGCACTACGCTAGCCGATAGGGCATGGGCTAGCGTAGTGCGCGGGGTTTAGGTGATTCATGTCACATAGCGGCGACTTGCCGCATTGACCAGTGACCGGTGACTACGCCAGCCGCCGCTGTGTGACAGGAGTCATCTAAACACAAGTCCCAAAAAGATGACAAAGAGATACCACATAACTCCACTAAGTATATGTGACCCAGAACAAAGCAAACTTCTAGCAAGTCCCTGCTCGGCGAGGTCAGAATTCGGCGTCACCGCGTCAGGGCACACATAATAGAAACCTCACTGGCCAGGGATTAGTACACACTGGGCAAGATGTCTAAATGGAGACTTCCAAGAAGGGCCAATGTCCGGGTCAAGCCGAGGGACTCAGGAAATTTCCACTGAACAAGCAAGATAATGGAAAGACGAGACACAGAAAGTTTGAGAGGGAGATCCAAAATATGTAATTAGAGTATTGAGTAAACAATACCATAAAATGTATTTTAAATAGAGTACAAATACACAAAACAAAAAGTACTGAGTAGAGTACCAAAATACCGCAAATTGTATTTAAAATACAGTACAGTTGACCCCCGTTTATCCGGACGGTGCCGTTCCCGGCGAAGTCGTCCGGATGCCGGGGCATCCGGATAAATGAAACGACCGAATAGAAACGTCCTACAGAGCAAAGTTTAATTAAAACACAGAAATCTCGTCAATATCAGCTGTTACATAGTATTGTAGGCACTCGATTCCTGCAAACTTTAGCTAATTGCATAGAGTTGAGCCACGCTGTTGCGCTGCTCGAAGAATGTCAGTGCGGACGCAAAGTGTCAATGTCGGAGCCTTGTTTCTCACTGGAGTAATCGGCACCGTCTTGCTGCACATCATCGGCGGCAACAGAAGCAATCACACCGTCATCAGTCATAGCTGCACACGGGTCATCATCCTTATCAACGTCAACGTAGTCAGAAACTGCAGCATCATCTACGGCAGTCGCAGTGAGCCTCTGCATCAGGAATCGCAGGTCAGCTAGGGGAATGTCTAGGGAAGCAGCAGGCCCTCGGGTTGGAGTTTTCCCCTCTAGAACTAAACAGTTGCTCGAGATATTTCCAAATGACTCAACTGGTCAACGTGACCCAACGCACACAAATAGAAAAGGGGGTCATCGTGCACGGTTGTCTCCCTTTCGGAGGAATGTAGGTCCCTGACGTGTGACGGGAATATACGGGAACACAGCGAAAAGAGTGACGAAGCGGGGTCAGCGTCTCCTCTTACTCACTGTAGTCCGGATAACTGAAGCTGGATTACAAGAATTTTCGACTTTCGTTCCCTGGAATTCTTGTCCGAGTCCGGAAGCTGAAGTCCGGATAAACGAGAACAAAATATATGGAGGAAAATCCGTTCCCGTGCCTTTTGTCCGGATACCGCGGGATCCGGATAAATGAAGTCCGGATAAACGGGGGTCGACTCTATTTTAAATACAATACTCCAAATACGTACAAGTCTGGTCCAGCGCATGATGGGGAGGCAGATCTCGGCCCTCTGCGATGCTTGCGAAGTGGTTGCGGACACCTCGCACCTCCTGCTGACCTGCCCCAAGTACACCAACCATCGAGCTACCCTTTTCCGCTGCCTCGAACGTCTCGGGCACAACCAGCTCACGCTGGCCGCACTTCTTGGCCCTGTGCCTCAGCACCAACAGTGGGCCGTCACAACTGCTTTACTGCACTTTCTGAAGTGCACTGGCCTGGCCTCTAAGCTCTGAGCTGCGCGCTCCAGGAGTCTCACCTTCGTTTTCTTTCTTCTTTTTTTCTCTCTTTCTTCTTTCTTCGTTGCTATATTTTTCTTTTTCCCTTCTTTCTTTTCTTTTCGTTTTTGTTTTTCCTCCTTTTTACGGAGACTCACCTCTTCCTATTCGTCCTTACCTTTCTATTTATTCTTCGTTTTCTTTTGTTTTTTTAATGGAATAGCATGCCGACCTTGGTCTGGCAGACCTTTCCGTTCAATAAATATATATCCCCCCCCCCCATCCCGAAAACGACTTCCGCAGCTCCATTATCATTCTCGCTTGAGAGATACTCGATAAAAGCCATCCCTGCCTTGTCATTATGAAAAACAACTCAAAATTGCTCGGTTTGTGCAACTTCTCTACCCATGTACCCTACGTCCAATTTTTACTGATTGTACATGTAGTGGATGCTTGTTGCAAGAAGGACGAACCAAGCAAGGCAATGAATGTTAGCTGTGGGTACTTGTAACTTGTTGTCAGGAATCAACCAACGAAGTAGTAAAAAGCCAACTGCAACGTATACACCTACCCACTCCTAATACCTTTTTGATTCCGTGTTAGCACCACGAAGCAACTGTGGCTATGAGCAACGCCACTCCTAATTGAAAGAGCAATTGTGAAGTGAAAACGTTTTACAGAAACTGGTTAAGGTGAGCTCGACGAGGCAAAAATTATAACAAAGATGAATATATTTTAGAAAGAAGGTTGAGGTGAGGTGAGGTGAAGAAGATACTTTAGAATGAAGGTTGAGGTGAGGTGAGGTGAGGAAAATACTTCAGAAAGAAGGTTGAGGTGAGGTGAGGTGAGGAAAATTTTTCAGGAAAAAATGTGGTGAGGTGAGGAAAAAGTGTTCTGGAAAATGTTGAGGTGAGGAGAGGTGAGGAAAATTTTCAGAAACAAATTGAGGTGAGGTGAGGCAAATAATTCTAAAATGAGGTTGAGGTGAGGAACGAAGTCCCCCAAAAAATGAGGTGAGGTGAGGAAAAACATCTGTGACAAAAACTGAGGTGAGGGCAAAGATCGTGAGGGCATTTGCCCACCTCTGGTCATGGGGGGGCGGTCTTAAGGAAATTTCGTGCTTTGCGGCGCAGCATCGTCCAGGAGATAGGGTTTTTACATAGGGAACACGACCGTATGGCGGGGGCGGTCGCTCCCCCCCCCCTTAAATCCGCCCCTGATCGGAGCTGGAACAGCAGTAGCGGCCGCGGCGTTCTTCTTGGTAAGGTTGCTGTTGTGCCGTTTTCGCAGTTTTTCTGATTATGCTAACCTGCGAGTGTCAAAAACGATTGTTATAATGAACCGACATACATCAGTGCTCTTCTGTTTTGCAGGATACTGGACACAGTAGTTTTTTTACGTATTGTTCTGGAGCTGAACAGCAGCCATGTATGAATAAAGAAATAAATAGTACCAACTGCAATCAAGTCTCGTGAGTAATATCCGAGCTGGCGTCATCATACATTCGGCACATTGCGTGTGAGCAATTTGCAGTGTATTTCTGATTGCTGGTGACATGTTTCCTGTGCTGTTACTGATGTGTTGACATCAGGAGCTACACAGAAGACATGTCACATGTCATGGACACATGCAGTGTGGGCAATATCGCCACACAACATGAAGTCATCAGAAATGCGCGTAGACTAATCACAAACATATCATATACTAATTAGGAAAGCACTGAGAACTTACCAGAAAAGCATCATAAACCAACGAGAAACTCACTCATCAAGTATGCATCAGAAAAGACCGGCCAATTTTAAACATAAATTCATCAGAAATTCGTCACAAGATTCATCAGAAATTCTGATGGCTCTGATGTCAAAAGTCACTGACTTTTCAACAAAAAATCATTGCTGCATCAGTAATGTACCACCAGCGCCCGTGGTATAGTGGTTAGGATGATCGCTTTCCACGCCGAGGCTGGGAGGTGACGCGGGTTCGAATCCTACCGACTGTGCGTCTGAGGTTTTCCCTGGGTTTTCCGGCAGACTTTCCAGGCGAGTGTCTGCACACTTCCCACTGAAGTCGGCCCAGAACGCATACTAACCCCCTCCTCTGTGCCCACTCCTTCCTGCTGTCTTCTCTCCACGTTTGTACGCAGCTCATATCCACAGTTGCTTCGCGGCGCTAACACGGAATAAAAAAGTAATGTTGCAATGCGATTCCGTTTGCTACTGTGATACTAACGAAGGCGAACTGCGTCTTGCGTGCGTCGCAGAACACGCAAAGCGACTAATTTAAGAACAGTGAACACAAACAGTGGGATAGATAATTAGCTTTATAAACCTATCTTTAGCTAGAACATATGCTAGGTTGTACAACCCCGTCCCCGTATTTGTTCCTGTGCGACCATGCGTGTGCAGCCCTCAAGAAACGTGCGCTCTTTTCAGAGAAACGGAACACAGAACCGTTATTAATTATTGTGCAGTGAAAAGGAAGAGTGCAACGGAAATCAAAGCCGACGTGAATAGTACTTTAGGGACGTATGCTCTATAGATGTCTACAATACAATCATCTCTCTCTAAGCGAGAGTCGGAGGGTCTGGAAGACGACTGTCAACTTCAATCAATGAAGAAACGATCGAGGAAATCCAGAGCCTTGCAAATCTAAGCGCGAAAGACGACCTAACGCCAGGAACCAGAAAAACAAACCATGAAAAAAGAAGATGTAAGCTCTCACATGTGAAAATATGGCAAAATATGCACTTTTCATGCCCTTTCATGCGAAATATGCGACAACGTGCAAAACATACTTTTTCATGCACCATAAAACCCTTCTGATCGGTCCCAAACCAAGACCAAAAGGTTTTTTCATCATCCACATAAGGAAACCATATCGAGAGAAAAACATGCCTTTGCATGAAAATCCGCGCTCCTTTCCTTTTCTAATTCCTTTTCTTTTTATTTATTTCTTATTTCTTAATTTTATTTATTTATTTATTATTCCTTCCTATTTCTCTCCTTCTTCAATTCGTTTCTTTTTATTTATTTATTATTTCTTAATTTTCTTTTTATTTATTTATTTCTGGAATAGCAAGTCGACGTCTCGTTTGGCTGACCTTTCCCCCGTTTTTTTTTTTCCTTTTCGTCTAATAAATATATCCCCCCCACCGCGCTCTACTATAAGTTAACAAGTAAATAAGCAATAAAGTAATAACTAATATAGCAATTATTATATTAATAATATGAATATATAGTAATAGTATATAAAACAATATATATATACGTTGCTCCACACGCTTTAGTTTGTTCTCGTGTTTACATCCTTCGCTCTTGATTTTCGTATAATGTTCCACGTGCAATGGGGTAGGATACCGCACCGCCGCAGTGAAACACCCCATCTGATTTTCAGCACCTATTATTCTTGTTGTTCTAGCTGTAAAGTAACAAGTAAATAAGCTTCGCGAAACCGAAGCGAAGACTTTGCTTCGGTTTCGCGGAGCTTATTTAGTGACTCTAGTCCTACTAAAGTATTACTGCGTCCGCCGACTCCTCGTGACGTTTGTCTCGGGAAAAGTTGTGACGTGATCAGAACGTCCCGACGGAAGCATTTTATAGCTACTACGACAGGTCGACCTAAGAGGGGGGCATAGAAACAAAGCAGTGTCAAATGTCAATGTCGATTAGCTTGCGTGTGGGTTGTATCGAAAAATAAAAGCAAGGCAAAAAAAAAAGTCGGCTCATGTGTCATGTCGGCAAGTTGAAAGGGCCCACCGAAGTGCAATGCAATTAGTCGACACATGAACAGCTTTATGTTGACCGGTGCGTGTTTGTAATGTCGAGCTCGTTGTTCTTAATTGTTGGAAAACCACGCACAACGTTTGTACCTATGACGATTATACGCATTTTCATTGGATCCCAGTTCTTGCACGTGCATCGATAGTGTACGGTAACACGAAACGTACGATAAATAATATGGTAACACATATACATTTGAGTGGGACCCTCGGTTTTTGAGCCATTCAGCGTACCTATATCGCGATACAACTTGAGCTCCCCGTGTCCTCTCATTGTTCTATGAAAGAAAAGTTCGAGGCACTTGACGTACGCAATCCAGTCGATGGATGGCTCTTGGAACGGTTCTGCAGGCCACATGGCTGATTATGCACGCTGGCTTGAGAAGTTGTGACGCTGTCCCCTTCGGTGCTGTGGCTTCCGTTCCCGAGCTTGTTGATGAATCAATCCGGTGCTTCCGTTTTCCGCTCGTCACGTTCTTCTGACAACCGTCGCCAATGTGGGAAAAGGACGGATTTATTCCGCAACCGAGGTGGCTCGCAGAAGTAGGGCGCATGGCCGAGATCAATAACTCAGTTTGCAATGATATCACTTTCGGACGGTCCCAAAGCGACTGACACTCCCATCACATCTCGCTCTGAGATTCGTGTACTATGCTGGCCGTTTCAAATTGGCTAAAGCTTGCAGAATTGCAGGCGAAACATATCGATGGTGCAAATGGGTGTAATAGCAACGCAAAATAATTAAACGCGATTGGGGGGAGTTAATTCGGAGAAACGATGACCGGTGGTACGTACAGTGCAACATTGGAAACACCAACTTTCTACAGTATTAGTGTCAAAGTGTATTCCGCAGTACCATGAACGATATTCCAGAATACATCTCACACTTCCAGTTACAGTCCAACATTTTAATCGTGAGGTCACCTGCACCGTTTCACGAATAAAAATCTTTCGTTGAAACTGTTTCATCGAACGTCCAAGAGAAGAAATATCTGGACACGGTGGAAGATTCATCACGTGATGTTTATTTCCCATAGAAGCCCCCCTACGAACTTTGTATGGTTAAGGATTAGAACGTTTGCACACTGCTAAAATAGAGGGGGGGGGAGGGGTCTGCTAAAACAGAACTTCACCACGTAGCACGCTCCTAGCCAACCATTATTCCGAATTACATACTTTTCTCACCTGACTCGCTGAAAACGGGAGGCGTACGCGTTTTTGTGACGCCTATACCCTGTCACACCTGCAGTCTTCAACTGTCATTGAAGATTGTCCGTCTGCAGGATGTTAACTGCCACAAAAAAGCGCACGCCTCGCGTTTTCCACAATCAGAACAGAACGACATCACTCTGAGTGTTCGTTGCCTCTGAGCGTGTTGTCCGGTAAAGTTACGTTATAGGAATGCACGCACGATACTCCATATATCACACGCCTATTATGAAAAACTTGAAACCAATATACCAACACGCTGGAGCCGTGGTCAGCTCCAAACTATTGACTACCGTAACAGCGGAAGCAAACAAGATGGAGTCTCGGACGCCTGCACATTTCTTGGTTGGTAGACGAGTCAGAACGCTCCCTCTATACTATCACGTCGCATGCCCCGGTAGGGCAGCGTATCCACATAGCTATGTTCCACGCTCATGTTCGTCGACGACATGAGGTCGACGCAGGTTTCGAAAAGACACGAATATGTACTATTAACGTCGGCTTATTTACAAGCAACATAGTTTATGAGTCGGAGATGTGCCGATCATGAAAATTGTACACCAAAACTGAACTGGAAAATACCCCAAAGTACCCTGAAGCACCATGAAGTACAACACCAACGGCCATCGTGGCGGAGAGCAGCGCAACACCTTTTCCATCCTAACAAGTGAACAACTTATGGCGTAACAAAAGACAGGAGTTTTAACGGGATTTCCATGCATCTACCGGAGGGTTCGTAGGGGGGAAGGGGGGCGACGCCCGTAGTTACTGCTTTTCGTGCTTTTTTGCCTTTCTACTTAGGGGAGGGGGACGGGGGGGGCAAGATATTATGGGATGCTAGGGAAATTCTGACAAGAAACGAGAAGGGTAGACACGCAGTCAGCACGAACGCCTTGGGTTACGCCATGCGTTACGCCATCGGTTGTTCTGATAGTAACGAATTAATAAGGCGGGGTCCCATAGCCTCGATTTGAGCAGCAGCAGCAGAGCAACAGCAGCGGAGCAGCAGAGTTGCAGCGACAGGAGCGGTCCCATAGCTCTGGGCGGAGCAGCAGCGCTGCCGAGCTGCAGAAATTCCCTGCTGCCCCGTATCCGAATTTTTGGTTGCTGTGCTGCCCTGTTGCTCTGCAGCCTGAGCAGCCGGTCTCGCAAGCCAATCAGGAGGTTGGTTGGTATTGTTTTCGTTCGACGGTGTTTAGGGTTAGCAGGGCGGAGAGTGACGGCAGAAGGTTTGTGTCTGGTTCTTCTGTGATTTGTTTCTGAAGACCTGGGGGGGGGGGGGGGGGGGGGGACACGCTTGTGATTGCCAGTAGTTTGGAGCGAGTGTTCAATCATCGGGACTGCGTGAAGTGCGCTTTCAGGACATAATTCAGTTCATAAAGTTCAATAAAGTGTTCGACTGAACCTACGTGATACGTATGTTGTGTACCAGAGTTGTAGCTAACATGTTCGCTTGTTTTCTGGAAACTACTTCAAAACCCGTGACCTGGTAACGTACAAGCAAATTACGTTCACGTCCATGTTGTGTGAAAACCATACCGACCACATTTCTTGTGAGGGTCGACGACTTGCGAGCTAGGTTGTTGTAAATGAAACTGACTTTTGAAAGGGGTTCGATAGAGATAGACAATGTTCAGGCTACAAAAAGGTTCGGTAGAGATGGACAATGAACTCGTTACCTTATGAAAAGAGGCAGAAACTAGTGATGACTAGCAAAAGAGGCCTTTGTTTTCGTTAGACAGCTTTATTTCACTATCGGCAACGTACGCATTTGACAGTCACAATAAATCAAAATATCGAATCCTAGTAGCGAGGCGATATTAATACGACAAAATCCTGTAGAAGAGGCTCCGTACAACCCCAGCAGATGCTGCACAGCAGCGCGAAAGGACGAACCTACGTTGAATGTCACGAGACTTCTACACATCAACGAAGAGTCAATTAGGTAATATGAGGCTCAGACCACCACCACAATCATTTCACAGTCCACTTGTGAGCTACAGATCCGTAATATATCCCACTCATATCAGCCTTTCATCTAGAATTGCATTCCTATGCGTGTGTACTAAAAGGCTTAGCTACTGCGTACGCCTTCGGAATGTTCGAAACGTAAACAATGCCGTAGTTGCCAACACGTTTTCGGCCTCCTACGCCGCTGCTGCCGCTAATTCAAAACGATGCTATGGGACGCCTCTAGCAGCAGAGCAGCCGCAGCAAAAAACTGCTCTGCTGCCATGTTGCCGTGTTGCTGCTGCCGAACCGCTGCTGCTTTGCTGCTGCTGCTCGCATAAAGCTACGGGACCCGGCCCTTAGCTCGCATCCGCGCACGCTGATGAGAGAGAGAGAGAGAGAGAGATTTTTATTCTCAACACTGTCTACCGTTACAGGTTTGATAACGGGACCGCGAGGCAAGCCTGTGATGCGGTCCCTTTCAAAGCAGGAGATGCCAACTTAGGATTACAATCCAAGTATACAAAACAGAGACAAATAACGATAGCAATCACAACATATCATCACATATCAGATAATATAACATAACATATCAGATAATCACAACATCTCAGAAACCATACTCTTGAATATACGAAAACTGGGTGCACTTTTCACACACATCTGATTGTAGCGCGTTCCAATGTTTTAGTCAAGTGTAATCCAAAATTTGTTCGGGTTGGGGGAGTTTACGTTGAACTCTGTGTTCCTAAAACTGTATGGGTTAACAGAGTAAATAACAGATATTTTTACACAGCTTACAATATTGTGAAGGAGCTTATATATCAATAGGTGGCATTTATACAAAACTAACTTATATACGTCTCTTATCCCTAACAACGAGAAACCAAAGTAACAATGCCAGAAGGTGCAATTCCAAGCATAATACGCAGCGCCTTTTTCTGTAGCAGAAATATAGGCTGGATATTTGACTTATACGTAATTCCATATGCCGCTAAGCAATAAGAAATGTGGCTATGGATAAGTGAAAAATAGACAAGCAGTCACACTTTTAAGGGAGCAATGTGTTTCAGACGCGACAAAGCAAAGAGCCCCTGTGATTTTTTTTCCTCACGTGAGAAATGTGTCGTAGCCAAGACATGTTAGAGTCTAAATAAACTCCTAGAAACTTAACAGCATCAACTCTGTGAAGTACTGTATTGCCAAGAGTGACTTGGAGGTCTCCACAGTCAATGTGCTTCTGTCGCGGATGAAAAACCATAAAGCATGATTTATTGTCATTCGCTTTCAGCCTATTCGCTACAAGCCAAGATTATCCATTACAAGGTTGGCTTTTTGAAAAATATCCGGTACTGACGTGCCCTCGACGAAAATGTTTGTGTCATCAGCATGCAATATAGTCATGGATGATAAAAACTCGGGTAGTTCATTTATATATGCAAGAAAAAGAAAGGGTCCGAGTATAGAACCTTGTGGCACCCCACATGGTATGTCACGAAGCGAAGACTGGACACTTTCAATTCTCACGTATTGTTTTCTATTAGACAGATAGCTTCGCAAACGTTCCAGCGGTAGACCCCGAACTCCATAGTAGGTGCGAGCTAAAATGATTAAACTGAATGAAAGCCATTCATATTAAGCTGTATGGCGATCCATATTACATACCTGACACTTAGACGTTTAGATGAAACTCAAAGGAAACTTATGGCTCCATTGTGTTCTCCCACGGATGGGAGAGGCATTCGGTTGAACGACTTGGGCTTTGGCAGACTCCAAATTCCACGGGACAAGAACACGTTGGCTTTGGTAACAGCTTGGAACGAAGGGGCTTGGCATTCTCTTTATTGAACCAGCAGCGGGCGCTTTCATCGTTTCCTTTTGTGTTTTTAAACCCTTTGTTTGTGGGCGATAAATTTTCTCTGTTAGTTCCATTTGTTTTGAAAATAAGAGAAATATGGAGAGGTTGGTTGACCCAACTCTGCATATAGGGGCACAGTTTAAGACTCAACGGTCATAACATCTCACGAAGTGATTAGCGTCTTTGATTAAAGTGACTAGTCCAGTCGAAACCACGGGCCTGGGAAACACTGTCTTGTGATTTCTAATACTCCTCACAACCACCGTGCTGCAGAATATTTCAGAAGAAATCGGATCGTGTAATTATAATGAATTTTTTCCTATGCCGCAATTGCCCCGAATAAAGGCCGCAGCGAGCACTCGCGTGACATGCATAAGAGCAAAGCCGCACGCGACTTGCGCATGCCTGTTTGCGCGATAGTTGGTTCTTGCGTGCTAGCATCTGTCCATTATGATGCTTTTGAATAGCAATCACACGTTATGCAGAGTAAAATGCAGAGTAGCACCAATGTAAGCGCAGGTGTCACGACGCAGCCTCCGGTTCAGTACACTCATAGAAAAAAACACCTTGCTGCATTCCCAGCAACTGCGCAGTCCTGCGCCCCACTGGGCCCCTTGGGGACGTCATGCTCACGTGACGGATGACGTACATAGAGGATCCTTGGGGCAAGGTGTATGCGCTGGAGAAAAACGATACTGGATGTCGTCAGCGGACTTGTTTTTATTCGGCATCTCGAAAACCACGCCATTTTGTGGGCTGAAAGTTTCCACACAACATGTAAGCCTGAATGGCAGTTGGACAAAATCAACTTCCGGTTTTCCCAGACTGGAGTAAATGGGGTAATCTCATAAAATTAGTTCATTTAATAGCGTAATTCCTCAGGACCATAACGTCACAATTTTCGTTCCAATCGCGAATCCAATAGTTTTTCATGAAAATCAAAAACGAAAATTACGGGCAACACTGTGCCGAAGTAGACAGCTTTCCGCTGCCCGCAAAGTACGCCGGCAAGACAACATTGGCTGCGCATAACACTGGGTCTAATGCATCCACGTCTCCGTCGACCCCATGGAGGAAGGAAACACAAGGAGCGGCCCCTCCGACAGTTTTCTATCGGGACGAGCGTAGCCGGCTTCGCATTGCATTCTGGGATGCTCCTGTCTACCACGTGACCGCTCACGTGACCCTCCAGACAGCATGGCTCCAGCAAAGCAGACGACGCGAGCTGTAGTTGTGTCGCAGTTCAGATGGCAGTATTTCGTTGAACGCGTGCTTGCACTTTATTTCTGTGTGTTCGAATGTTTACTGTTCTGTTAGAAGACCAGTCACAGTGTGCAGAACGCAAAAGAAGTACGCGGGACCGGGAAGTTCAGGAGAGTTTGTACGGGAAGTTCGGGAGAAGTACGTGTGGCAACGGTTACTTCAAACATATGTAGTTTTCATGACTAAGTGGTAAAGAATGCCGTTCCATTAATCAGATTTGTACAACAAAATATATGAAACGAATCTGCGGCAGAGTTTGAGGTCCCAAATGAACAATCCATGATAACTCGAACACACACGGGCGGACTAAAGCAACTTACCGTGTACGTACGAACAAAACGCGTTCCCGGACAGAGCTCCTTTCAGTTTAACGAGAGCCGCAGCCGGGACAGGAACACATTACCGTACGCCGTTTCTACGACGGTGCTCACATTTTCACAGTACATTACTTTCAAAAAGCAAAACCATACGGAGGGCAGCGAGAGAAACAAAGCCTTGCAAAACCTAAACTTTAGAGGGGATCACGTGGTGGACAGGAAGCAATGGCGATTTTGACTCGAGCGACCGCTAGAGGGTGGCTACGCTACTCTGGAGGGAAGAGCCGCTCCTTGTGTTTCCTTTCTCCATGGTCGACCCCACGTGGAAACCAAACTTTTACAATAAAAAACGGAAAAATACTGGAGACAAAAGCGCCAGTGTTGCCCGCTAAAATGCAGGTTGTCTCACGCCAGGCTTCGCCAACGATGCCGACTGATTTAATCAAATTTTGACAACAAATAGATTTTTTTTTTGGCAAGATATCAAGTAAGTTGATATGTTGATAAGTAAATTTAAAAAGATGTCCAGTGTGTGCCATGGTGTGAAGTATTTATAAGCAACAAGCACTTAACACACCTGACATGTAAGCTGCAGACTTATCCACTTTGTTTTCTACCACTCTCTATCTCTCTGTCTCTCTACAATGGGCCAGCATATTCTTCTCTGTCGAGTGGTTACGATCACAATAGTTTTGTAGTAATACCTGAGTCACGCAATTATTCGTGGGAGCAACATTTTACAAACCACAGCATTTCCCATTCTGCCCAGCACAAATGCTGGCTTTATAAGAAGCGCAACGGCGGCATAGAGAGAGAGGAGGAGGGGAGAAAAGAATGACATGCTTCTTCTTGTATCATTCAGAGTTGATAACACTAACACGGTTCGACTTTATCTTTCTGAATTTTACATTTCCAGACAAATAGTTCTATGCCACGGTATCGGACAAATACTCTGTGCCACGGAATTACAGACGCCATGCCAGCGCTGCCAAATAACTGCTACAAATGGTTTTCATATCGGAGCCCATTTGCGATATCGCATATCTTCCTTATGGAATTGCTCGTTGCTATTGTTTCTCGACAGTTCTTTCTTTCGTTCGCATCTCATGTGAATGGACTCATGAAAATGTATTCTCCAGTGCCTGACATCCCTTGCGCAACAAAATAAAATGTGCAATAAATTCATAAATACAGAGACCCTCATAAATGCGCTGGGATAGGACTCTTTCTTTTAAAACGGAGAAAGGGTGGCCCACTTCCAGTTCCATCACTTGGGAGGACTACGCGATAAACAGTGGACCAGCGAGACAAGCCTGGAAAATTTCGAAGGGGAATGAGCTCGTTAAGGCAGCGCTTACACTGCAAATGAGACAGCACTCATCATCTCTCGGGAGAGAGCTGCGAAAGGCAGTGGGCGTCTTCCAGGCAGTGTTGCGGTATGAGGGAAGGTTAAAGCGACACCGCTAATCGGTGCCTGCGTGCGTACGGTTCGAGTATGAATCATTTGTCAGCCTAGTTTACTGACGGTCATTTAGTCAGCTAATACTGATTACTGGCGGAACTGGCGCTCCGTGTCCGTGCGATAGTGGGTTCGTTACGCCTTCCCCCCTGCGTACAATGTGAGCGTTCATCTAGATTCATTTCGTGTAGGGAGCAGAAATATGAATGAGGGCAAACGCATTGAAGAAAAGCCTAAAGTCGTGAGCCGCCGATATTTCGAACAGGGAACAGGCTCTGTTCTTCGTAAACAGAGAACAGACTCTGCTTGAAATATCCGCGACTCGCGAGCCGCGTTTCTTTCAGTCCACCTTCACCGGAGCGCTGGATTTTTCACCTTTCGGCACTGGTACAGGGTAGTTTCATTGGGATGGACGCTATGGAGACACTGTTGGTGTTTCTTCGAGGTATGCGTGATCTTTGCAGGACCACTAAGTCGAGGCGCCCGGGTCCGCTAGTTACAAAATACGCTTCTAAAAACAAAAGGTGTGCTTTTTAGATTCACCCGAATGTAATATAATTCCAGCGCGAAGCCAAACAGTGTCAAACATAGGCGCCGACTGCGGGGGGGGGGGATTTTCCCAGGAGGGGGGGGCAGAACCACTCCGGGAAGTCTACCTGACACTCATACACACTCATAGTCTCATAGTCAGACACTCAGATTAGACACTCATGGTCTAGTCTGACACTCAATATGAAAGTTTCAATGGATATCCTCAGAACCCCGTGTTTCACGCGAGTGATGATGAAAATCCTATAAAAATTTGCCTCACAACGTAACAACACGGAATTCCTGACACCCTGCCCGACCGTTGTGCATGAAAGGGGGGGGGGGGGGGACGTTGTGCCCCAAACCCCTCCGGCAGATTGAAAACTCTCCGCCTATGGTGTCAAAGTTTCCATTTCTTCGTTGTATGTTGCTCCTTGTCGCGATTTGAGACACGTTTTAAGAACAGATCACTTATGCGAGTGGTAAGAGATGCCTCCCACGTCAGAGCAGTGCTGCTCGTGTGCTATGGCATATCGCATCGTAATCTAACGCACGTGAACGATGTACTTTTGTGAGATCCGAATCTTTATTAAACACATCCTGATCATGTCACAGCACAGTCTACGAAGGGGAGACTTGAAGTTCTGGTGCTATCATCCGCACGTGTGTGCCGAGCTCACTGTAGAGGTACGCCACTTTATTTATATACTGGGATTCAACAACTAACGTGTCCTACGGTTGGGAGTAAACACGTCTGGTAATACGCCGCAAAAGCTATGCTCACTGGCTCATGGAGAATGAAATCATGGCACGGGGGCAAGACAATTATTACAGTTACGTTGTATAGTTGCTGTGTGTATTGTCATTGCCTATATGTGTCTCATGCTGAAAAAAAACAAAGCCCCCCCCCCCTCTCTCTCTCTCTGCACAAGAAAGAAAGGCAGGGGTTTCGCCGAACATTTGTGGAGGTGTAGGGAGGTCTAGGTAAATCACTCGCTGTACTACTCTGGACCCTCCTCAAATGTCAAATGTAACGACGAAGGTATAGTGTGTTTTCCGCGTACTATTATTGAGCCGACAAAATATCTGGTTGCACAAGCGAACTCCCCTTGAATGACTTTTTGCTGGGTGTACGCACAGTACTTCTACAGCTAGACTCATCGAAGCTGTAGTATGCACAAATAAATAAATAAAAATTCAGGTACGGAGAGTGGAAATACAATTCCAGGGCGTCACTGGACAAAGAGAGAGAAAGAGAGAAAAGTAAATTCTTCCCGAGATTTAAGACGGTCTATACAAAGGCAAATTGTGAAATGGGAGCATGTTCCAAGAATAAGGCTTTCTGTACAGACTCACTGTCTGTAAAGATTCGGCTTCTTCAAGAGCCAGCGAGATAACGTTCTTTACGAGCTGTGGTGAAAGAGGCAAAGCTTCCGATGCAACGCTGTTGGCCATTGTGTTGTAGGTTGGGCCCTATAGGGAACGCTAGAACACTTGTCGGCAGGACAAAACTATAAACTATAGTTGTCGACAGTCATTGTAATGCATACGTAGCATCGGTTACATCGGCTTGGTGGCGCGTGCCTGCACTGTTAAAACAGAACTTTGCCACGTGACACCGCCCGGGGCCAACCGAAAATGAAAGATGTTCAGGATACACTCTTAAACAGAACTCCGCCACATGGGACGCCTAAGCCCAACCATTGCACAGAACGATGCCGTTATCACTCCAGATTTGTGGAAAGCAACGTGTCACAACAAGGCGTACGCCTTGTTGTGACACGTATGCAGATATGATAATTGTCACTAGGTGCTGCATGATCGTGATAGAACTGCTAGCTGTACACTCTTAAAAATGAACTTCACCACATAGCACGCTCCTAGCCAACCCTCAACCCCAGTGACATCGTTCTTCCCCTGATTTGCCAATAACGGGGGACGTAAGCCATTTTTGGGGGCAGTTCATAAAAATGGCGTACACCCCCCGTTTTCATCAAATCAAGAGAGAGAACGTTGTCAGTCGAGACGATGGTACACTCTCAGAAATGAACTTCAGTGCATAGAACGCTCCTAGCAAACCATCATCCCCAGTGGCATCGTTCTTCCCCGTGATTTGCCAATAACGGGGGACGTACGCCATTTTTGTGGGCAGTTCATAAAAATGGCGTACGCCCCCGTTCTCATTAAATCAAGGGAGAGAACGTTGTCATTCGGGACGATGATACACTCTCAGAAATGAACTTCAGAGCCTAGAACGCTCCTAGCCAACCATCATCCCCAGTGGCATCGTTCTTCCCCCTGATTTGCCAATAACGGGGGACGTACGCCATTTTTGTGGGCAGTTCATAAAAATGGCGTACGCCCCCGTTCTCATTAAATCAAGGGAGAGAACCTTGTCATTCGGGACGATGGTACACTCTCAGAAATGAACTTCAGAGCATAGAACGCTCCTAGCCAACCATCATCCCCAGTGGCATCGTTCTTCCCCCTGATTTGCCAATAACGGGGGACGTACGCCATTTTTGTGGGCAGTTCATAAAAATGGCGTATGCCCCCGTTCTCATTAAATCAAGGGAGAGAACGTTGTCATTCGGGACGATGGTACACTCTCAGAAATGAACTTCAGAGCATAGAACGCTCCTAGCCAACCATCATCCCCAGTGGCATCGTTCTTCCCCCTGATTTGCCAATAACGGGGGACGTACGCCATTTTTGTGGGCAGTTCATAAAAATGGCGTACGCCCCCGTTCTCATTAAATCAAGGGAGAGAACGTTGTCATTCGGGACGATGGTACACTCTCAGAAATGGACTTCAGAGCATAGAACGCTCCTAGCCAACCATCATCCCCAGTGGCATCGTTCTTATCCCTGATTTGCCAATAACGGGGGACGTACGCCATTTTTGTGGGCAGTTCATAAAAATGGCGTACGCCCCCCCCCCTCCGTCGCAAAATATAACTGCAGAAAGAAAGAAAAAAATTCACCGGCAGCTGTTATTGACTTTTGATATGACGCTCACGAAATGTCTGACATTGTTGCTAAATGTTGAACACTTTCTGCGATTGTCTGCAAATTTGTTTTCAAAATGTTTGCGATATGCTTGCAGAAAGGTTATTAATTGCAGGAAAGGAACCCAGAGACTAGTAAGGGGGGGGACGTACATAGGACAACAACGTCACTTCGTTGTACGTCTTTTCCTTGTCTCCGAGGTCTAGCTTTTTCCTTCACCTCCCACCAAGCACCTGGTGAAATGAACATATTTTTCATCATCATCATGTATAACCAGCTGGGCCGCATCTTATGTCTCATTCGAGGTTATCATAGACTCATCCCTTAATGCCGTATAGAGCTCCGCCGTGCATGAGGGCATGATTGAGGCGCCGAATCCACACCTCATGTGACGTCACACTGCTCACCCCCTGAACCGGCGCCGCGATAATAAACAAATATTATCGCGGCGCCGGTTCAGTAGGGAGATTTAAAAGGATTAGAAGAGATTTAGCAGACTGGAAGGCCTGTACGATAACCGTTCCGGAAATGTGGTACACCAAGCACCTGATTCCTTTGAAGTGGCTGACATCACGTTGCTGATCTTGTATTTGAAAGCTTTCTTTTTGGTTTTGTTTTGGCTTACCACACTATCTACGCCGCAGGCCACAGGCTCGTTCTCCAGTGGGTTCCAGCCCATTGTGGTGTCGTGGGGAACGAGCAGGCCGACAGCGCCGCAGAAGCAGCACTCTCGTCTCGGAACCGGACCCGTATTGTTCTGCTCAGAGGAGACCGCCGTTCAATTCTGCGACGTCTAGTGACACCCCTGGCTTCCCGCCAACGGACAACCGACATTCTTCCCCCCTCTATGTTGAACAGAGTTGATCCCATGCTCGCTTTCCGCATGCCACGAAACACATCTCGTCAGGATGCTGCATTAATCCACCGCATGCGCCTCGATGTGGCCTTTACAGCTCAGTGGCGTTACCGCTTGAGACAAATTGATTCTCCCACCTGTTGCCACTGTGGTGCTCTTGAGGATCTGGAGCACATTCTTCTTCATTGCCCTCACTACGAACCTTCCCGAATCACACTCTCCGAGTCTCTTCGTCAGCTGGACTCTCGCCCTTTCTCCCTACCGAAATTGCTTGGTCCCTGGCCCAATCCAGCCCAGCAACGCTCTGCGCTCAAAGCTCTTCTGACATTTCTGGACACCATCGGACTTCGATCGTTATTGTAAAGGGGCTCGTTATTTTATTCCCCCCATTCCACCAAGCACTGGGGTAGAGTATCGCCTGTTGCGATGAAACTCCCCACTCTCCTAGGCCGAAAATAAAGTTGTTGTTGTTGTTGTTTTGTATCCGTGGAACGCTTCCGATGTGCTAAAACTCCCTAATGTGTGCTTCCTCTTGATTTCCCTGAACCGCACACAGCCAACACCACCTAGATAGAGAAAGCCTGCTTACTCGTCGACGTGACGTAACAACTAAGAGTCAGCCAATCAGGATCGTGTTTTCAACGGCGATCGTAGCCATGGAGACGAACCATCGTCGTCTGCGAGTAGTGATTGAACGTCCCTGAGTACTACTTTACTACGCGGAAAACTTTAAAATAAAGCGCAAAACGGTCCCATATCTTTCTCAAGACAGATTTTTCGAAAATGCGCGTTTGTCTACAGATCCAGGCCTACAGGTTCCAAGTTAGCTGCAATCATTTGCGAGTTCTTGAATTCGCAGAACGGCGAATCGCAGTGGCAGACGAATTCTGACTTTATATGTCCACGAAGCGAAGGAGGGAGAGGAGGCAATAATCAGGCCTACTGTATCTAGGTGGCGTTGACCCAGCTGCCGTTCTCTCGCACCGCTTGTTCTTTCCCCACTTGCGCGCGCACCTGTCACCTGATCTCTGTTTTCCTCTTCTCCGAGGCGGAGAGGCGAGGATGATCTTTGGTTCCCCAGGCACGGCGATCTCCTGAAACCTTCCCGTTAACAGCTGCCGCCGTAAAAGAAGGCGCGCACTTCTGGAAGACGAGGAATTTTCTGACCCGCGAGATTGAAAACTCTCTTGCGCACGAGGATTGCGAGCTGCACTCGTACTTCTTGTGCGAATATACAGGACGTGTTTTTATCCCTTACAATTTTTTGATAAAAAAGCTATGATATGTCGTTCTTGCAGTTGAGTTATACGGCCATGCGGACATCCTCTCGAAGAGAGTATGTAACTATGTGGTCACTTATTCCGGTAGAAAGCGGATTTGTATGCACTAATAGGTAGCGCTCTTCGTCGCATAAATCGTTCTAGGCCAACCAACCTTCAGAATCGTACCGTTTTATCTTCCGATTGGAAAGAAAGTCGACACATAAAAAGGTGTGCGCCCCCTTTCTCAGCTTACCGGGAGACAGGGCGATATCATCCGCGATGATGATTGGCATACTGCGTGCTACGCGGTCAAGAGCGCCCCCTGTTGGTGCCTGAAAATCCGCTCTCTACGATCTGAAATTTACTAAATAAGCCTTTAATTAGGGGATTTCGAGCAAAAGCGAGATAGCTGAATGGGAGACAATCTCCGTTGAAAGTCATTCCATGTTTAAGAAATCCCCAAAAGTGTACGTGCGTTGAAATATTCATCACCGAATTTTGACATGCAAATGAGCCGAAATCGAAACCACGGCGACCGGCAGCGCAGAGAGCACAGCGCTCATTCCGTGCACGTCCGAGGGCCACGTGCTTTGGAGTAATGGAGATGGTTGGAGTATAGGTGCTGATCTGCTGGCCAAACCAACCGCTTTCCGGCCCAGGTAATCTCCGTCGGCGTATGCGATCCGCTCCTAAAGCGCTCTTTTCGGTTTCGGCTCATTTGCGTAACGAAATTCGGCGGTAAATATTTCGCGGCACGCGCTCATTTAAAGCTTTTTAAAAGATAGAATGGCTTTCAAAGAGGATTGTCCCCCATTCTGCTATCTCGCTTTTCAGAAATTTCGTCATTAAAGCGTTAATTAATGAATTTTATGTAATTAGTCAACTTGTAGTACATACTCCCTTCGAGAGGACGTCCGCCTGGCCGTATAACTCAACTGCAAAAAGGACACCCTATGCAGCAATCATAGTTTATTTATAAAACGTGAGTAAAGGAGTTAAAAAAAAAAAACTGTATGTCCCAGGGCTCTGGTGTGATCTTAATTTTTACTCCTCCTGACATATTTCTTTTCTCCTTTATTTTCGAGTTCCTCCATGCTTCTGTGCGTGCTTCTTTTGATTTATGATTCTGCACTATTCGGAGATTGCTCAATATTTTTCATTCGTCATCATTAATTTATCTGTTGTTGTTGTTCTTATTTGCTCTGCACAGAGCCTTCCCCTGGTGTGAACTGAAATACAGCAGTCGTCGAGTCATCGAGCGCAGGTGGCGGGATTCGAACCTACGCCTCACATATTGCCGGTCATGCGTGCTACCAAGTACGCTGCACCGACATCACGCCCTCGTCAATATACACCAGCTTAACATACATGCTCCGCACCAAAAACGTGTTGAAGTAACAGTGCGCCATCAATCCATACCGTGATATCTGAGTGGAAATTTCTCATCCCCCGGGTGGCACAGATAATTAGAAAACGAATATTTTCTTTTCAGTGATACGGCGCACCTCCACGGAAGAGCAGTCCAGCAACAGTGGGCTTCACCTCACCGGTATCCTTCGCGTGCGCTTTTCTGTATGTTCTGTTCTACCGGTGGCGAGTACTTTACAACGGAATAGAGAAAGCAGATGACTCGTCATCCATGCCGCGCGAAGAAGTTATACCAAGCGCGTGCCCGAAACTACACTCTTAAAAATGAACTTCACCACATAGCACGCTCCTAGCCAACCACCATCTCGAATGACAACGTTCTCGCCCCTGATTTGTTGAAAACGGGAGGAGGAGCCTATTTTGTGCCATTATGCACGGCACAAAATAGGCTCCTCCTCTCGTTTTCAACAAATCAGGGTCGAGAACGTTGTCATTCGGGATGGTGGTTGGCTAGGAGCGTGCTATGTGGTGAAGTTCATTTTTAAGAGTGTACGCGCACGAGACTACCTGTGACGTCGCGCAGGCTACAGGAGGCGGGAGAAGGAGCTTCAACACTCTAAGAAAAAAAGGGTGTGAAAAGGTGGTAACTTCTATAGGTACCACCTAGGTAAACATAGCGTCTGATAGAGGGTGTAAAAGGGTGGTAAAAGGGCGTACGCCCCCCTCGCTCACCGAATCAGAAGCTGTAACTCTATCATTCGTAGGTAGCAGGTAGAACTTTGCAACCTTTTAGGCACAACATATGCGACAACTATTACCTCCTAAAAGGTGTAACTGCTCCACCTTTTTTTCTGAGAGTGAAGAGTTTCGGTTTCGATTCAAGCTTCCCCGCTTTTTTTGGCAACGATCGAGTTTCCGACCGCCAAGCCAAATTTGTTTCTCATTTCTGAAGAATGTACCGAACATTTTTACACATTCACTATAAGAGTTTCGAATTGTCCCAGAGTCTCCCTTTAAATATATAACGGCTTGGGCGTTGGTGAGGCTTAAATGTTGTGTTTGTCTTAACCTTGTTTTGTTTTAATTGTTCAGCCTCCCAATTTACGTCACTTCACCTGGTGATGCCGCAACACATCTCGCAGAGAAAGTGCAGCCAGTGATTGATTGACTAATTGAAAAAAAAATATATATATATGGCGATGTGCAGCGTTTGTTCCCATTCTGCTCGTTTACCATAATTATACAGATAGCGACGTAAAGTCTGGTTCGGGCATTATCATAAAATAGGGAGCGGCGGACTAGTCACTAGGTAGAGAAATAGAGTCCAGCTTTACAAAATTTGCGAGTGATTCTCTCGCGTCGAGAACAGCTTCAGATAATCTAGTAAAATTTATCATTTTATTTTTACTTAAAAATCATTTATTTAAAATTTAGTTCTGAAATTTTCGTAAACAAACACCTTTATTGAATTACGAACACAAAATTATGAGGCAACAGAGAGCGCTTTCTCTGGAGAGGAGATTCTCTTGAGAACAAGCAGCATTTTAACGACCGTATCACGCTCTGCTTCCTCCGTTAAGTAAATGCCTTCGGGAAAGGTATACAAGATAATTGGTACCTTTACCTCGCGAGACGGCTATGATCATGAGCGACGCCGTCGGTGCGTCGTTAAATTTTGCCCACCTGAGGGTTCTTTAACGTGCGGTGTAATCTCACTGCACGTTTAACGTCTCTCGCGGAAGACGACGCATTTGAGCAATTTGGACCGTGCCGTCAAAATGCCTTCGTCTTCGCCGGCATTCGAGCCTGGGACCTTGCGATCAGTAACGACATGTTACCAAGCGATGCGATTGATGCATACGTCGTAGAAAAATAGAGTACCACTATATATCATGAAAACAGAACTCGACCGCATAAAACGCTAAAGGCCATGTTACCATGCACATGATGCACAACCATGAACCATCCGCACAGAATGATATCGTTTTGATTCCTGATTTGTGGAAAGCACGGGGTGTACGCCTTTTTGTGACAATTACCATAACTTCATAAGTGCGATGATAAAAAGACGTACGCCTCCCGTTTCCAACAACCGAAACTTTAAAACAGAACCTCATCGCATAGCACGCTGTGCGCCAACTTTTACCACGCATGATAGGGTTACCACATCTGATTCGAAGAAATGAGGGGGGTCGTACGCCTTTTGTTGCAATTATCATATGTCAAAATTAACACAAAGGCGTACGCCTCCCTCCCTCTTCGAATCGGAAGTGTTAACCCTATCATTTGTGGCAATGGTTGACGCACAGCGTGCTATGCGGCGAAGTCCCGTTTTTCGAGTACATGCACTCCTAAAAATGAACTTCACCGCATAGCACGCTCCTAGCCAACCATGATCTCGAATGATATCGTTATCTGCCCTGATGTGTTGAAAACGGCAGGCGTACGCCTTTTTTGTGACACTTATATGCTGAAAGATGAAAGTCACTGAAAGGTTAGCCAGCTGTAGGACTCGAACCCACATCTTCAGGATTGCCGGTCCAGGGCTCTACCAATTGAGCTAAGCTAACACGCCTTCTTAGCGACTTCCAAGGGTGCGTCATCTGAAGGGACAAACCAGCCACTCATCCTCCTTTCACTCTTACATTTTTGCTCACTCATACACACATTCATACGACGGGATTGACGCAGGCGGCGTTCTTTCATGTTCAACTTATATGCTGTTCATAATTGTCACAAAAATGGCGTACGCCTCCCGTTTTCAACAAATCAGGGCAGATAACGGTATCATTCGAGATGACGGTTGGCTAGGAGCGTGCTATGCGGTGAAGTTCATTTCTAAGAGGTGTCACGACTATAGCCAAAAAAAGAAAAGGAAAACGCATAGCAAAACAAAACACAAAGGAAGGACGGACGTATGGAGGATAGAGGAGGTTGAAGGATGGGGATGCGGTGAGGTGCACGAGTTCATCGGGGAGAGTACAGTATTAGATGGGTCTTAATACAGAACTTCACCGCGTAGCACGGTCATAACCAACCAAATGTTGAAAACGGGACAGTTACGCCCTTTTGTGACACTTATGTGCAGTTACGTTATTCGTCACAAACAGGTGCACGCACCGCGCTTTCCACAAATCAATGATGTGTGATAAGAATATTATTCTGTGCAACGATTGGTCTTCACCATGCTATGCGCTGAAGTTCTGTTTTAAGAGGGACGGGAGAGAGAGAAACGGGCCTCGCGGAAAGACCGCTCGAGTGTACCTCTCATCTACAGTGTGCCTCCGTCCCATCAGTATCGTTCATTCTGCTTATGAACTCACTCAGCCCATTCACTTTGAACTCATCAACTCTTTTGTCCTTTTTTTTCTTTTTTCTTTTTGCTATAGTAGTGACGATGCCCACTCGCCTATTCACTTTGAACTCATCAACTCTCTTGTCCTTTTTTTTTCTTTTTTTTTCTTTTTTTGTGCAATAGTAGTGACGATGCCCACTCGTGTGCGGCCAACAACGGCAAGCTACTTCGCCACCCCCTCTGTTTCTGTCGCGCATCGAGAGGAAGCAACAAAGCTCATGCTGTCCACGTTTGGAGATTTGCTGTCATCCCTCAAGTCTTTGTGTGCCAAATTATAACAACAAACATGCCTAAACTCTCACATCGCCCCTTTTGTGCCCCTTTTTATTTCCTGATTATTTCCTTGCGGAATAGCAAGCCGACACTCCCTTTGGCTGACCTTTCCAATTTTTTTTCTTTATTTTCTAAAATTTTCCCTAATAACTATATTCCCCCTCTTTTTTGGGTGTGCCGGGAAACGGTGGCCACATTCGTTACTCGCCACGCGAATCTGCTCAACGACATGTACAAGCTATTCTTGGCTTCCCTTTTTTTTTTTTTAGGGAATAGCAAGCCGGCGTGCTGCATGGCTGACCTTCCCCTTTCTTTTTTTCTGCCAATAAATCCCCCCCCCCCCATTCCTATCACCCCTATCTCTCTTTCTTCGCACGCTCTATCAATTCCTTCACTGTCTTCCTTGTCTCGCGAATATCACTCCCGTTATTTTATTATGGCGCTGTTATATTTGTTCTGCGTATATCAAATGTCAAATGAGGAGCGTGTAACAAAGAAGAGCTATAGCAAACTTGAATATCGAGTTGACGTTGACGTCGCACCTCTGCGAGCCCCTGTCAAGCAGGATGACGGACGCTCTCGCACGCAGCTAAACTCTTTAAAGGGTCTCTGACCAGAAGCTGAAGAGACTTTTCCGCAGTGGCTACCGATAGAATACACAAAAGCAACTTCACATATGAAAATGCATGCCTCAACACCTCGTAGTTTCCGTAAACTGGAATTTTGAACATCGCGGTTCACGCCGACGCTGGCACACCTAGCGTCAAACCAAGAAAACGTACGCATATATAGAAAACTCATCTGGTCATCCCACTGGGATGACGTCAATCGCCCATGCAATCAGCGCGCAGAATGCCGTCACGTGATCAAGCACTACAACAACAACTTTCAGCAAGAACCAACATTTTTACGCCGATATACTTTTGTCACAATGTCTGGAAATAAGACGTATGTATATACTTCGAAATCTGCGACCTGTTTCATAACTGCGATAATCCAATTAGCGACTTCCGTGGAAAGAGGAACTAGCTACGAGGCCACGAGGCTACGACTTACGACGACTTTCGGGACCCAGCGCGCTGTTTCACAGCGTTAGTGTAGTGTGTGTATTTCCAAGTTTTCTTTATTTATATCTTTTGGAACAACGACCAATTTATCGAGGCACACAGACTTCATTTAACATGCCTCGGTTGTGTCGTCAAAGCGAAATTTCTCGGCGGGCATTCAGTTCCGTACGATACTGCGCGTTCAACCGCAGCGACAGGAATGGTTTGCAGCGGATTTTGCCAATCGTATTTGAAGAATGCAGACTATGAGACGGGCCCCTCAGTTTGAGTACAAAGGACCTCCGCCTACAGCAGTCCGCAGTGAATCTATCTTCCAAGACTGTTGCATCTGGATGTGACGAGGTTAGTGTCTTCTGTATAATTTATACAATGAATATACTCTCCTTGTGAGAATTACGTTGTGGCATGCAGATGTTAGGAAACCATTTACGCAACAAAGAAAAATAAGGATTAAAGAAAATTGAAGTTTACGCACTAAATCAAAACATATACTGTACAATTCCGAGTGTTGTTCAGAATGCAGCCATGCCAATGCAGTAAGCAACATCCACAGTACGTAAAATGAAGCTGTGTATTCCGCATCTAGGTGTAAAATTTTAATTGTCACAGCAGTGTGCACCAATGTAGTTCATGACTTCCTTGGACAAGATGTGGAACCAAATGTTGGAAATACAAGGCAGGGATCAGGTACAAGTTTTCTTCTATTTGTTTTATTTATAATATGCAGCATACTGCACATAGTAAAGAAGGACTCTGGATTCTAAACCAACGCAGTTGAAATCCTTAGTTTACCCCAAGCTGTACTATTGTTGTCTAATCTGGGGAAGCACCACAGAGGGCAACTACGATAAAATTGCAGTGCACAAAAAAAGAAAAAAGAAAGAAAGCCTGGTGTACGACAACCATGTCTACAGGTGCAATGTGCTGGACCCTCGTCGAAAAGAGGCCCGCGAGGGGTGCCACTACAATCCATCCATCCAGCCCCTCAGCTCCTTGAAGACATGCAAAATACAGTTAACAAAGTGTTCACTTGTAGATCAGACATTTACAGAAAATTGCCTTGCAAATTCAGGATCTTTTAGCGCCATCCCAAACACTTGCCACTACAGTATGAAATCCATCACTGTACCACCTTACAAGGTTCCACTGCTACGGACCAACTACGGAAAGCAGCAGAAACCGTTCCTATTCCGAATGGAAATGGCCTTCCTGTGTCCAGTTTCAAAACAGTTACACAAACTAGTTGAAGTCTTATTAGAGACAGGCCACTCTGTTATGTATGTATGTATGTATGTATGTATGTATGTATGTATGTATGTATGTATGTATGTATGTATGTATGTATGTATGTATGTATGTATGTATGTATGTATGTATGTGTGTGTGTGTGTGTGTGTGTGTGTGTGTGTGTGTGTGTGTGTGTGCGTGTGTGCGTGTGCGTGTGTGCGTGTGTGTGTGTGTGTGAAAATGTGCACAGCTCGGTGCAATTGTGTATTTTATTTATGTGGTTGCGATTTGCTGTATCCTCGTAGTGGTAATATCTCAGTTATCGTACACTGTTAGGCACGTCATCAAGCTGATGCTGAATTTGTACAGAACCGCACGGTTTGTTGCTCGTGATTATCATCCTTTTTCCAGCGACTCAGCCATTAAAGCCCAACTTTTTCTTACTCCTTTGATTATCAGATGAAAAGTATCAGGCCTGGTATTCTTTCATAGGTTATATTACGGTCACCCACCTCCACACCCCGCTTACTGTCAATCCCCTCACAAGTTACTTCCAAGACTTTATGACCCGCACAAAGTACTTGCTCCACCTACACAAACAAAAAAATTCCTCTACTCTCCGCACCAGCTGATGGTGTCGAACTGGAATGACCTTCCTGCCCACATACCATCAGAACAAAATATACCGTCATTTATTTCCAAGTGCTATGATCATTTTCAGATCGAATGAATTTCTTTGTGGTGAGTGAACGAATTTTGTGTATTTTTGTGTACATCATTTTGGTATTTGTCTTTTTTGGGTACAAACCTCCCCCTTTATGTAAATCTCTTCACAAGGGTCTTTTAAGTAAACAAATGAAATGAAGAACTTCGTGATACTTTCATAGTTGGAGCATTTTTAATGCATATTTTAAAACAGTGGCTGCTAAAAATGTGTCAGACACCGTTACAAACGCTGCCGTCTGTATAAGGTGAATCATGCTTTTTCCCAGAAGCCCAATAATGAATGACGCTGCATCACATATGCTATTTTGGAACAATCTCTGCAGACATATTATGAAGATATTATCTGAGTGCCACAATAAACTATATGAGCCACATTTCATGTTACATCATCTTTGACTACAACATGCCTATTTGAGTATTTGAGCAGCCCAAGATACAAAGCTTGGTTCTACATGGTTCTACTTGGTTCTAAAGCAAAGGTCTACATCCTACTCGAACTGGGTGCGCGCCTTGCACACAAAAGGAAGATTGAGAATGAAAAAATGGCTAGGAAGTAAGCGAGCTGGGGCTTTACATCATGCTTGGAAGATTGAGGTTTTCGATAGTCAACTTGTGGAGTGAGCACTTCTGGAGGACTGAGAGCAGGAACCGGAGGTCACACACAGGGTAACCTGCATAACAGTCTGATTTACTTCCACATAACGATCACTAAGATACTTGAGGTGCATAAACAATACTATTTGAGTGCTATCAGACAGAGTTCGAACGACACTTACGACATACTGACTGAATGGGTGGACGAAAGGATGCGTCAGAACAGGATTGGATTTGTGTCTGTGATGGAATTGAGAGCCCAATGTAATTCTTACCAGGCGGAGCAGGCTGATGAGGTGGTGCTTTGTGCCAGGGATCAGCACAGTGATTTATCCAGAATCCCAAGCATCGAGGGGTGTTGAAAAAAGTTGGAGGGGGGATGGGGGTCATTATTATAGTTACATCATTAGCGACATGTGTCTACAGCTGAAATTGAAACGACACCCCCTGTAGGGGGTACTTCCACCTAGTATCTTGTTAAAGCATGTAGTAGTTACTATGGGGAAGGCTTTGCGTATCCTGTTCACCGCGCAGACTGGTATAACGATTCTCTTGTTTTTTCTAAGTTTGTGCAACACTCATCTCACGAACTGTTGATATGTAGTTTATCTATTTCCTGTATGAGACACGCAAGCTTTGAACAAAGCTAAAGCTATAGTAGGACGCCGAGTATTAATTCAGCTGCAGTCTTTCTGAATAAGTGACGAACAATAACGAAAAGTTCAGAATAACTATTTTGTACGGAAACCAACCAGCGTGATTGTGCATAAGACATGCTTCTTACTTGTGAATATGAGCGCTAGGTTCGTGCTGCCCTCGAAGTTCTAAATGTGCTGCTTTAAGAGCAGCTCCTTGCAACATAAGCACTCGACTTCTTTCGGCATTATTATGCATGAACCACTCCGGCCCCTTTACACGGTGCCGTCAAACACGAAATTTACACAAAACTGTTCATGTGCTTCATCATGATGGATGCTGAAAGCTCATCTAACAGTCTGTCGTTGGAACTTCCTCTTCATGCTGAAGTCGGTTCGCGGCTCAACATTTCAAAAGCAAGGCCTCCAAATTCTGCTGCACGTAGCAGGTCCCTCTCAGCTGCTGTAAGGTAGCTGAAAAGCTCACTTGTTGACTCCACTGTGCTTCCACGTCCATATTGAAGAAGCACCCAGCAATACGGAAGTTGCGGAAACCACCCGAGTTTCCGGTGTGGACTTTCCACCAATAAACGTCGCGGGCGTTTGACGCCATACACATGGGAAAACCACTGCATAATAGCTAGAGTTTTGCGCTGATCGCACCAGTTGAGGGCAGAAATCGAAACCGCTTTTCGGTTCCTTGTTTGGAATAGTTCGCGGCTCCGCAGAGACGAAACGTTTCAGTTGTAACTAGGAGGCACGATGTAGGTTCGTTATCCATACAAACAAAGACAGAGACCCTTTAAGAGCTGCTATAGCAAATGACGCGGCCTGTCAGGAAATAACGGCCAACACTGCGTGTGCGTGCAATCGTGATAGCCGTAGCGGTACTCATTTGTCATGCTCTTGCTAGCGGTGGCGCTGCCATCTCGTGCAGTACAAACCTAGAAAGATGCTTCTTCAAATTACATAAACTGGAAGTTAGCTATACTCTCAACGCCTCACTGGGTGCATCAAAAACTGTATAAAGAATGGCGCAGTTGTTCAACATTTTAAAAAAATCGCTGGAACATTTTTATTGATGTATCCATAAACACGACAAAAGAAGGTGAAGGTGAAATTGATCACGACACCAAACTTCCCCTTCCACCGAAAAAAGAGAGAGAGAGAAGACAATATAGGGACTTCGAAATGCCACGAAGTCAACAGCCTCACGAAGTCGCCACGCGACGTCGATATGTGATAAGCGTTACAAACTGAAAAACAGATAAGAGCCGAAAAACAAGGAACTCGAGTATACGAGAACCTAATACACAACGATCATTACGCCAAGACTTCAGGACGTGTTACGAAATAGAAACTCGAAAGAAATGCGCCGGAAAACATGCGGAACTAATCTTTCTCTTGTCCACTACAACGTTCAAAAGTCCTAAAAAAACATGCGTCCAACATGTCCCAAGCTCCTACTGCCCAAGTGATCAAGAGCAGGATTCTATCTCAACCTTTTAAGTGCATAGGTATACAGGGCGTTTCACCTAACGTGGAAAAAGTTATTAAACAATTACTTGTCTGAATGGGATCAACGCTATTTACCTCGGGGGAGATTTTGCCATGACTTCTGAGTACTTTTATAAAATTCAATTCACGGAAATTGAATTTTCCCAATTGAACTCCGAAATTTGCCAAATCAACGTCCCTTTTTTTTTTTTTTTTGAAACAGCAAGCGCATGCAGGATTCACCCCATGCTATTGGAAAATACATTGACTAATATACAATAATAATAGCCGCAAAAGAAGGGAAATTGTGAAAAGCGTGTCGTTTGTGGACGCTCAAATTGCCGGCCACGCTCAGATCTCCAAAGAAGTTATGCGAGGAGGCCATGTACCTGCCCATTCACATCCCTTATACAAGCTTAACCGCAAAATAACCGCAGATTGGTTGCAACGCAAAGTTATCTGAAAGAAGAGCGAGAAGGCGTTAATTTGACGGGGAACTGAGCTCCGCCGACAATTTTCGCGGCTCGAAACGACGTTTTTCGCATATTTTTTTCACAATTGCCAAAGCAGTAGGGGATGTATTTCACAATGCCATGGGGTAAATCCGACGTAGGCTTTCTGTTTCTGTCAAGAAAACGTGAGGCTGACTTGGCAAATTTCGTAGATCAATTGGGAAAATTCAATTTCACGCGAATTAAATTTGATAAAAGCGCCCAGCAGAAGTAATGGCGAAATCTTCCCCGAGATAAATAGCGTTGAACCCATAATATTCAGAGAAATAAATTTTTACTGCATTTTTTTTTTTTTTTTTTACGTTAGGAGAAACACCGTGTATATTCCCCATGTTATCGGGATACCTGCGCGCAGAGCTCGCTTGATGAGACAGCCTTTCCAACTTTGTGCAAAAGCTGTCGATAATACGGGACAGTAGAGACAGGTTGCAGGCAGACTTGTACGTATTCAAAATACGGTATTTTAAATACTTTTTCCGGTATATTGGTACTCCACTCAATAATTTTTGCGACAAGTATTTTTAAAGTATTTAAAATACTTTTTTCAGTATTTGCTACACAGTTATCAAAATACTCTCCTTCCTGTCAAGCCGTGTCCAAATTTTCAGCTCACTGAAACTTCCCCCCCCCCCTCCCTTTTTTTCTTTTTGGAATTCGCGCATCTGTCATTTATCCTCCTGTACAATAGGCTGGTCCCACGCTTGGCCTTACTTGTCAATAGTCCGACCCCTTCGTCAGAGAACGGTTCCTATTCAAACTGTAAGGTGAATCTCCAGGGGATTAGGTAAAAGAGAATCCCGGCATTTATTACCATGGTCACCAAAGCACCAGCTCCGGTGGCGCAGCGGTAACGCGTGCGCTAGGAGACTGGGAGGTCCGCGGTTCGAATCCGCGGGCCGGCTGTGCCGTCTGGGGTTTTCCCTGGGTTTCCCTCAGATGTGTAATAGGCGTATGCCGGCACAGTTCCCCTGAAGTCGGCCCATGGACGCAGCTATCCTCCCCCCGAGCGGATTCCGCTCGGTCTTCCACTTCACCCTTTCCTCTCCTCCTCTCCACCACCCTTCCTTTCCCGAGAAACATGCCGCCTAATCAGGCAGGCAGACCTCTCGGTTCCTCCCAACGACACTCCTCCTCCCCTCCTCCTCCTCGGTCACCAAAGCAATAAACACATTTTGAAATGCAGTTATTCTTGCGTGCAAATAAAAGATATGTTTAAGTATGGCTGATGAAGTTTATTCCTGTCATTTGTACGGCCTACGTTCAGAATACGCGCTTCACTTGCTGCTAAGACTAAAGTACTTTAAGAGTATCTTAAATATTTCTTAGAGTATTTTGTACTCTACTCAAATTACTTTCACTTTTGAGTATTCTGTACTCTATTTTAAATACTTTTACGCGGAGTATTTGGTATCTTATTTTGAATACTTTTTCGCAGTATTTTGTACATGTCTGGGTGCAGGCAAGCCGGTACTTCATCATGCTGTAGGAAAACCGAGAGGCACGGACAAAAAAGAGGACAACCGTTGTCCCCTTCTTTCGCCGTTTCTCTCGGTTTTCCTATACATCATAATGCGGGATGTACCGACGAAGCGGAAGTGTTTGAGTAGATCGTGGGATGTTAGAAGATGAAGAACACACTCCTACAGAATCTGCGTAACATTAAACAAAATCATCGGCGTCCCAAAGGTCACAGCCACGCTCATTCCGCTATTAACTATTAAAATGCTACCCCTATATAAGAGCAATTAACAAAACAAATGCTGCTTGAGAGATAACATTTGGACTTCTTACTGAAAGATGAAACTGTGGACTTGTCATCCAGAAATGCCATACTCATCTAGCCACACCTTAATCCTACTGACAAATGTTAATAAACGTAGATTGCCTTTGTCCATCATTGCCCGATCACACCCGCACAGCAACGTAACTCACATTCCAACACGCACCTACACACTAAGAATGTATTCCATGTCATTCGGGAATCATATCTTTGGTGTTTCGAAACCCGCTCCTGTCACTTATTTTACAGGGTGTTTCACCTGAAGTGATGAAAAATTGTAACTGGCGACGTACTCGCCGGAGGATTGTGGGACTTTCGGCAATTACCTTCCGGGAACTTTTGCCGTCATTCAGGAAGGCTTTGGACAATTTTCAATTGCGGGTAATGTATTTTTTCAATTGAACTTTGAAAATTGCCAAGCGAGCCTCACTTTTTTAAAGAGAAATATGAAGTCCTCCACGGATAACCACAGAGCCAACAAACACTATGCACAGTATCGCTACAGAAATTGTCTAAAAAATAAGTAAATATTCCGCTTTAGCCCCGCCTGCTTTATTGTCGCAAAGAAGAGCGCACGGAAAGTGCGGGGAGAGGAGGAAGTGTTCCCGCCTCTTGTTTTACCTTTCTTTCCCCGGCTTTGATCTTGATGCTGGTGACAACCGTTTTATCACAAAGAAAACAAATCAACCGTCTTATCACAAAGAAGGCAAAACAAATGAAGGCACCCTAACAGCACCATGTACTGAAAGTCGAGTGCAATAGGGGTGGACGGTATGTGTCTTATCAATGTTCTTTAGCTCCACGACTCTGTTCAAGGCCTTCCACCTGCCCGTCCACCCCTATTGCACTCGACTTTCAGTACATTGTGCTGCTAGGGCAGGGACACTTCCTCCTCTAGACGCCCATTTCGCGCTTTTCGTTGCAAAAATCAAGCAGGTGGGGCTAAAGCGTAATTTGTACTAATTTTTTTTGACTATTTCTGTTGCGATACACTCTTAAAAATGAACTTCACCGCATAGCACGCTACTAGCCAACCATTATCTCGAATGATATCGTTATCTGCCCTGATTTGTTGAAAACGGGGGGCGTACGCCATTTCTGTGACACTTATGCTGTTCATAATTGTCACAGAGAAGGCGTACGCCCCCTGTTTTCAACAAATCAGGGCAGATAACGATACCATTCGAGATAATGGTTGGCTAGTAGCGTGCTATGCGGTGAAGTTCATTTTTAAGAGTGTACTGTGTGATACTTTTTGTTGGGTCTGCGGTTATTCGTGGAGGACTTCATACTTCTGTAAAAAAAAAAAAAGAAAGTGAGGTTCGCTTGGCAATTTTCAAAGTTCAATCGAAAAAAATAAATTTCCCGCAATTAAAAATTGTCCAAAGCCTTCCTCAATGGTGGCAAAAGTTTCCAGAAGGTAACTGCCGAACGTCCCACAATCCTCCGACGAGTACGTCGCCAGTTAGAATTTTTTATGACTTTAGGTGAAACACCCTCTCACTGGGCATTCTTCATTTGCAGCATGGCCATTGCTTCGTTTCATTCTCACCTTTATCTGTTTCTTTTTTTTTTTTTTCGTTTGGAAGAATGATGGGCATTCAGAATGATTCATGAACGCAGCCACCAAGAACGTGACTATCGTGCATGTGCCTCGAGCGGTATTTCACGTCTTCCAGAGTATTGAATATGGAGAGTAACGAATCTTACTGAGGATATTGCGCAAAGCATTGTTGAGGATGTTGTCCGTTTGCGTATGGAAATGAAGCGCCATCGATTGGTGGTCATTTGGGGCAAGAACTGTGTCCCACTTTGATTAGCGGCTGCACCCTTTAGCCCTCAGGGTAGGATGAATACAATGAAGCAACATATCAAAACTGAATTCGATTGGATAACGAGGCCAGTAATGACGCGGCTCCCTCAACAGCAGAGCGGCCGTGAGTGGCGCAAAAAGTTTCGAGTATAGTGAAAATATTCGACGTGAGAAATAATGCAAAACATTCGGTAAAACCACAAACGGCCCGTTGCACAACGGTTGTATGGAAGGATTACCGCTAGATATGTCGTAGAGTGAGGCACACGGATATGTTCGTAAATATTTGTTGGTATTAGGAGAATAAACTTCTACAAGCTCTATGTCGAGGTCACCACATAGGACTGGTTTGCTGGGTATCGGAGAAACAACAAATCGTAATGTACAGATGTTGCAAATGTAAACAGGAAACCTGTGGATTTCAGTCATTTTTTACGTGTTATTAGCGGCAAGCAGCGGTGATTATGGGCGGTACACAGGTGTGACCCACACACGCTCTAAAGACTGAACTTCACCGCATAGCACGCTCTGCGCCAACCATTGCCACGAATAATAGGGTTATCGCTTCTCAGTAGAAGAGAGGGGGCGTTCGCCTTTTTGTGTCAATTTGGATATATGATAATTGACACAAAAATGCGTACGCCTCCCTGTCTCCTCGAATCAGAAGCGAACCCTATCATTCGTAGCAATGGTTGGCGCAGAACGTCCTATGCGGTGAAGTTCTGTTTTTAGAGTGCAGGAGGGTACGGAAAACTTTAGAATTGGAAGATAAAGAGCTTTGAATGCGTTCTGGGCCGACTTCGTAGGAAACTGGGCCGATATTCGTCTGGAAAGCCTACCGGAAAATCCCGAATACGCAGCTGCACTCTTAAAACAGAACTTCACCACATAGCACAGTGAAGGTCAACCATTGAACCATTGGCAATTGACACAAATGGAGCATTATGTTCGTCATCATAAAAAGGCGTTCGCCCCGCACTTTCTATAAATCAGGAGTGATAAGGGATACCATTTTGTGCACTGGACCATTGACACAAATGGACCATTTGTGGAACGGTCCATTGCACAAAATGGTATCCCTTATCACTCCTGATTTATAGAAAGTGCGGGGCGAACGCCTTTTTATGACAATTAACGTGACAGCATAAGTGTCACAAAAAGGCGTACGCCTCCCGTTTCTAGTCAATCAGGGGGCAGAACGATGTCATTCGGGATGATGGTTTGCTAAGAGCGTGCTATGCGGTGAAGTTGGCTATAGTCGTGACGATGCCCACTCGTGTGTGGCCAACAACGACAAGCTATTTCACCCCCCCCCCCTGTTTTAAGAGGACGGCAAGCCGGTCTCATCACTATACCATCACCACCATTTGTTTCAAGAGTGTGATGGTTGGTCACCCTCCATCTATAGCATGACCTTGGAGCTGCCACCGACAAGCAGATGCTCTATCCACTTATCCACTGCTTATCCACTGCTCCAGATCATGCATGTACCTTATTCTTACCTACGTCACCTGCTCAAAGCAACCGGGTTTTCGTTACGTCGTAGCTTTATTAGCCCCTCGTTCCCGTGACAAAACGGGATCGGTATGTTATTCAACACAAGCAAAGCAACAATTTGACCGTATTGCACTATTCGCACATTAGGGCTTCATCCAGCCTAACTGAATCTACACGAGGGCTACCCAGAAAGTAAGTTCTGGATATCATGCTGAAGTGTGACCGGTGTATTTTTTGAAAGTAACAAAGGGTAAAGTCAGAAAATGGCGCCTGTACGAGTCACACAACGGTGTGGGGAAGTTGGTACATCGTAACACGAAGAAACAGCGCAAGGACGACGCTTCGTTTGTCTGTATCCCTTCCCGTCCTTGCGCTATTTCCTCGTGGCACTTATACGAATATCCTCTGAAATATCTGGGTGGGATAGACCGAAATGAGCAAGATTTAATGTTAATTTTTTTATGTTAAACACGAAAATAACATACCCCGAAATCCATGCGAACGTCTGCTAAAAATAAACCTAACCTATACAAACCTAACTAAGCTAATCTAACCTTACTTGATATCACACGATATTTGACATTGCCATAAGCGCCGCCGCCGCTCTAGAAGTGTCGTGCCGTAGTTTATCCCTCACCTGACCTAACCAAACCTAACCTGACCTAAACCGGTTAAAACAGCCGCCACAGCACTCCCTGGAGCAGTTCCATTGCTGTAGTATGGCTTATCGACTATCAAAAAGTGCGAAAACTTGCTCAGTCTCTACGCACGAAACCACCAGTATTGCGGCACTTGTCAATGCGAGGCAGTTTTCGCACCACCGCATCGTATAGAATGATGTTGCCTGCTATGGCTGGAACTAAAGTAAGCATGCTGCGCTAGCGTAACTAGATCATAGTGCGCTAGTTCAAGATATCAAGAATTCGTTCGCATCGTCTTTATCGTTTTCATCTTTGGGAAAATGCGGCCCCGATGTTTTTGTCGTCTGCTCTCAGCCTCTCACAAATTTTCCGAGAACTGCTCGTTTCGACTGCACGCAGTCAATACGGGAGGCGGCGGGTCGCTCTAGTGTCTTAAACATATTGAATACTAAAGGAAGATGCGTGAAAGGCATCTCATTGTCTCAAACTGGCGTCTGTGACTAGCCAGTGAACAAGTGAACTGGAAAGGGATCCCCACAATGGTGACCGCAGTTCGGCAACGCCAATATTTGCAAACGCAGAGATGGAGAACAATGCAACATAAAATAATGCATTACGTCTTAGCAATGAGTCATGCGAACGCATTACATTTTGTGGAGGAGTAGTGAATAACGTCATTACATATTTGCCGGGTAGTACGCAATGACATTACTCGCCACTTGAGTTGAAAGCAGGGTTGGTTACCAGAAGCGGAAACGAGAAATGTTAAACACCCAAATCCCGCAGAAAAGGAAAATAGAAACGCAAACAAAAATATTTTCGTTACCTCTACCGGAAACCGAAACTAAACTAAGTCTGGAACGGTTAACGGAAACAGAATTCATGTAACGGAATTCCCCTACCTTTCCTCTTTATATGCATACAATAATAATAATAATAATGGTACCGTGATGTTCCACGTAAGGTTTGTCTGCGCAGTGTGGCGACATGTTGCACGTGTCACAGGGTAGGACTGGGATAATTTGGACCACTTGAGTTTCTTTTGACGTGCGCCGGAATAATATCTAGCGTGGAGTGGAACCAGCTTCCATCGTCATTGTTTTCTATAAATGCTGATATGTGCCATCGAATCACCACTGCCCTCTACAGTGCTTTGCCTTGAGGGTATTAATAAATAAATACCTAAACAAATATGCATATATTAGTATTCTGTCATTCACATCTAATTAGTCATCAGATTGATTTATTGGCGAAATACATCTAGACAATGCGAATGATTCACGTAGAGGGGTTCCAGTGGGAGGCTCACAAGCTTTTCGAGATACCAAAATAATCCGATCCATTCCGGACGAAACCGCAACGCCGTAAGCGCGCAGCTTCATGGCTGTGCTCGAGTTTGTACCGAAGTTATGCCAAGTTGGTGCCTGGGTCTGTGCCGAGTATGAATGGTCGAAGAAGACCACATACGTCTTCTGTCTTTTCCTGCGTTAAATATGACATAGAAAGTACAGTTTGTTACCGGGAACGGGAACGTTAAGTACCTAAATTCTGCAGGAACGAAATAGAAACGGAAACGAAAATATTTATCTTTATTGACGAAAACGAAAATCCGCTCGGGAAACGGTACCGAAAATCGTCAGAAATCAGTAACGGAAGCGCAAACGAAAACTTTAATTTCTCAGGTACCGGGAACAGAAACGGAAACATTTCCGAACGGAAACAATTATTTTCGGTGAACAACCGTGGTTGAAAGTTCAGGAGCAGCACCAAGAAAATCCTCAAGTAGTTTCCCAACCACCTTTGTCACCAAGAAAGACAGGATCCAATTGGAGTCCTTGAACACCAACTCCTTCTACGCCGCAATGAATCATATCTATATGGTTGCCCATTTAGGCTATGCGTACATCATATCTTGATCTCTCCACAAAATAATTCGTACGTAGCGATTTTGCAAAAACTAGAAATAATATCAACGCTGACGTAACGAAGTAAAAGACTAGACACTTCTCTTTACAGCACGCACTTCGAGCACCACATAGGCCTTCAAGGGAAGTATGTAACGCCACAGTAATGTCATTACTTGGTTAAAGTAATGGCATTAGTAATGCACTTCCTAAACATAAAAAAAGCTTCTTTTTATTCCGTGTTAGCGCTGCGAAGCAACTGTGGCTATATAAGCGGCGTACAGACTTCGATAGATGGAAACAGGGGGTTCATGAGCGTCTTACGCCGACTTCAGGGGAACTGTGCCGGCATCCGTCTGGAAAGTCTGCCGGGAAACCCATGGAAAACCTCAGACAGCACAGCCGGTGATTGGATTCGGATCCACCACATGCCATGCAGTCTACAAGCACGACCTCGGAGTGACCACCAACGGGCAGATGCTTTTATCCATTCGGCCATGCCGCTGGTCGTAAAATAGAAACTAATGAGTAACGTAATATATCACCTTAGAAAACTGCAATAAGTAATGGTAATGAATTAGAAAATAAAGGTGATTTTCCGATCTCTGTGCAAACGCAAGTTGCTTTCTGGATGGCCACGTATTGTACCTGCAGCACACGACGCTAATTGCCGGTAAATGGTCGTTATGCCAGCAATCATTAGGCCGTTTTAGACAATCGGAAGCTGCACAGGATACGATACTTCCGACAACGCGTTCAATAAATCGTTCTTCTTTCGCTCCATCGATCACCCAATGGCCGACAGAATGGTTGACATCCGACTAGGCAGCCTTTGGAATAACAGCGATGCGTATCCTTCTTTGGTTCTCTTCTGCCGCCACTGTAGCTCTGTATAAAGCGAAAGGGTCTGTGCTTTCTGAATGTGTTCTTTCGGTTTCACGCGGCGTCTCCGACACTCCTATACAGACAAGCCAAAAGAAGGTAAAAAGAAAAGGCACCTGCGTGTCTATAGCAGGGCCATTTCACGAAAGATGATCCAAACCGCGCGCTCGACCATCACCGACCTTTTCCTTTTTTTATTATTCATTATTGTGCATGTAGAGGGCCTACGTGGAGGAGGATTGTGGAGGTCTCAGCTCAAAATATGTTGTCTTCAATGTTTGGGGGGACCTAGTTGATAATAGGGCCAAGTGAGACAAGCGGATCTCACATTTTGGCCCTTCGCCCTTGTTGTATCCCATCGCATTCCAGGCGTGATTTTTATGTTATTCGAAGGCGCCATGTATACCTCATGCAAAATGGGCCTCTCCCTCACCTTCTAATGCTGCGCGCAAAAGGCGCGATTTCGCGTTTCTTTCCCGCTTTTTTAACGCCTTTCCCTCTCGGTTCGCAGGTAGAATAATCACGGTCCCATATTGCGTAGTATGTCACGTATAATCAAAACAAGTTTCGTGTTTCTGTGTGTCCTACCTCTTGCGCTAGCGACGTCTGAACACTAAGGGCCCGTACCCACATGCGGAAACCGCATGCGGGCTGCCGCTGGGCGGCAAGGAAGAGTGCTTGCCGCCCAGCAGCCGTTACCGCATGCAGTTTCCGCGGCTCTCAAGATATCGACACTGACGACGCTGTCAACGTGCTGCGGACTGCGTGGGCGACCGGAAGAAAACAAGAGCATGACACAAATTGCGCATTGCGCGGTCGAGATAAAGGGGAACGCAGAGGCGGCTTCTCGCACACCGCGGCGAGAATTTACCGCGTGCATTTGCGGAGCAGAAAATTCTCGTCGCGGTGAGGGAGAACCCGCCTACGCGTCCCGCTTTATCTCGACCGCGCGATGCACAATTTTTTAGCGGCATGCCGCTCATCTTTGTCCAATCAAGTGGCCAATTGAGATTGCGTCACGCTGTTGTTTTCTTCCGGCCACGCACGCAGTCTGCAGCACATTGACAACGTCGTTAGCGTCGACATATTGAGGGCCGCGGAAACCACGTGCGGTAGCAGCTGCTGACCGGCAAGCACTCTTTCTGCCGCCCAGCGGCAGCCCGCAGGCGGTTTCTGCACATGTGTACCGTATTATTATTATTATTTTATTTATTTTCATTTCCGCAGAAATGTGGGCCAGGTACAAAAGGCATAAGCCTGACGAGGTACCTGGACCAGGAAACAACAATAACAGTAACAGAAATAACATGAATAACATGCATAACATAACATGACATGCAGTCGGTGTTATATAATTTTTAGGGTTGTATTCAACATAAAATTTCTGGCTATTTTAACTACAAGTCATGACAAAACATATCAAGTACACATGGCAACGTGCGACGGGTTAGTCTTATGTCATAATAGAGTGATATTGATGGCAGATTCTAAATGTGATCGGAGTACACGCTTGAACTGGGTCTGTGTACAACGGGGGTCCAAAAAACTTGAAAACTTATTCATAAAAAGTGCTATTACGTACGGCAAAGCCTGTTTGCCGTGGTTTGTTCGAATCATCGGTACAATGCACTTCCTGCTTTGTCTTACATTATACGGCGAGATTCTCGTAGAAAAGTCTATTTTTTCATCCTTTAGCAACTTGTGAATATGAATTCCTAGTTTCAAAATGAACATGCGAATACAGTTAAAACACGCGCATTCGCAAAACGTTCTTTGGAGCTAGTAAAAAAGTCGGCATTGGTGATGAGTCGCACTGCCCTCCTTTGCAGTACACGCAATTTATGTAGATTCTCACGCGTCGTGTTACCCCAGATCAATAAGCAGTAATAAAGCTTTGAGTATATGAGTGTGTAATAAATGTCCCTAATCAACCATCTTGGTAACAACATTCTAATGCGGCACAGAGCCCCAATTGATCTCGAAAGTTGTTGGGCCAAGTGGGTGACATGAATGTTCCAGGACAAGTTTTCCTGGAACCAAACGCCTAAAAGCTTAGTCTCACTAACTTGCATAAGTTGCATCGAGTTGACGCGTAGCGAGAAAGTTTGGTCAACAACAACAACAACATAGATGAATGGATGATGATGATGATGTGGGATGTTTCCCTGCGTTGAGTGCAGGACCCTACCCCATTCCAAAAAGGTTCACATGAAAGGATGACGAGGGAAGTTTGGTCAAGTGTTTTGTTAATGGGCCTAAAGATCATGAATTTGGTCTTATTAGTATTCATTTTGAGCCGATTTGCTGACAACCACATGGAGAGGTCCTCCAGATAGTTATTTATAGTTGTGCAAAGTTCTGTCAAGTTACTATTAGCGAAAAATACGTTAGTGTCATCAGCATACAGGACGATATCCGGAGTATTTGGAATATTAACTATATCGTTTATATAGAGCAAAAATAACAGTGGACCAAGAATGGATCCCTGCGGAACATATTTGATTATCCGCCTGTTGGATCCGATAAAGTCTACTTTGACGGACAGAGAGCGTTGCGATAGATAACTTTTTATTAGGTCATGCGGCGTACCACGTATTCCGTACAAATAACATTTTCGAAGCAAGATGTCATGCTGAACAGAATCAAAAGCTTTCTGTGAGTCTAGGAACAACCCTACAGTATACAGCTTGTCTTCGATATTTTGCACAATCTTATCTCTGACCGAAATTAATGCGGCTTCAGATGATTTTCCTTTTTCAAATCCGAACTGGGCGTCTAATATGATATGGTGCTTCGAGAGGTACTTTGAGAGCCTATCATTGATAACTCTTTCGATTACCTTTGAAAACAAGGGTAAGACAGAAATGGGGCGGTAATTGTTAAGATCATTTTCATTACCTCCTTTACTTATGATGGTAACTTTAGCAGTTTTTAATAGGTCTGGAAAAACTCCCGTTTCCAAGAGACAGTTACAGATATAACAAAGCTTATCACTGATAAGAGGTATTATGTACTTAATAGGCAACGCCTTGATATTATCGACGCCACCAGCTGATGAATTATCTAATGATCGCAGTATGCTTTCAACTTCAGAAACTGTGACTGGAGATAAAAAAACAGAACTTGCCGGTGATTGGCCATTAATGCTGAAGTTGTTATGACGTACACTGCGTGTGCCAATATCATCGGCTGCTCCCACGTTAATGAAATGATCGTTGATTTTATCAGGTAGAGTTTTTCCGGTGTACGTCACTGCATTAATAATTACTTCTGTCGGAGGGGGATGCGACGCATCACCAAATGCCAGGTTCTTGACAGTTCTCCATTTTTTGTGTGTTATTTTTTATATTTGTAAAGTACCGAGTGTAGTACTCTTCTTTAGCTTTCCTCTCTGTGCATAATTGGTTGCGAATCTTTTTAAATTCGATCCATGTGTTGGCATCTCGTGTTTTCAAGAACGTCTGATACAGTTTATTTTTCTCTTTTGATGCGGTAATACAGCGAGCTGTTTACCCATGGTTTTCTTATTTTTTTAGGACGGTGGCATGTCGTTCGTGGAGGAAACGCTTCATTATAACATTTGACAATGTTTTCGGAGAATATAGAGTACAATATATTGGGATCTCTTGCGTTGCAAAAACTGTCCCAGTGAATAGACGAGACACGAGAGTAAAAGTCGTCTAGTGAGGAGTCATTAATAGCTCGAGTATTACTAGTAATTCGCAATGCATGTGTGTGTACCCTGTTCGTTGTTCTCAAAAAACAAAACACAGGGAGGTGGTCGCTAATAGGAACACAAAAAACTCCCGAGCTTGCGAACACGGTGTTAGTGATGCATGGGTCCAGCAGACTTGCTGCTGATGATGGGCGAGTAGGTACAGTTATATTATTATGGTAACCATATGACTCAATAAGATCTATGAAATCTCTTTTCATATAAAACATCCATTCATATTGATATTTATGTCTCCAATAAGTAAAACTGGGAGCTTGACGGAATCACCATACAATAATATAGTTTCGACATGATTCAAAAACACATTATTGTTCCCTGAAGGGGGCATGTTGGCACGGGCCCTTAAAGGTTTACAACTTTAGCAATTTTTGAACTGCGATTTTAAAGATGTGACGGTCTAGATAAAAATATCGGCATCATGTCATAGCATGAATAACATAATGAATAACATATTATGTTATTTATGTCATTCGATAGAAGGAAGCTTCTGCTATATGATACTGAAAAAGTACATAAGTACTATTTGTAATACACGTTCTTGTTCTCTTGTTTCGTTTTTTCTGGACCCCCGTCGGCACTGATCCTGAAAGACGGCAGTGAGTTTTCGTCAGGTGCTGTCTTTGATATTATTGTTTGGCGTTAGTGAGGCTTAAATGTTTCTCTGTCGTAATTGTTTACTCACCTCTGCAATTTATGTCCCTTTCGGGATGTTGGGAGGGGGGGGGGGTTTAATGAAAAAAATAAAAAAATAAGTGAAGTCATGTTAGGGACACCTGAGATCCGCACCAGAAAGTAGCACGAGGGGGGTATCGTTTATCGAAAGAAAGAACAAAAAACTAAGAAAGAGAGGCAAAGAAGCACGGGGCGTCAAAAATCATACACTGACCCCTACTTCCGTGCCATTTGTTGCCATTTTTCTCTCTTTTACTCTTCGCAACTTTTTTTTTTTTGTAGTTTCTTGTTTTTTGTTTGTTTGTTTTATATGTCCTGTTTATACATTACGAATACGACAGAAGTTGAGAGGAAATCCCTGCTTACTTCAAGGAACACAACACGATAAGATATGAGACACAGCATTGGGACGAATTGAGTTTCAAACGCTCTTATACATTTTAAACACTCTCTTCTCAGAAGAGAACGATGTTCGCTTCGCCCAATTGTTGTTTCCCAAATGTGTTTGAAATTATGGAATGTCCTTGTGCCAGATGTAATGTCCTTCGGCTGGAACCTTCCTGTCAAGTGCTCCCATGAACCCCATAAAGCTTCAATATTAAGGTTCTCTCTCGACCACATATAGAGATCTCGAAGTGTGAGAATTTAGCCCTATAGAACTTCCTGCAGGCTCCGTATTCCCTTATCATAAAGAAGATATCACGAGTCTCATTTCGACTACGTGTCGAGAATCGTTTGCGATGAATGAAATTTTACAAAAACGTGTATAAGCGAAACTAAATAAAGAACAAGCACGGAATTAGTGCGTGATTTTGACACCTGTTGCTTCTTTCTGGTGTGCATTTCTGTTTGGAACACACTTACAATGCGGATCTCAATTACACAATTACAATGCGGACACGCGTTTGTTCGTTATCCGAGCTTCATCGGGAGGGCAAGAAAGAGCACTCCGTCGCAGAGCGAGCTGATGTGAAATGACCAGCGACAGACGCGAATCCAACACGCACCGACCAGTGAACCACGCTTTCTCTGCTGAGAAGGTCGGAGTTGTTTTGTTGGAAACCTTGTCTTCCAATACGCTACGACAGTATGTCTCTGCGCGTGACAGAAAGAAAAGGGTGGTGGTGATGAAAGGGCTCGCCGTTTTCGGCCACACAGAGGTGGGCAACGTCACGACTGACGCCCTGGGGAATCTGCGTCCTGGGCCGACTTCTAAGGGAACTGTGCCGACATATGTCTGAAAGCGTGTGAGGAAAACAGAGGAAAAACCCCAGACAGCATAGCCGGCACCGCCCTCTAAATCGACCAGTCGAAGTCACCTTAGACGTCACGTGTAGACGCCATATGTAAAACTTCATCCAGCAGAGCTACTGGTATTTGTTTTAGATAAACAAAGAGCGAACGGGCATCTTCGCATCCGGTTTAGATTTCAGGGTGACCTGCCAGTAACAAGCTAAGAACAAGGGGTAAAAAAAGAGATGTGAAGAGGGCATAGCCTCCGTCATAACGTCGGGAGGGAGGCGGGATATATTTATTACAACAGAAATGGGAAAAAATAGGAAAAGTCAACCAAACGGTATGTCGGATTGGTATTCCGCAGGGAAATAAAACTTAATTAAACAGAAAAGAGAAGAATCAGGAAATAAGGTATAAACTAACAAAAGGTGAAAGAAGGCGGTGTGCGCGTCGACTTCAGTGTTGTTTTCTTAACTTTCTTTCACCACCACCACCATGAGACAAAAAAGATGAAGTTTTTAGGCCCGCACACTGCTCGAGATAATAAAGCCAGTTTGGAATGGAACAACGGCTAGGTTGGTTGGTCCATGAACTACAGAACAAGACACGGCATACGTAAAACATTGCCTTAGTTCGAATGCCAACACCCTCTTTTATCAAGGAGCTGTTGCGAAGGCGCTTCGTCATGTGTGTCGTGTTTTTGGTGTTCCATGTGTCCCGTACTTCGTTGCCTTCGCAGCAGTGCCTTGAACAAAGAGTCACATTTACGGAGCAAGCACTCAACAGACTTCACCATACAGCCGTTAGCGGTTTGACTTCTTCCCACTTCTTGACACACAATTGCTATTCGGCGGCAAAAAAAGGCGTCGACAATCGAACCCTCTTCCACCACTCTTGTTTGCGGGCGTTCGGCTCGTCGCTATTGCCAGCGCAATAAGTGTGTGCACGTGACATCCGTGTAATGTCATCCGCGCAATAAATGGGACATCGGCACGTCTTATCCCTCTGCCATCGTGGCTCCCCCCCCCACCCTGTTTCACGTGAAAAAAGCACCATTGGAACCAACGAACATTTCACTACGTGTTCGTGTCTTCCGCTCGATGTCGAGGTACAAGCAAAAACGAGCTGCGTTGAGCTGGAACGGGGAGTCCAGATGCTGAACTGAATATAACCATTGCTACCTTCATTTTTTTTTTTAAGTTGATGCGCTCGTACCGTCACGCGACGGCACGTGAAAGCCATTTTCTTAGGCTGGGAATAAACGTTGTGATTTGGCCTTCGCGCGGGAGCTCCAGACGAAGATCGGGGCTTACGCCTTTCTGTGGTAATTTGGATATGCGTGAATATGCGGTGGAGTTCTGTTTATATACAGTGTGCTGTTGAGCGATAGCAGCTGAGATGAGCTGAGATGGGATTGGCGTCGATAATGGTAACGTAAACTGCAGCAGCTGAACGAACAATTGCGAGCAACACACCATTTAAGCCTCATCACCGCCCAAGCAACGATCTGAATTGGTAATCGATTGCACACTTGACCGGTAATCAGGGAGGTGCGGGTTCGAGTCCCGCCACCTGCAGTCGCTGAGTTTTCGTTAACTGCCGTCTCTGATGTCCGCCACAAGGAATCCCGAAACGAAAAGCGCGGCAGAGAACAAGGTCCGGAGTCACTGAGCGTTCAGTATATGAATGCGCGAGTTCTCAGCAGAATACAACAGAAAGCCACGTATGCCGTTTATCTTTGAAGGACGAAAGAGGTATTTAACGTGGCTCGCAATCCTTTCTCATTCGTCGAGCTGTCCATCAGGAGTCACCACGCCAAATAGCTTCGCTGTGCGGTGTATTGTCACTACACAATTAAATAATTTACAAAAACTGTCGGAAGAAGCAGTCGCGGACGGTTAGCACCAACCTCGTGTGACGTCGAAAAGTCCCCGCGCCTTTTTCTTTTGTTTCTTTCTTCGTAGATCACGCGGGGTTCATTCCCGCATCAGCACCGGTGGTCAACATCACGGGTCACACGTCAGGAGAACAGGTGACGTCACGACGTACCTTCTCCTTTCCCCATTCTCCGATACCCTCTTTCCAAGAGTAGATGAGTTTTGAAAGGTGCGCGAAACGGAGGCCTCACGGGCGCTCTGCAGGTCACCCGCGCTCTCGTTCTTTTGGTGGAGCTCATTTTATTCGTTGCAGAGCACGCCGCTGCCAAAAACAAACGAACCAAAAACTGGGTCAGTGTAGTGCTCCTTGAAGAGTTATTACACCTGATCTCGGCTTCTGTGCTAACAAGAAAAAGGGTAGCTGTAGATGCATGGCAAAGAAACGGCTCAGTGGGTGACGACCGGCAAGCATAGTCTTCTTTATTTGCCAGTTAGTTCGTTTCCCTGAAATGTAGAAGGATGCACTCCTGATGCGCGCGATTTTGGCTCCGGGTAATTTGTATAGGTAATTCGGTATCGGTATTTGTAATTGGGCGATGGGTATTTCAACGCACCTGCTCGTTTTATGATTAAAAAAAAAGAACGCCTTTGAACGAAGATCGTCTCCCATTCTGCTGCCTCACTTTTACCCGAATATCCCTAATTAAATAATTAATTAATGAGTTGTACTAGGTAATTAATCATCTATAGTAGTTACATATTCTCTTCCAGAGGATGTTCATCTGTAACTCAGCTGCAAAAGCGGCATCCATGCTGCCTTCGTAGACTTTTTTATTTAAAAAATTGTCATTATTAATAAAATCTGTCATGTGTAGCTGCTTTGCCAAAACGTGTGTGCTGATCTGCAGAGAGGATAGAGTCAAGGTGAATTGCTACGGACTGCTGTCGCGTGGGGAATGGAGAGGCTTGCGTTTCGCGATGCACGTATAGTGCGCGGATTGTTCTTCTTGTGGTGATGGGCGTCAGCAAGCAAAGCGTCGCCAGCGTCGTAGAAGACGGGGAAAACGGTGTGGGAGGCCAATCTAGGAACTGTGTATGCAACTTCCAAGTCCCCGGCAGCGCCCATAGCAACTGTTGAAACGGATTGCTGATAGGATTCTATAGCTTGGTCCGCGAGCTCTGCAAGCTCTGTTATTGCAACATTGCGGTTGCATATAGCATTGTGCGTACCACTGTAGGGGAACACTGAAGCAAAAGCTGCCGAATAATGTGGTCGCTGTGAGCATAGTACCCATACGTTGCGCATCAGTTGAGATGTTGATAGTCAGTACCAGACAGGAGTTCGTTAATACGCTTCTGTTCAGAGGTTGTACTGCGCGGTATTAGTGCGCGGTTCGACTGGGCTCTCAGCAGGTGGACAAGTGACAGCATCGCCGTGTTATGTGGACAGACAGGTCAACAGATTAGTAACGGATTAACCTCTTTCCTTCAGGATAACGGACATTCCACCAACACTATAGTAGATGTGACGTACGAGCCTGCTGAAATCTAAAATCCAAGGCAAAACGTTGCCTTTGCAGTGAATCCATTTGCAAGTTGGGTAGGAGGAATCCGGAAAGCTAATAAACTAACGGAAGCAGCACACAAAGTTACATTATCCCTAAGCCACTATCGGATGTACTTCGACGGTTTCATCAGGACGGTATAGACATCGCAACAAAGAAAAAGAAATAAAGAACGACGAGGGATGTCCCGCTCCAAGTGTCCCCACAGGCAGGAAGACAGAGTCAGTCCTCTACAGGTTCAGGACGAGCCCAACTTTAGCTAAGCAACTTCTTCACAGTATACACTTATCAGATAATTCAAGATGCGAATGATGGAACGAACATACCCCGAAAGCACAGCGAGAAGAAAAGGTATAGGACGAAAGGGAGACACACAACAGAAGCGTTGTATTTTCTGAGAATGCTGCGTCACCAATCACGCCAACTTTGTACCGTTATTCAATGTAACGAATTCAAAGCAAGCGAGACGACATCATAAAATTCTTCCCGACTTAGGACAAAGGAAGGAAAAGACACATTCCCCCCACGAGCGAACGAAATAGCCCTGGGGGATTCTTTCCCCAGTTGGGGATGAGAGCGCAGTACGACCGGCAATTAAAGTTCTTTTCCGCTTCAAAGAACATAGCGAACCCTACATGAGACGCAGCAAGACATTCAAGAATGAGAAGACATACCTCAGATAGTCTAGAACTAGGGTGTGGTCCCAGTTCTACTCATCGTCATAGGTCGGCGAATTCATTCATGATGGCCTTCACCGACTTCATTCACCATCACCTCATAGAGAATGATGTGATGTTGAATGAAGGGCATGATGTGACGTGAAGTTGAAGTTGAATGAAAGGCATGACGTGAAGTGAAGTTGAAGTTGAATGAAGGGCTATGATGTGAAGTGAAGTTGAAGTTGAATGATAGGCTATGATGGGATTTGAAGTTGAAGTCCGCGTGATGGGTTTTGAAGTTGAAGTCTGTGTGATGGGATTTGATGTTGAAGTCCGCGTGATGGGTTTTGAAGTTGAAGTCTGCGCGATGTATTTTGAAGATGACGGATAGGTTTTGAAGCCGACAATGTTTAGTCGATGTCTGACGTTCACGTGTCGTGACTGTTACTTGTGCGAACGCGTGCGGAGTGAAGGGCAAATGTGTATTGGAGTGCACCGAGCGAACATAAACGCTTCGCGTTTCGTGTCTGGTGTGGGCGTATGGGCCTGACACTGGAGATGCCTGGTGGACTTCCTCCCCCCCCCTCGTTGTGTATCGGCGGTCGCAGGGAGGGAAAGTGTTTGGAACGCGTTACTCTCTCGCGTAGTGGAGCGCGAAGGGCAATGTCATGTAGCCGGAGGCAACTGTATGTTGCGAATGTGAGCGGTTGGTTACATCGAGATGCGATTTTGCGTTCTGCGGTCGCGCGGTCAGCACGTTGCGGTTGTTCTGTTTGACTCATTTGCTCGCTTACAGCTATAATGTGCGTATATATGTATATTGGATGGGTTTGGATTTGAGCCTCCGCCTTCCGTCGCGTACGCGCGTTTTACTAGACGAAGTAGATTGCTGTCGTGCTGACGAAGTGTGTTTTATTAGGCTTATTTTGTGTCTTTTTAGATTGCTTATTTTTCCTTTGTGTGCTTGGGATCCAAATAGGACAAGACCAGGCTGACATTGTTTTTGTGGACGTCTTTTATTTTAAATGTAATACACAGAGGTCACTATAGGTGTCTTATTTATCTGAGGTGCATAGGTCATGTTTTGGGGAATTATGTGTTCCGCATGCATGTGGCATCCATCGGACACAAGTGTTCCATCAGAAGACGCAGCTGCTATTTCTTATATATTCATCACCAGTAAAGTACATTTAAGCAGAGATGAGGAAGTTAGTCACCACCCAAAAGTTGCTAGTTACGAGATACGTCATTAAGCTAAATATGTAATGAAGTTACAACCTTCAAGTTCTCAAAATGAAATTAAGTGAGAAATGAAAGTTCTTGCCACCATGCTGAAATTAAGTTGGGAGCGGAGTTCCGAATATACATTGGGAACAAAGTGAGAATGGAATTCCAAGTTCTGCGAGTTCCCATTTTCCGCGCACATTTCATAGAACCTTGCCAGTGGCCTTCCCCGTTAAAAAATGCACACCTCGAACTCCAAACGAACGCTCCGCTGCGACCTAACTCAGAAGCACGTCGGAATTGTGGTAGCGTACATCCAGTACACCGCGCTGCAACAAGGCGGAGCAGACAGGCTGCTGGCGCCGCGCACGTGCAAGAGGCGGGGTCACTGTCGTCGGATTTTTCAGCAGCAAAATAAAAAGAAAGGAGCCCGCGTTGTGCGTTCTGCCTGCTTGGACGTGAAGCGAAATAGAAATTTCTAACTTTGCTCATGATACTTTTGCGAAGTTACCTCAAAAAGTGAATAACACTACAGTCACGTGATTATGATGAGAGGTTGTTTCAAACATCAAATAAAAACAGGTAAGTGTGGGAACTGTTGTAAACTGTGTCGACACATATTTATTCACAGATTGTGAGAGAGGAAAAGAAATTGTTTCACGGACTGTAAGTTGGTGGTCTTCCGGGCCCCTTGCAGTCTTCACTTCAAGTTGCGCCTCACATTCTCTATGTATTACATGTGTCCAAATGCTTCGGCCGTTAAGAATTCACTTAGCTTCGTCCGTATATACCCTCCTCGGAGGTACAATGGGTTACACTTTTCCGAGGGCAGATTCTCAGTTTTTGGTGTCAGTGATTTATCCAGACCCCCTACATCCCTGTGACACCCCCACCCAAAAGAAAAAAGTTTGGCGACACCCCCTGCAAAAAAGGGGGATTGCTGTTTCAGATGTAATGACATGTCGGTAATTATACGCAGGGTATCGAACCGAAACGTTTTTCGTTCCGGTTTTCGTTCCGGTTCTATCATAAACGGTCCGGTATCGGTTCTGCTCCGGAGCAAAAAAATAACGGTTCATACCGGTTTTAACCGGTTCCGCTTCTGGTGGGCATATTCATTCCCAGAAAAAAAAATCAATGTTGCAAAATGTAAACCCGTTTATTCCGCATACATGGTATTTAATATTAATAGCTGCGGAATTGGTAGCTCCTGGTTCCTGTAGGTGACAGTCTGTTCAAATAGTCTTTCTCCTTTCTTGAAGCTCTTGATACAGACGGACTTGTTTGTTGTGATGTCATACGTAATGTACTTTCTTGCTGGATTAAATGAAAAAAATAGCCGGAGCTCTTTGGCTGCACATATAGCATATGTTTGTAACTCAAACGTCGCCATGCCAGTCCTGGACAGCTGTTTCGGCCTTGGATTGGTGCTATCGCGTCCCATCCGAATGCCTGTTGCTGCTTCCTCGCCAGCAAGCGCTACCGCACGAGTACGACGCAAATCGAGGAACACCTTCACTCACAGTCACAAACGCGGTCGACGGCTCCGTTTTCTTTTCTTCGTGTCCTGTCCACAAAAGAGGCGCCACTTCGCACGCGCTTGCCTCGTGGATACGTAAATGTATTCAACTTCGCTGCTCTCAAACAAGGGACACGTTGCGCGACATTACCAATAGACAAGCCGTTTCGCAGCCTCCTTGGGTCGCTGTTTAGTTGAGAAGAGTTTGGGCAGATGAAATTAAAACGAACACTACGCCACATTGGTAGAGAGTCACAACCGGTCACATGTACATCTAAATCATTGTGCGCGAACGATAAAACGTTACAAAGGGAGCCTAAGGGTCATAGCATACCGACATACATTGCACCGTAACCGTAACCCTCGTAAAGTATCCATGACATGACTTCAGAACACACGACGACAGTTTCATTCGCCTACTCGTAGTGCAACCGGCGAAGTTTTTTCTTGGACCGAAAACCGTTAAATTAATGTTTCGGTTTCCCTCCTAAGCGAAAAAAAAAAAAAAAAAACGTATACGGTTCCGATTCCGTTCCGGTTCGCACCAAAATAGCGGTTTTTTTTCGGTTTTCGGTTCCGGTTTTCGATTCGCTCTGACACCCTGATATACGTGTAAAGCTGTTATCCCGTAGCTGTAATAATGACCACGCCCCCTGCTTAGGATTCCGGATAAACCACTGCAGTGGTGTATTGCATGAGAGAATTAGAGTAAAAACATATGTCCAGCGAAGGTGATCACAGGTCGCTGAATTCGTTCATGACGGCTATTTCCAGTGTCAGTAAGCATCATATCACAAGAACCCATGTAATACTCAGTGGCAGGCCACGATGTATTCCGATGCCGAAGCTAATACCCCCGCGTCACGAGTGAAAAATGGCACGGCGGAAAAGCCAGACGTACGAAGCCACATGAACGTGCAATGTACCGGCAGTCACGGCAGTCGTACGAAGTCACATGAACGTTCAATGTGCCGGCAGGCAAGGATGTCGTTAGAAGCCACATCAACCTGCAATGTGCTATGCGCTCACTTAGCTGTCAACAACGGGCGCAACATTGTGCAACAACCTTACCGCGTAAGCAACATACCTCCCGCCACCGTTCACATGCGACAGCGGAGGTCAAACGTTGCATCCATCCCTTTCCTCCTTTCTTGGTGCACCCTGCTTCCAAGCCCAATCCAGAGCAAGGCGACCGCACCCTCCAAACAGCATACCCCTCCTCCGCTTACGCTTTCGCCGCCGCTACCAGGAACTCCACGCTAACAGGGGCGAGGAAGACGCCAACGTCGTAATCCTCCAGCAGCGGGCACATCAACGTAGGCCTTCGTTGGTATTCAACTTCAAAACCCCATCAGCGGTCACCCGAAGCCACATGAACACGCAATGTGCTTTGCGCTCACTTATCTGTCAACAACGGGCGCAACATTGTGCAACAACCCTACCGCGCAAGCAACACACCTTCCGCCGTTCACATGCGACAGCGGAGGTCAAACGTGGCATCCCTCCCATTCCTCCTTCATTGGTAAACCCTGCTTCCAAGTCCAACCGAGTGCAGGCATACCCATCCTTCGCTTACGCTTTTGCCGCCACTACCAGGAAACCCACGCAAACACAGGCGAGCAGGACGCTAGCGTCGTAATCCTGCAGTCGGGCACACCCCACGTAGGCCTTTGTTGGAGTTCAACTTCAAAACCCCATCACCGACTTCAGCACCCATCATAGGAATTCAACTTCAAAACCCCATCACAAACTTCAACTTCAAATTCCATCATCGACTTCAGAACCCATCATAGGAATTCAACTTCAAAGCCCCATCACAAACTTCAACTGCAAAATTCATCACCGACTTCAGAACCCATCATAGGAATTCAACTTCAAAACCACGATGGGATCTGAAGTTGAATTCTGATGATGGGCTCTGAAGTCGGTGATGGTTTCTGAAGTTGAAGTCGATGATGGGTTCTGAAGTTGAAGTTGAATGATGTGATGTGATGTGATGAGTTCTGAAGTTGAAGTTGAATGATATGATGTGATGTGATGGGTTCTGAAGTTGAAGTTGAATGGTGGGTTATGAAGTGATGAATTCTGAAGTTGAAGTTGAGTTACGGGCTCGGTGATGTGATGTGACGTGATGGGCTTTGCAGAAAACTGACCATGATGTGATGTTGAATGAATCCTTAGGAAAATGCCGACCTATGCTCATCGTGCTCATTATCATTTACGATCGTCGGTTTCATTTTCGAGACGTTGCAACATCACCACCGACGCTACCTCTGCTTTTAGAGCGTAGCTGAAGGTCTACTAGAAGTAGACTTTCCTACCTAGATATAAAAATCACGCACGATAAGAGAAGGAGAAAGTTGTCAACTGCTAGTGTACTGTACACTCTTAAAAATGAACTTCACCACATAGCACGCTCATAGCCAACCATCACCCCGAATGACAGCGTTCTCGCCCCAGATTTGTTGAAAACGGGAGGAGGAGCCTATTTTGTGCCGTGCATAATGAGCACAAAATAGGCTCCTCCTCCCGTTTTCAACAAATCAGGGTCGAGAACGTTGTCATTCGGGGTGATGGTTGGCTAGGAGCGTGCTATGTGGTGAAGTTCATTTCTAAGAGTGTAGGTAAGAGGTGACTGCAATATGCGTGAAGTTGAGAGCTTTCCCATTCCCCTGTCCTATGAATATCTGTTCGTGTGTAGACGTAATAAACTTGGGTGTATTTGAGGTTTGTGTCGCTCCTCACCTCCTTGCTTTCACGCAGGGATGTTCGGATCACGATCTTGCATCTTCTTTCGGTTGCTGCGTTATGTGCGTCGTATACGCTCTCGAATTGAATTCATCGTGTATGCTCGTGGAGCCTGACCAGATCACGTAGTCCCATAGTTGGTCAATTTACAAAATCTCAATATTTTTCACACCAGACAGAAAATTCCTCTATAGGTATTACAGACCTCCACTGAACTTTGCACTTGCCATGTACCAAAACGGGTGACACCACCATGGAATATCATAGTGGAAGAAATAGGAAGAAACCTGTTCACGGAGCGTAAGTTTGGCGATGTCTTATGTTGAAGCACTCGCACGGCGCAATGCGCACGTAGCTGACGATACCGTCGACCCTGTCGTCTGCTACGGAATATCTTGCGACTGAGCAACACCACATAGAAACAAAAATTGTTTGATCGAACGGCGTGATGTCACAATTAAGAGTCCGCCAATCACAACCATGCTTCGGCGGCCGTAGTTATGGCGACAACCCACCACCAGCCGGTACGAAAAGCCGATACGGTACGATACAAATACGAAACGGTGCCGATACATATGTTGAATTCCAATGGCAGATTCGGAGCGCCTCCGGAGCAAGTTTTGTTGCTCCGCCGAGAGCAAGTCTGTTCGATTGGCAGATTAGGAACAGTTCTGGAGTCTTCCAATGGGAGTTTCGGAGCGGCATTGGAGCCAAGGTCGCTCCAGGGAGCAACCCAGACCGCTCTGCCAAAATAGGCAGATTCAACCGGAACTCTATGTGACGTGTCACTTGTCGCTTGTGCTTCCTATTTCCTATCATTGTTTCGCCAACATGGCCGCCTCGCAACGCGTCTTCGCCGGGACTAGTCTTTCGCATCGTACCTTGGCGATTTTGTTTCATGAAGGAAGCGATGCGTCAGACATTACAATGGCAACGTTAGGAGATTAGAAGGACCTTGATGTTGCAAAACGTGGCGTTATAATGGAACATGAGTACCTTCTTCTTCTTCTTTCTCCGGCTCTGGCCGCCATCCACCAACTGAGATTGGCCAGAGCTAAACTCCAAGTTGGGCGTAAGTGTTCCAGTCGCAGATTCGGATCACTTGCTCTAGGCCAGATCAAGCCGCTCCATTGCAGAGTCTGCCACTTGGTCCGACTCTGCCATTGGAATTCAACAATAGAGACACGCGCTCAGTGCTCGCGTTCAAGTGGCAGCACGGGGCTGGTAGCGTTTTGTGCATCTTCCGCTGGAGTGTTCTGAAGGAATGTCGCTCGTGTAAATAAACGATTTCTTATACTTACCTTTCTGATTTTTTCCCCCTTCCCTTCACCCGAGATACGCTTCCTTGCACGGCGTGGGCGTGCCTTACTTTGTTGCAGTGGGCGAGACAATCACCAATCCCTGGCAGCTTCAATCTATTTGGGCAAGGGTTTGTTGTTGTTGTTGTGTTTTTTTTTGGGGGGGGGATCTTCGCCGCGGTATGAGCGCTTAGGAGGAGCCGTAGGAGGAACGACACACCTGGGACTTTGGATGGGAATTTATGACAGCATTCACGTTTTAGGAGCAAGATCAGAAGGGTGTATATTTATAGCCCAGTACACCGCGCACGAAGAAGCCCCCAGGTGGAACAACAGCTTACACTTACAGCAACGACTCTCCGTTGTAATATTCTCCGCGGTGTATGCATGCAGGATGCGATGTTTTATTGTCTCGCTTTCCTTTCATGAGAGGTTGTTGTAGCGAAGCCAGCTTTCTCAATTCTGGCGTATCTTGGGTGCTGCCGTATGGCTGCAAGCGCGATATCGAGATTACGCGTAAGCATATCCCAATACTCACATTATGGGACTGTCCAGTGTAAACGAGCATTAAGTGCGAAAAATTTACAATGCCAGACAACGCGGGCAGGAATAAAACCCGAATATTAGGGTAGCTGTTCCCAGCTTCCGTATCGTGTCATAGGGACAAGGGCGACTCCGATTCTACAGCGTCACTATCGTCCTCCCTCAAACGGGAGCAGTAGGCTTCTGACTGATACTTCTGAACTATCGGTTTGGGCTGATAAGGATAAAAACGAAGCAAAAAAAAATTGTAGCGATCGGAAACGTCGCAACAGAAACGTGGTGCCCCAATATAGCAAATGCTTTTCCCATTATTACTATACCTGCAACTTAATAGCGAGGGTTCCGGGTTTTCGGATACCGTATAGTAGCGACTAGCGAGCGTTAGTAGACCGCTAACGAGAGCTCGATAGGCTACCGCGCCTGGCGCACCCCATCGACAGATATATAAGCTTCTGAGTCACGCTCATTGTCATTGTTTCCGGTACACTCTTAAAAATGAACTTCACCACATAGCACGCTCCTGGCCAACCATCATCCCGAATGACAACGTTCTCGCCCTAGATTTGTTGAAAACGAGAGGCGGAGCCTATTTTGTGCCGTACATAATGGCACAAAATACTCTCCGCCTCTCGTTTTCAACAAATCGGGGGCGAGAACGTTGTCATTCGGGATGATGGTTTGCTATGAGCGTGCTATGTGGTGAAGTTCATTTTTAAGAGTGTAGGCGCTCTAAGTTAACGGTGACGTTATCAGCGGTCTACTAACACTCGCTAGTATTCGAAAAATCCTAAAAAACATACGCCCGTAAAATTTAAGGCGATTTGGAAAAGCTCCACTTGGGAGGGAGGGGGTCCAGTCACCGAAAAAAAAAAAAAAGCCCAACAACCTTGCCCTGATAACGACAAGGCTGGTAGAGCGTAGGTAGTAGAGCGTGCTGGTTTGGGTGAAACATAGACTGGGCGAACGTATGCACGGACGTTGTGAACACGGCGTCTATGTTGTCCGTTCGTGTGTCTCTTGGGTTCACCAGTATGTTTCACACCTTGTTCTGATGATTGGTTAACAATGCTCATGTCGTTTTGTGTCGAGATATCCTTGTATCGCGGGCACGGTTGCGGAATGGGGTCCCCCATTCCGAAATTCCGAGGAATGGAGATTCGTGATAATTCCATTCCTTTCAATTCCTCGAAATGAAAAGGTATGGCCAATTCCCACTCCTGGAATGGCTTGGCCGGTAACCGTACTGGCTAGCCCAGCAGTGCTAGAGGAGATTGACATTACCCAGCACGGAAAAAGCACGAAGACAATGTTATCTTGCTGTTGACCGTGTGCATGTGCTATGCGTGTGCGCAAATGCGCAAATGGCACGAGGGCAGAAACCGGGTTGAAACCAAAACTACCATCGGCCCCCAGACCATTCGATTCCAATTCTATTCCTGCGAAGAAATGCCTAATTCCATTCCCATTCCATTCCTAGGACAGTTTTCGCAATTCCATTCCAATTCCATTCCGGGCTCTGATAAATCTGGATTCATTCCAACTCCGCAGTGGCAACTCCGCAACCCTGATTGCGGGGTACCAGCACCCGTGGACAAATACACTGACGGGTAAGCTCCCTCCTTGCCTACAGGCACCTCGACGTTGCAATCACCAAACAGGGTATCGTTTACAGGGTGTTTCAGTTAAATCCCAGAGCTAAATAATTCGTGAACGGGTCTACCAATCGAAGAACTTTCTTTTTTACAAGTATCTGTCCGGCACCGCCTAGAAGCTGCGCACCGTGTGAGTGAGTGAGGGGCGCTCATTATTTAAATAAAAATTCAAATGAGTTTCGTGAAAAAACGTAACTTCTAAAGCAGGGTGCTGTCGGCATTAAAATGGGTACTACCCCTTTTGGGACCTTCAGTGGACACCTCTTAGACAAAAATCTGCCACCGAAGCGGGTCATTTGTTGCAGTAATTAGTTGGTTTCGGTTTACATATTTTTGTCGCGGCTACTCGCGGCGAAGCGCAAAAGGACGTAATTCATTGGTGCAATTCATTGGTGTAAGGACGTAATTCATTGGTGGATAAGTGAGCGAAAGAGCGTCCTTTTGCGCTTCACCGCGACCAACCGCGACAAAATATTGATACGGGCAGCACAGCGTGATGATGGCAATGGTTTAATGTGCAGAATGAGAATGCGCTTGACATGCGCCCGCCGCTGCTGACACCGTCGTCGTCGTCGTAACAATATGTAAACCGAAACCAACTAATTACTGCAACAAACGACCGCTTCGGTGGCAGATTTTTCTCTAAAAGGTGTCCACTGAAGGTCCCAAAAGGGGTAGTACCCATTTTAATGCCGACAGTGCCCTGCTTTAGAAGTTTTGTTTTTTTACGAAACTGATTTGAATTTTTATTTAAATAATGAGCGCCTCCCACTCATTCACACTGTGCGCAGCTTGTAGGTGTTATCGGATAGGTATTTGTAAAAAAGAAAGTTCTTCGATTGGAGCACCCTTTCGCGAATTATTTAGCCCGGGGATTTAACTGAAACACCCGGTACAGTACTGACTCGACTCGACATGGAGGCATTTTGAGATCATTTTGCAAAACATCCAGCGTCTAGATTTTTCCTTTCCTTTTTGCCGTGAATCGTGCTTCCCTTCAACCCTCAGTGGACAAGGGAGCAGAGATTACATACAAATTGTCTTCTTGAAAGGGCAGGTACTTGTCGCGTCGCCGACAGTAAGATGGGACACGCGAGCGAAAAGTGTCTCGCGAATATCAAGTCGTGATACAGATGTCGTTGTCTGAAAGTTCTCCTGCATCATGTATATAGCAAGCGCTTCTGCGAAGCAGCTTACTCATTCTTGTGAGTATGTCCTTTCACATCCGTCGTGTGTTCTGCGAATATCGGATATTAACCCCCTTGTAAAAAGCAAACGACAGAAAACTCCGAATTCTCGTAAAATAATAAACACCAAAAACCACTATCGGAATATGCAAAAAAAAAAAAAAAAACTCCGAGAATCCGGGACCTTACTTATAGCTGTGTGTCACCAACACCGGCATCAGCCCCATCTCACCATCGTCTCTTTATGTATGTATGTATGTATGTATGTATGTATGTATGTATGTATGTATGTATGTATGTATGTATGTATGTATGTATGTATGTATGTATGTATGTGTGTATGTGTGTGTGTGTGTGTGCGTGCGTGCGTGCGTGCGTGCGTGCGTGCGTGCGTGCGTGCGTGCGTGCGTGCGTGCGTGCGTGCGTGCGTGTGTGTGTGTGTGTGTGTGTGTGTGTCTCTCTGTTGTGTCACCAGCTAGTAGTGTTACCATAACCGCTGCCTGGTCCTAAATCGACGTATAAATATTTTTCGCATGTATCACTATCTCCGCGTGACACGGTGTTTTAAAAGCGGGCATCAACCGCAAGTACTCCATGTATTTACATCGAATCGTCATTTATCGCAAACACCGGATATATGCACGTATCGCAGCACGCTTCGAGGATAACGTCTGCAAGTGTGTAATGACATTATTAACTCGTGGGATATTTGAGGCCGATAAAATATTTCACGACGAGCGAATCCAATTTCCCTCGCTATTCTTTCTGTGTCATTTGGCCTAAAAGTCCCTCTTCGCCGCTTTTATGCGCGGGCGGCTGAAAGAAGTTCACCGACAATTTTCCATCTCCTCGTTATGGTATAATTCGCGGTACAAACTCAAAGAGACACTCTTTTTTCTTCATTTATATATGTAGTTCAAGCAACTGGGTTATTTTTATCATCTTTTCCCCCTTATTTCTGGAAAAATAAGATTACGTTCGTAAATCCCTCATTTGAGGAGTTCTCGAGCGATTAAACGCTTTGTGGTGGAAAGATTTAGATGATGGTTATGGTGGTGGTGGGTAAGGAAAAATATGACACACAATTTGAGACCCGTTACTCCAGAGTGAGTATGCAAACGAACATGGCTATAGTGAGGCGTTAAAAAGGTGTCTTCTCCGTATGAACATTACGAAAAGAAGTACCGTAATTTCACGCGTATAAGCCTCACCGCAGATAAGCCGCAGGACCCGTTTTTAGGGACGTTTTGAACATTTTCCGACAGATAAGCCGCACTCGCAGATAAGCCGCGGGCAAAACGACGCAACTGATTTGTGCGACAAAGGAGACCATAGAAAAGGCCATAAACCCTGTGGTCCATACTCCGTGATCGGCATGGTGTACAACAAAGGTGGTCACAGTTCTAGTGTTCAACCATGATCGGATTGTGCCCTTGCTGTGTGTTTTTATGGATCGACTGGTCAGTGGCCCTCCAGGAGACACGAATCACTGTCACCATTTTCGTTAAAGTTACTTGGGGGAAGGCACCAGGAAGGTCAGTCTATAAGCGGCCCTGGGATGGACGCGCCCCTGTTACGCATTGTTCGTGCATTGGCAGGGCGGTGCTGTTCCAGAGACACTTTCGTTAAAACCGGCGTATGGGGAAAATATCAGGACAAAATATTCATCAGATAAGCCGCAACGGTGGATAAGCCGCAGAGCGCCCGTGAGAAAAAAAAATCGCGCATAAGCCGTGGCTAATACGCGTGAAATTACGGTAAGTGAATGTTGTCTAGTAGTCAGGCCCATGATGAGCAGGCCAATCGCCCAACACTTTCGTGACATCAAGAGGTCGGTCTTCTATCAAATCTCCGAAGCAACAGGCTGGAAAATTTGGAATATTGTTTCTAAGCAGTATTCAGCATCCTCTATGAACGAAGTTAATGAGTGGTAAGGTGGTGACCGTGGTGATGGTACCGAAAAAGAAAGTGCTGGCTCCTGTGTTTAGAAGTCCACCTCGGGTGGACTTTTAAACACAGGAGCCAGCACTTTCTTCCGTTACTTTCTTTCTTTCAGCACTTTCTTCCGTTCTTTCCGTTAGTCGACCAGTATACTGGTCGACTAACGGATGCTTCCGTGACTGCGTCAAAAACGCCAATGCAATTCGCAAATCCACCTGTAGCCTTTAGTGACGTCGAAGGATATCAATTGTGTCCGAAGCAGCTTGAAGATGTCGTCGACTAGAAGAATCATATCGCGTGCGGTTGCGTTGCGTCTGCCGCATGTCTCACGCCCAGATGTTCGGTGCTCTAAGAAAAAAGTGCGTGAAAAGGTGGCACCGTCTATAGTTACCACCTAGGTCAACATAGCATCTGATATAGGGTGTAAAAGGGGGGGGGGAATATGTTTATTAAGAAAAAAAGAAAGGAAAGGTTAGCCAGGCAAAGAGCCGGCGTAAAAGGGTGGTCAAAGCAATTATCGTATATCCAAATTGCTACAAAAAGGCGTACGCCCCCCTCGCTCACCGAATCAGACATACACATAACCCTATCATTCGTGGCAATGGTTGGCGGACAACGTGCTATGCGGTGAAGTTCTGTTTTGAGAGTGAGGTAGCAGGTAGAACTTTGCAACCTTTTAGGCACAACATATGCGACAACTATTACCTCCTAAAAGGTGCAATTGCTCCACCCTTTTTTCTAAGAGTGGGGAGGCTGACTACTTCTAGAGCATGAAATGTAGCGCCGGTATAGATACCAGGTATCTACTGGGCCGAAACAACTGCTTGCCGCACATCAGTAGCGATTTCACTTAATGTTAACTTGAGTCTTGATTTCTCCCCTTTATTTACTTGTTTTTGCACTCTATAGAGATGACAAGGATCAATAGCGAGTTCTAGTAGATCGGAAGATGTTCCCGATAACGGCTACGAAAACATGATGAGCCAATCGCTTCATTATTTTGAATGACGTCAGGTTGCTGGTCTTTGATTTGACAGCATCCCTTATCGTATCGTTTGCGTACACTGCTTCGATCTGCTAAAACTCCCTAATGTTTGTTAACCTACAGTACATTTTGTACGATAGTTCTTGCTCTTCCTCCCGCAAAGGAAACGTCGTTTGGTAGAAATAAAAGACAGTGAGCGCCACGATAAACATGAGAAATGTGGAGAAACGTAATGTACGGTAGATAAGCCGTAAATAAGAAGCATGAAGTAAGACGATAGGATGATACGCACAAGAAACGGAAGGAATGTGTTACAGCAAGCGGATACAACGCAAACAAAGGGGACGTCAGTGACAGGCCTGGGAAGGGGATAGTTTCCCGCGACCTCTTTTATTTTTTTGGAGTTGCACGGTGAAGTTGAGAAGGTCCACGTATATTCTAATCGCTGTTGGTGGTTGCGTTGCCGGGAGTTAGCCTGCAATACTACGATATCACACGAGAGAGGATGTCAAAACCGGTAGCTATGGTATTGTACGCCCCCACGCAAGTCGACACATTTGTAAGCATATACGAGGGTACGTGGTTCAATAAGTAACCTTAAATAATTTATTGACGGGTAATGATAATGAGAAACATGTAACGTTTTTCTACGTAGTCCGCCTGCCTTTCAATGCAGATGCGCAATCGTCTGCCAAGCGCTTGTATTCCAGCTGAGAAGTCTCCTGGGCGGGTGTGTAGCCATTCATGCACCGCTTCTTTCACATCTTCGATCGTCGGATGCAAACTGACGACCGCCAATATACACGTGCAAGGTGTTCATTTTTATCAGTAATATGTTTTTTATTACAAACTTATGAAAGCTACACATATGCCATTTTGAAGGTGGGTTCTACGGCCAGGCGGACATCCTTTCGAAGAGAGTAACTACGAGATGAGTAGTTACCTAAAATTCGTTAATTAACTCTTTAATTAGGAAATTTCAGAGAAAAGCAAGATAACAGAACGGGAAACAATACTCGTTGCAAATTATTCTGTCTTTTCAAAATCTTGAAACGAGTGGGGAATCTATTTATTTTGTCAGGAACGAACTCGTGCCGTGAAATATCCATCGCTGAATTTCGCTATGCAAAACGAGCCGAAACCAAAGCAGCGCGCCTCAGGAGCCAATGACCTTCGCGACGGCGGCTTATCTGGGCCGCAAGGCGGTTCATTTGGTCAGCAGATCAGCACCTACTTCAATCATCTCCATCGCTCCAAAGCACATGGCGCTCGGACGTGGAATGAGCGCTGTGTCCTACGCGCTCCCGGCCGGCGCGGTTTCGGTTTCGGCTCATTTGCATAATAAAATTTGCCTATAGATATTTCAATGCACGCGCGAATTTCAGGATATTTTTAAACATGAAATGACTTGCAACTAGGATAGTCTCTTTATCAGCTATCTTGATTTTGCTCGAAATCCCATAATGAAAGTGTTAGTTAATGAATTTTTGGTACTTAGTCATCTACTGCATAGTTACATACTCTCTTCGAGAGGATGTCCGCCTGGCCGTATAACTCAACTGCATACACAACATCGATGCTGCTGTAATAGCTTTTTTATAAAAATATATATAACGGAGAAAATGAACACCCTGAATAATAATAGCTAGGAGTATAGAATTATATGAAAGGTGAGTCCGCCTACAGTTGTGTGACTACATGCTGCACGTGCCGCAGGGTAGAAATGCGGATAATTTCGACCACGTGTGGGCCCTTAACGTGCGCCGGAAATCTCCCACACACGGTGCGGGAAGCAATGCTTTCTCCCTCACATTGCTACCGGGCAAGGCTGCGCGGGTAACTGAGTACGTGTATTTAGATACCTTTTGTGTATCTTGAGTGAAATTTTGGATACACTTTCATAGAGGAACTTTTACCCGTAACTCAGTTACTTTTTGCAGTAACTTTTACGCTTTCTCATAGTATTTTATTTTTTTCTCATTAAAAAGCACGGGCGACAACCGTCATGAACAGGTGGCGCAATTCGGCTCGGCAATCTGACTTGAGTGCTTTGCAATCATTTCCAGTATTGAACAACAATTTTATTTTAATGATGATGATTGGCGAGTTTGCTCGCCAGTGGTGATACTCTAACCCGTTGCTGGCGGCAATGTAATTCTCAAATATAATAGTAGGCTGCCGAGCACTGCCGCGGTGGAGCGCAACAGGCTTTAGCTTGGGGGTCTCGCGCTCGTCAGCACAAATCTTCGAACCCACATGACCGAGAAGAATTTTGAAATGACTGTGCTCCTCCGTGCAAACAGAAGGTATGCAAGTGAAACGGGGGGGGGGGGGGGGGGGGGGGATGACGTTCAATAATAATAATATAAAAAGAGAGAGAAGTGAGGTGAAGTGCTAGTTTGTTAATGTGTGCTATCTGGCCAGTGCCCAGTCTATTTTCTTGGAATAAAGACATTTAATGGTTCATATCTCGGGTGTGTGCCGACCCCACAGTGTCGGAGCGAATCGAAAACCGGAACCGAAAACAGGAAAAAACCGCTATTTTGGTGTGAACCGGAACGGAATCGAAACCGTACACGTTTTTTTTTTTTTTTTTTCGCCCAGGAGCGAAACCGAAACATTCATTTAACGGTTTTCGGTCCAAGAAAAAATTTCGCCGGTTGGACTACGAGTAGGCGAATGAAACTGTCGTCGTGTGTTCTGAAGTCATGTCATGGATACTTTACGAGGGTTACGGTTACGGTGCAATGTATGTCGGCATACTATGACCCTTAGGCTCCCTTTATAACGTTTTATCGTTGGCGCACAATGACTTAGATGTACATGTGACCGGTTGTGAATCTCTACCAACGTGGTGTAGTGTTCGTTTTAATTTCATCTGCCCAAACTCTTCTCAACTAATCAGCGACCGAAGGAGGCTGCGAAACGGCTTCTCTATCGGTAATGTCGCGCAACGTGTCCCTTGTTTGAGAGCAGCGAAGTTGAATACATTTACGTATACGCGAGGCAAGCGCGTGCGAAGTGGCGCCTCGTTTGTGAACAGGACACGAACAAAAAAAAAAAAAAGAAAACGGAGCCGTCCAGCGCGTTTGTGACTGTGAGTGAAGGCGTTCCTCGGTTTGCGTCGTACTCGTGTGGTAGTGCTTGCTGGCGAGGAAGCAGCAACAGGCATTCGGATGGGACGCGATCGCACCAATCCAGCAAGAAGGTACTTTACGTACGACATCACAACAAACAAGTCCGTCTGTATCAAGCGCTTCAAGGAAGGAGAAAGACTATTTGAACAGACTGTCACCTACAGGAACCAGGAGCTACCAATTTCGCAGCTATTAATATTAAATACCATGTATGCGGAGTAAACGGGTTTACATTTTGCAACACTGATTTTTTTTTTTTTTTCTGGGAATGAATATGCCCACCAGAAGCGGAACCGGTTAAAACCGGTATGAACCGTTCTTTTTTCGCTCCGGAGCAGAACCGATACCGGACCGTTTATGATAGAACCGGAACGAAAAACGTTTCGGTTCGACACCCTGTGTGCTGCACTGACTGTTCTTCTTTCTTTTTTTTTATCTTTTCTTTTTAATTGTTATTTCGAGTTCCTTTTCTTTCTAATTTTGTTTGTGTGGAATAGAAAGCCGGCATCAGCCTGTCTGACATTGTCTCTTTTCTTTCTATTAAACATATACCCCCCCCCCTTTTTTTTTAGAGTCACTGAGGATAACCCAAGAGTCCATGGCTGGCACAGTAGCGACATACTTAGGGCGTGTAGAATTCCATATACAGGGTGTCTGGTGAGAAAGTGTCATTAAATTTCTAAAAATAGGTTTATTCAGAAAATTATGAAACTACTTGGAATACACACACACAGACTTTTGCCACAGATTCAGGCCATTTGCATTCGCGTCACACATTAATTAAGCTAATTTTGCTAATTGAACTCGAAAATTAGCCAAGCAAAGGTAACGTTTTTCTTGATGAATTGAGAAGCCAATGGCCATAGCACAGTATTCCAACCCAAAATCACAAGTTTTTTCAGAAGATTTGTACAAAAATTTGACAGCCGCAAAACCGTCCCCGTGCGAGGTGCGCTTGCTGATATTTACGTTCGCGGAACTTTTCGTTCCATCCAAATGCTCTCCCTCCTATGCGAACAAGGACATAATCACGCCTTCCGCCCTTATCAACGTGCGTACCGTCAGTCCCCTGCCACTGATAACGTCGGTTACCGCTGTAATGCCCCGAATCGGGTGTGGCTGTTTCCACTTTCTCTCGATAAAGGCAGAGCCAGCATTTACGCAAACGCAAATTTCATGGAGCACGCCTTGCCAAGTGACGGTTTTGCGGCTGTCAAATTTTTGTACAAATCTTCTGAAAAACCTGTGATTTCGGTTGGAATAGTGTGCTATGGCCATTGGCTTCCGAATTCATCAAGAAAAACGTTACCTTTGCTTGGCTCTTCGAGTTCAATTGGCAAAATTCGCCTAATTAATGTGTGACGCGAATGCAAACGGCCTGAATTTGTAGCAAAAGTCTGTGTGTGTGTGTATTCCAAGTAGTTTCATAATTTTCTGAAGTTCAACCTATTTTTACAAATTTAATGACACTTTCTCACCGGACACCGTGTAGTTCTGATGCGGTGGCCGATGTTGGATGGGACAAGCGAACGGAGTGTTGAATGCCACAGCTTGGAATGTAGAAAGCGCAGGCTGACCCAGTTGGGGTTGTTGACGCGTCCGTAAATATCTGTTTGGCTGCACTGTAGTTCTCTATGAATTCTAGGGTAAGTTGTCGCACGACTTGAGGAGCAGTAGCCTTCTTATATGTTAAGCCTGGTATTTCCACCCATAGAATTGGTTGTCTCTGGGTCCATGGCGGGCAGGACGCAGTTGGGTATGAACTATGGGCTCGAATTTCGCGCCTGAGAGGCATAACACAATGATAGATACCCGAAAGAGATCGGCGATGGATTGCGTATATTAGCGGGTGCCTCCTGTGACGTGTTGCGAGACGAGTGTAATGTCTAACCGCTTCTATCATGCGGAGGGTCGGTAGGTCCGATTCCCGTGCTTCAGCGAAAGCCGGCAGGCTCTGTGCAGTGTTTGGTACTCCGAGGCAAACCTTCACGCTCTTTGTCAGGATACGCTGTAGGTAAGTTTCAGAGGTCGCAGATAGACCATGAAGGACGGGTAAGCGGTACGCCAACATCTGTCCAATGAGAGAAGCGTGAAGCCCAAGCATAGAGGAGCATGTAGCTCACCATCGTGTCCCACAGACATAACAGAGAATGTTAATCCTATAGCGTCAGCTCGATCTCTTATATTCTGGACACTTCGGCATTCCAGGATAATCTACGGTCAAGGATAATCCCGACGAAGCGATGGTGTGACACCCGTACTAAGTTGGTTCCATTCATGTGCAGGGTGAACTTTGTGAGGTGTTTCCTAGTAAAGGGAAGATACACAATATTTTTCCTTGGAGATGTCCATCCCATCGTTCTGTGATGTATTGTGCTATACATTATTAAGCACACACTGCAACCTAGCTTGCAGTGCCGTCTATTGTTTACCGGACGTCCAAATGCATATATCATCTGCATACATGCTGAGATTTACACCTCGCACCAGAACCTTAGCGAGATCTGCGAGCACGAGATTAAATAATGTTGGACTGAGTACATCCTCCTTGTGGAACCCCTGCAACTAGCCTGTGCGTGTTGCTTTATTCCCCACTTGTGCGCATAAATAGGGTAAGGTGGGGCAAGATGAGACAGAAATTTGCAAAACGAATATGAAAGTCGTATTTTTCCTGTTAAAAAAAAAAAAAAACTAGCGATAGGCGTATTCTCAGGGGTCTAGAGCTTCTGACCTGTAAATGCAGAAAGGACGTAGCCGGTGTAAGATAAACACAGAACAAGAAATTTAAAAATGCAGATTGTCTCATCTTGCCCCAACCGTCGGGGCAAGACGAGATATCGCGTGGGGCAAGATGAGACACGCCGTGGTAATGAACTATACAATATTTTTGCAGTCGAAGCAGGCCAAGTAAAGCCCGTGAGCCCACTGCCCACATGATGTGCAATGAAACCATAGCTCGGCGTTTCCTGCCTTCGAAACTCACGATCACAATCATCTGATAAGGCGTAAGTTCGGGCCCTCCTACGAACTCACGTGAAGGTCCACATGACATATCGGTGAGCTCGATCATGCCGCGTATTAGCGCACTCACCAGATAACATCGCATTTGCTCTGTTTATCAGTGTGATATTATCCGGTGAGTGCACCAATATGCGGCATGATCGAGCTCCCCGATACGCCATGTCGACCTTCACGTCGGTTCGTAACAAGGCCCGAACTCACCCCTTATCAGATGATTGTGATGGTGAGTCTCGAAGGCCCGAAACGCCGAGCTATGGATGAAACCAAACAGAACCTGGTGCTGATTTGCTCCACCGTCCTTTCCAAACAAGGCACCGCAGACTGATGTGTCGCTGGTCGCTCGCGTTTGCGTGCGCTTCTGCTTTGCTGGAAATATCCTAGGAAACAGGAAAATTCGATGGAAAATCCTAGGCAATATGCAAAAAAAAACAACAAATATCAGATTACATTAATTAGTTATTAAATTACATTAAAGTTAAATTGCATTAAATTTAAATTGCATTAAATTGTTGCGTCTTGCCCCGTGCATATCATCGGACGAATCAATTTTTCTGTTCAACACCGGAAAACCAAGAGTGCCCATATTTTGCATGTACCTCGATGAAGGCATAAAGAAATTGAATGTGGACTTACAGTGACTGAATAAGCCTGCGAAACGCTGCTGCACATATGACAAAAAGGACTACAGAAAATCGCGCTTTTATGGCGGATCTTGACATTTCAGGCAGAAGTAGCCGATTTTTCTCTCTTCAACGCATACACCAATCCGGACAATTCTTATGTGCAATAAAGCGGACATGCAGAGCCACCTATGAGTGAAGTTTCAAGTTTCTGGTCCACTTTTGCTTACAGAGATGCTCGTTCCAAATCCAGATACCTCGGACGGTTAATCCACAGCCCAGAAACCAGCTATATGAATCGTGTCTTCCGTTACATTCGCTACACACGCCACAAAACCCGGTGGGTGAAGAGGATCAACCAGATTGACCAAATTTACAGCAGAGGGACAATGAGACAGAAAGCGCAAAATGAAAGAGAATGGACCAGAATAATATCAAAAGAGATTAACCATACCGAGGAAGAGCGCTGGCAGGCAGCAGTGGGGAAAACGAAAAGCATGGACATGTATAGAAGAAATAAACATCAACACGCAACGGAACAATTCTACAGGGGAGACAACCGAAGCGGCCTACTCTTCCAAGCACGTACTGGATCATTGCCCAGAAGGAAGTGCATTGAAGAACTTTTCCATACCGACAACGCAGAATACATACTTTGCATGACGGGCGAAGACGAGAACCTCCACCACATAATGTATTCATGCCGGGCACTACTACCAACGAAACCGAAACCAGCAGTCTTTGGAGCGGTTCTGCAGAACCGCTCCAAAGACTGCTAGGCTTTGAGAGTGACACCCCGCCATACATTATTGAAACTACAAAGAGACACCTGGAGGCTTTGGAAAAAGAATGCAAAAGAATTAACGTATTGCAAACATCAGCCACATCGGGACCAACGGGAAGGTCGGATAGCATCTCCCAAAGAAACGCAAGAGACGACTACGAAGCCGAACAGGACGACGGAGGCAAAACGAAACCAGACGACCGGATCCCGGAACGCGAGCGACGCCCCACGACGACAAACTAACTGACCTTTCGTTTTATTTCTGTTTTGCATCTAGACTTCGGTCTAGTACTGCGCCTGTGGTACTCTCGTACCTGCCCTGATTCGAAAGGGATGAGGCACACTTGAACCTGAACCTGAACCAGTGCGTGCAGCAACGTGTTTCTGAGACAGGTGGCGTCGAGCAAAAAATGTCGCGTCTTTCGCGTTTTCTTATTCTGTCAATGTAAGTCCACATCCTATTTCTTTATTCATTCATCTAGATATATGCAAAATATGGGCACTCTTGGTTATCCGGCGTTCAACAGAAATATTAATGCATCCGATGATATGCACGGGGCAAGACGCGACAATTTAATGTAATTTAAATCTAATGCAATCAAATGTAATGTAATTTAGAAACGGATAAATCAACTATTAGATGGCTTTATGCTTGTTCCTCAGATATTGCTTTTTTGTATATTGCCTAGGATTTTCCAGCAAATTTTCTTGTTTCCTAGGATATTTCCAGCAAAGCAGAAGCGCGCGCAAAAGCGAGTGATGAGCGACACATCAGACTGGAGGTGCCTTGTTTGCAAAGGACGGTTGAGCAAAGTAGGACCGGGTTCTGCGTGGTTTTATTGCACATCATGTGGGCGGTGGGCTCAAGGGGTTGTGTAGGGTCCGACGGGCTTTACTTTGTCTGCTTGGATTGCAAAAACTAGTTTGTATAGTTCATTACCACGGCGTGTCTCATCTTGTCCCACGCGATGTTTTGTCTTGCCCCGAGGGTTGGGGCAAGATAGACAATCTGTATTTTTGAATTTCTTGTTCTGTGTTTACTTTAGAACGGCTAGGTCTGTTCTGTATTTATAGGGTCGGAAGCTCTAGAACCCTGAAAATGTGCCCATGGCAAGTTTTTTTTGCAAAACACGAAAAATAAAAATTGTATGAAAGATTTCATATTCAATTGCAAATTTCTGGCTCATCTTGGCCCACCTTACCCTACTCTTCCCGTTTTCAAAAAATCAGGGCAGATAACGATATCATTCGAGCTGACGGTTGGTTAGGAGCGTGCTATGCGGTGAAGTTCATTTTTAAGAGTGTGAGGCCTGTAACTATGAATAGCTCTCTCCAGTTCGGTCGTTGTGAATTCGGCATTCAAGGATTCATCGGCTGGTACCGACCGGACATCAACCGTGTTAGTGATCGCTGCAACTGCTAGCCGGTATGAGTCAGTGGCAGACGCATCAGAGGCTTCAAAAGGTGTAGACAAAATTCGTCGCCCACGCTAGATTCAGGGGTCCCAAGGTGTAACGCTAAAGCACGAAATGGACTCTGCATGACCACAGGTGAGCTCAAGCACTTTACTACTTGCCATATGCACCCAGTAGAGGTATATGAGTCAATGACGCACAAAAGGACTGCCAGTTGCGGCGGACAAATCGTTGCTGATGGCGGCGAATTAGATTGCGAACTCTTCTAGCTTCTTCATAGTGAGAAAGGCTACCTGTTCTTCTGAAACGCCGTTCTGCTCGTCTCCGAATGGCCCACAGCTTTTCATGTTCAATATCTACCGTTTGCATTCCCTGTGCGGGTGTAACCACCCTCGTTGTAGCGTTGAGCTGTTCTGCTATCAGGCCGCTAAAGCCATCTATATCTGCCACCTGCACACCTTTTATCGATATGTTTATCGATGCTAGTCGATATTTAGTTGCAGGTATCGGTATTTATCCATCTTCGCAGTTCCGATATTTTTTTCTAGCTCCGCCCCGTTGACTGAAGCCTCCTTCTCTTTTCGTTCAGACGAACTAAAACGGAAATAAACGACCCTCCGACCAAGAGCCGCTGCTGCATTCGGTTTAAATCTCTGAAACGCTATCCACCAAGTGGGATAACGAAAGAAGAGCAACTTTATGAGACAGCCGTCGAGGGCTTTTGAGCGCAGCCACGTATTTCTGGCGAGAAACGCGTCAATGCCCCGAGCGATGCCATCGATCATCCGTTGCCGAGAAAAGATCGGAATTGCAGATGCGAGCCAATCGATGCTTTCTACCAGTTTTCCACTTGACACCACATGCGCTTCCTATTTTATACTGTGCACGCGGTGAGTTTACGCACATCCCAGCAAATTACACGTCGGCGCGCTTTTTTCTGCTCATTTTTAAGCTGCGAAGTCGCGACGCACGCTGCGATTTTCTCGTAAGCTGGCGCACCGAAATGCATCTCCGCGGTATCATCTGCCGAACTGAGAAGCTACAGTTTAGATGTCTTGGAAGGATCAAGGACGCGGCTCGATAAAATATTGTTGCACCATTCGTGCGCATTAGGCCGTTTTTTTTTTTTTTTTTTCCAATGGGGGAGTCTTTTGTTCTTTGGATGCGTAATGCTCGATATACTCTAAAAAGAGAGGTGGTGGTTTTGACGATCCCGGCTTGTCTTTGTTTGCCTTACTCATGGGCAGCGTCACGATTGAATGAGACGGGATGATATGAGACACGGGCGAATAACAATTTTAAAACCGAATCGAATACGAAGCGAATCGTTGTATAACCGAACTGGGTACATATGCAGCTCGCGCACGGATATGAACATGTTTACATCATGTATACGCGGTATATTCATACGGACCAAATTATGAAGTAGCGCTCTCTTTGTGCCGTTTTCTGCCTTACGCGTGCATGCAGCTGCGGAACTATTCCAATATAGAGTTCCGTTTCCGACTCGGAAATCAAATCTCGTACAGAATTATCCGCTTCGGTACTATAGAAAAATTCGAATATGCGCTGACGCATGCACTCTAAAATCAGAACTTCATCGCATTCGAAGAGGGAGAGAGAAAGGGGGCGGCGACGTACGCCTGTTTTGTGGCAGTAATGATATACATATTCAAATTGCCACAAAACAGGGGTTGGTCCCCTCTCTCCTCGAATGAGTAGCTATAACCCAATATCATTCGTGACAATGGTTGGCGCACAGCGTGCTATGCGGTGAAGTTCTGTTTTGAGAGTGGTATGAGATGTTGAAACAATGTCGGTCTAAAGTTCAGTTGTAGACCGCTCACAGATACAGGATTGGTGAGAAGTCCCGCGAGCAAATAAACTCTTCATAGTCATGGTCTTTGGAGTCATAGTCTTTGGGCGAGTCCCGTTTCCGGGAGGAAGTATAGACTTGGATGCGAGCTTTGCAGTGTCTTTCAGTGAAAGGAACCTCTGAGATACAGGACATCATCCAGCTTACAACAACTACATGAATGACGATGGGATGAGGTGATTCACCGCAACAATTGCGGTACCATACCTCAGTGCATGTGGGTTAATATATGAGTGGGATGACGATGATAAAGATGATTCATACACACTCGCGCGCACACATGACACACGCAAATGAGATATCACACACGCGAGTGCGTCGTAACTGATGGAGATAGTAGTTCATCTGGTCGGCCACCGGAGATGTAGTGCTGTGAAGATTCAGCGTACAATTCCTGCGGCGTCCAAGGTATTTCTCTCGCACCTCAGCATATGCACGACAACAGATCAGGATGTGTCTGATAGTTCGTTTAGCGGACAGTGTCCGCTATCCAGATCTTGTATAACTGTAATTTAGTGAAAGCGCATTCCGTTCCAAAATGGTGAATTGGGCTACTTCACTCTTAAAGATGAACTTCACCACATAGCACGCTCCTAGCCAACCATCACCCCGAATGACAACGTTCTCGCCCTAGATTTGTTGAAAACGGGAGGAGGATCCTATTTTGTGTCCATTATGCACGGCACAAAATAGGCTCCTCCTCCCGTTTTCAAGAAATCAGGGGCGAGAACGTTGTCATTCGGGATGGTGGTTGGCTAGGAGCGTGCTATGTGGTGAAGTTCATTTTTAAGAGTGTTGGCAATGGTAACATTTGTATTTGTTCCGTCAATTAACGTTGTGGGAAACGCGTCTGTTTGTCAATCTCTATCATCGTCTTTGTGGCGCTTTTCCTTGATCATGCATCCTGTTCGCAGTCCAAAGAGCAGGACTTGCGTATTTCCAGCAAAGTCTTTTCAGTGGGAGATCTGCACTCCAAAAACGGAACTTCAACGCATAGCACGCTGCGTGCCCACACTCTTAAAAATGAGCTTCACCGCATAGCACGCTCCTAGCCAACCATGATCTCGAATGATATCGTTATCGGCTCTGATTTGTTGAAGTGGGAGGCGTACACCTTTTTCGTGAGAGTTATGCTGTTCATAATTGTCACAAAAAGGCGTACGCCTCCCGTTTTCAACAAATCGGGGCAGATAACGATATCATTCGAGATCATGGTTGGCTCGGAGCGTGCTATACGGTGAAGTTCATTTTTAAGAGTGCACCATTGCCACAAATGATAGGGTTATCGTTCGAAGGGGGAGGGGGCGTACTTATTTTTGTGGCAATTTGGATATATGATAATTGTCACAAAAAGGCGTACGCCCCCTCTGTCTACGAATCAGAAGCGATAACCCTATCATTCGTGACAAGGGTTGACGGTTCGCAGCGTGCGATTGCGTTGAAGTTCTATTTTTAGAGTGTAGTCGATTGTATACCAGTATTTTTCTGATCCCAGGGTGTTGTGCTTGTACTATCTCATCAAGAACAAATCGTCTGTCGCTGTCTCTTGCAGTTGGCAATCTACACTCTTAAAAATGAGGGGGGGGGGAGTAATGTCTGAATCGGCTCGCTGTTGTTGGGCGCACAGAAGTGGGCATTGTCACGACTATAGCACACACACACACAAAAAAAAAGACGGTAGATGGGATGAACTTAAAAATGGTGGTGGTGGTGGTGATGGTGAAAGGGCTCGCCGTTGTCGGCCTCACAGATGTGGGCAACGTCACGACTGACGCTCTGGGGGAACGGGGGGAACTTAAAAATGAACTTCACCACATAGCACGCTCCTGGCCAACTATCATCCCGAATGACATCGTTCTTTCCCCTGATTTCCTGAAAACGAGGGGGTGTACGCCATTTTTGTGGTATTATCCAGTTCATACTTGTCACAAAAATGGCGTACGCCCCCCGTTTTCATCAAATCAAGGGAGAGAACGTTGTCATTCGGGATGGTGGTTGGGTAGGAGCGTGCTGTGCGGTGAAACTCTGTTTTCAGAGTGTAGGGCTACTGCAGAGGTGCGCTGGAGATGCTTGGTCCGCTTTTCTCTTGTCAATGATGCCGTCGTGGGAGGGGATCCATTGAAGAGGAGTGTCTCCACCGATTGATTCATGTTGGGAACATGATATTCTGCTATACAGCGCGTTAAGTGCTATTGCACAAGGGCCAACACTGCCCTACACAGACACACACACAAACACAGACAGGCAGACAGAACTTCGCCACATGACACGGGTAACATTTATGTTAATTGTCACAGAAGGGTGTACGCCCCGGTCCCCGATGTGCCTCGATAGTGCTATGTTCTGTTTCTAGAGTTTGGATAAGACTATCTCGTCTAATATTCCCTTTCTCGCAATATACTCCAATATTTCCTCCTGGAGAGGAATGTGCAATATACTTACGGCGTTAACGTAGAATCTCTATGGTATACAACCCTAACTTTAGTGTTTTGATGAGGCTGCCTGTAAGCAGGGGCAGATCCAGACCCTCACTTTTGGCCGGGGGGGGGGGGGCGGTTTTTCTGTTGAAGTGTCTACCGGGGAGGAAAGAGGGGGAAACCTAATTTTCGGCCTCATGATTTGATCCGCCACTGCCTGTAAGGCTGACGTAACAAAAAGAAATGAGCTTCCCGCGTTTGTTTCGGTACATGCGAACATGGTTTCCAAGATGCGGGGATCGAGCCTTCTCTCCTACAAAAGGCTGACCAGCTCGTCCAGACGAGTATTTGAAATGGAATAAACTTCAAATACGCCACGAAGCCAGAACGTGATTGAGATATGGCGCAAGTACTTGTAAACGAAAGTAATGAAAGTAGAGTAATAAATACTTCAAAAAAGCATTAAATAACCATCTAAGATGCTAGAGCATAGATCGTCCAAGAGATAACTTTTTGTACTATTTATTTGTTTAAGTGTAGTTCTGATTGGCTTGCAGTAAGGGGGGGGGGGGGGGGTATCGTTTATTGAAAGCCCAGGACGCACTTTCCCCAGGGCGTCAGTCGTGACGTTGCCCACCTCTGTGAGGCCGACAACGGCGAGCCCTTTCATCACCACCACCACCACCTTATTGAAAGAAAAAATAAATAAAAAGAAAGAGAGGGCGGCCTGCCTGCCGAGACGGGCGGCAAGTTGCCCCAGGGAGAGAGAAAAGAAAGCAAAGAAAAAAAGGGAAACACGAAAAAACGGGACACACGGGCAGTAGGAAACGGGAAACAGGCAGTAGGAGGAATTTCGAAATATCTGTTATTTTCAGAACTTCAAAAGTTGTGAAACAAAACGTGATGTCGAAACAAACAGACAACCTGGTCGCGAGGAACTCAAGATACGGGACCTCGTGTTCTCTATAGCCGATCCTGCTCACGGATGTCTCTTCAGCATGCAATTGACGTAAAGTAAGTTAGTCTCCATCTTTTACTTCAGCAGCATTTCAGCAAGAAAAAGTTAATTTTGAAATAACATCTGTTACGCTGCTTGCGTTGTTTCGTTACCACTTTGTCGTTGTTTCGTTACCTCTTCCTCCGCTGTTTTCGTCACGCGGGTGGCCGTAACATGACAGTACACAAGAACGGAAACAATTCCCCTCCCGTTTCTGTCCCCCATTAGTGAATTTTAGTACGATGTTTTTCGCTCAAACGAGGGGGGGGGGGATATGTTTAATGATAACAAACAAACAAACAAAGAAACAAAGAAGAGGAACGAGGGAAAGGTCAGCCAGACAGGGTGTCGGCTTGCTATTCCCCCCCCCCCCAAAAAAAAATAAAGAAACAAAAAAAAAAACAGAAAAGAATCAGAGAGAGAGTACCCAGGCGGGCATAGTCCGGTTGACAGGGCGACCAGTAGGTCGGTTGCAGCGACGTAACGGCGGAGCAGTCTGGTGACTACGCACTGTTGGGCGCGCTGCACGGGGCCGAGTATCACTCTTAACTCGGTACCCTTTAGTAAAGGGTAAAAAATCGCAATATTTTACCCTCTATTTCAGAAGCTACCAGGTACCCTCTGAGCGACCCCTTTTATAAAAGTTACAAGGAAACCCACTAATTAGAGGTTACGGCCTTCAATCCAGCACCTGCCCGTAAAGGTTACGCCAACGTGCGGCTTTTTATACAGGATGTTCATTTTTATTCGCAACAGAGTAGCGCTCATTTGGCATGTGGGGTATGTGAATTTTTGCTAATTAGTCGATCCGTAGTTACAAACACATGCGTCAGGAAATGTCGGAAATGTTTGTAACTACGGATGGGTTAATTTGCGAAAATTAACATAACCCATCTGTCAAATGAGCGCTGGTGTGATGCGAATAAAAACAAACACCCTGTGCGTGGGATATCGACAGACATTTACAGAACACACCAAGGTACCAAAATGAACCAGCAGAAAAGGAGATCTTGAACATATGTATATTACAAAAACAGAAGTCTGTCGAGAGGTGATACATTGTGCACAAGTGCGATTCTGGTGTGAGGAGAAACCATGGTCGCTTTACCATGTATGTGGAAAAAAGAACTATCTTCTAAGTGAGAAGTGTCGGCACAGTTCCCCCTGAAGTCGGCCCAGGACGCATACTAACCCCACTGTCCCCCACTCCTTCCTGCTATCCTCTCTCCGTCTGTCCACATCTGTACGTCGCTCATAGCCACAGTTGCTTCGCGGCGCTAACACCCAATCAAAAAAAAAAATTCTAAGTGAGAAGCAATGCATAAAAGTGCGAGGAAGCTAGCGAGTCAAAACAACTGACCTATGTTTGCTAAGCTGAACACACCCAACGAAATGGAGAATTGCAGCAGAAAAAAATTTATTCCACATTCGTGTTGCAGAGGCGAGCGCAAATGGCAATACAGTATTACATAAAACGCACACAACCTTGAGGAATATGAGTGTACAGTAACGCAGGAGACACTACATTACTGCGTTATCAGCGTTGGAGGCGCTCTGGGACGAGTTTGTGAGGTACTGCATTGCGCTGGTGACGGTATGTGAACCTGCATGTGGGATCCTGGGAACAAAAGTTTGGGCAATGAGAGTAACATTTACGGAACCATTCAAATCCGTACAAAGCACAAGGTACAAATCAAAATAAATGCGGGAAGGCGTTCACTCCGCGATTGAGTCTTAGAATATCGTAAGAATACAACAAGTAGGAAGCTGCGAATTATATATCTCGATGCATATATCCGCAGCTCGCAAAATGCACGCCGGTGTATTGACTTGGCGACCAAGTAAGAGCAGAAAAGTAGCAAGCGTAAGTGGCGTTCATATGCAGGGCCGCAAAACGCTTGCCATAATCACAACAAACATGCGCTAAGAGCTCTTGCTATCAAAATAACGCACGTACCTAGCACAAAATGTACACTTACCCAGTGTATGAAGTGTGTGAATTAGGGCTGCGGTGGTGACGTTCGTTTTCGGTTATATATTCTTTGCAATCTTCGCACTCACTACACTTTCCCCTCAGAACACCGAAAATATACTTGTTTGCTAGCGACATCTAGCTTTTCCGGTGTTCCTGACGATACTATGATAAACGCGAGGAAAACCACTGATTAAAACAGATTACACTTGTTAACGGACGGACGACGAGCGTTAAGCGTTTCAAGGAAACCGCTCTCAGTGTGGATAGACCTAGACCAGGCTAGGCTACGCAGCGAAATCGGAAATCTTGGTGGTTGCGGCATTGACAATTGTTTTCCACCCTTTAAAAAGAAACATACTATCTGTATTTCAGACTGCGAACTTATAATCTGTGTTCATACAGCATTGATAACATGTAGTTGACGTATAGGTGACGCTGAAACAGATAAAAAATAACAGCGTAGATTCGCAACTGTCGTCTCGAATGGGAGGCTGAAACGCGGCATTATGCTGAAAAACAAAAGGAAAACAAACGATAAGAAACTAACAAAGAGATTATCGTTGGAGATTTCGCTTAGAAGTTACAGTGTCGGAGTAGAGGGTACATTTATAAGTTACAACAAGCTGTTTTTGTTTTTTCCGAGATGTAACTTCTATTCGTGTTGTAAAGACATGACCTTGGTCGCTTTTAACCTCTAAATATACGTTACAGTGGTGTAACCTATAAGAAATCTCGAAATCTACGTCTATACAGAAGTTACATGTTTCTAAAAGTTACAATAAAAGGTACGGGTTTAAGAGTGTAAGGTCCGCAGCGTGAGGTGCAGGCCGAGGTGTGTGAGCTGTTGCTCAAGTGCGGCTCTGGCTGATGAGTAAAGGCGGCAGTGCAGGAGGAGGTGGGTAGTGTCCGCCACCACACCACATTTTGTGCATAGTGGAGAACCTATGTTGCCCATGAGGAACTGGCGCGATGGGGTCTTAGCGACGTTGAGTCGTAAGCGGTGAAGGAGTGAGCTCTCCCTTCGAGTGAGGCTCAGTGGGATGGTGAGCTCCATCTTGGGATCGATGGAATGAAGGAAAGTGCGGGCTGGGACGGCGCTCTCAGTGAAGAGGCGAGTGTGCTGGGCGCACATGCGGCGTACGTGGAGTCGGCATGACGAGGGTGATAGCGGGACCGATAACAATGGTGCAGAGGTGTGGGCCTGCTTCGCAGCGGCGTTGGCGGATGTGTTGCCGGGGAGGCCTGTGCGACCGGGGACCCACTGAAGCCAAACGCTGTAGCCCGCGCGGGCGAGACGGCTGAGGCACTGAACGATGAGCGCGCCAATGTCCTGAACAAGGGGGATCGAGAATGATGACAGCACTTCTAGCGCCGCCTTGCTGTCTGTGAAGATGGTCCATGGTGCGGGAACGGATGCCGAGATGAACTTCAGGGCTTCATAAATTGCGATCATTTCGGTTTCGGTGGATGAAGTCTCGTACGGGAGTTTAAACCCATGGCTGCACGCTGCGCTCAAACGATTCTTGAACGGTACCTGGGCTGACCAGTGAGATAAAGATATGGCTCAACGTCATGATTAGAGAGCGGATTTTTAGGCACTAACAGGTAGCGCTCTTTCGTCCCATAAGTCGTTCCAGGCCAAACAACCTTCAGAATCGTATCGTTTTATCTTCCGATTGGAGGGAAAATTGATACATAAAAAGGTAAGTGACCCCTTTCTCAGCTTAGCAGGAGACAGAGCGATATCATCCGTGATGATGATTGGCGTACTGCGTGCTATGCGGTCGAGTGCCCCCTATTAATTGTTGGCCACACAGAAGTGACGACGCCCACTTCTGTGTGGCCAACAACGGCGAGCCTATCCTGCCATCACCCCATATTAGTGCCCGAAAATCCGCTCTCTAGTAATGATGTCATGTAATCAGATGTAATCATCTGGTTTGGCAACGATAACGATTCACTAAAACTCGCTCGTATGACATACAGTTACACACTGACACTAGAACTTTCACCACAAGCCGGTCTTTTCCTGAGCGAATATTCCGTATACTAGCAAAACTCTATACAGGCTGCAATTTTCGAAATTTGCATATGCAAACTGGCACAAGTACAAATAAAATGGTTGCAATGCGAACGAGCTGGTGAACCTCGTCTATAGTTTAAAACCCCCTGAGACAGTATTTGGCCCGGTCCTTCAAGTGAGTCAGAGGCGTCACTAGGATGAATACTGACTCTCTTCTAAATGAGAATACCGTGCACATATTTGCGAGCACATAGGAAATAACAATCTTAAAGGAGCTCCGGAAAGATCTGTTGCTACCACAAAACCTGAATTCTCTGAGAGCTCAATATTTCGGCACTCACGTCATCGAGAATATTTGATGTGCAATTGTTCTATCTATACACCTGCAACGAAATACAACACCAACACCAACAACAATAAATGAAGGAGAAGTGATGATGACATGGGATGGTTTCCCGTGGTAGCCACAGGACCCTACACCACTTCAAAGAGGTTAACATGAGAGAATGAGCGAAATAATAGACTGGTATACTATGTGAAAATGAGCTTTGTATTGACTGATATTTCAACGGCCCATATTTACCTCATTCAGAGTGTCGTTCGTAAGCAAAAGAAGTATACAGCTTATACAGCATCTTCCCTACGTCTCAACCTAACACTGACACGTCTTCAGCAGACGGTATTGACGACACATCAATCAGTCAATCAATCCTTTATTTCCTTTTCATGTGTGGAAGAGAGAGCAAAACACATGGTTGGCATTGCTCATCTGAGCCCTCTCAATGTTTATTTTTTGCAAACCAAACCAGTTGAGACTATATTGATTTGTCCAATCAACGCTGGAGATCGTTTGAGGAGACGAATGAGAGGCCTATCCGCATTTCTTGAGAAGGAGAAGAGAGGGTAAGCTGCGGCGTATAAATCACGAAGGACGCAACGCATCAGTCCCTTTATATTGCTGTCACAATAACGGCATCCTTTATGATATTCTTGCACTTTAATTGCGTGGCCAAAACCACTTCCACAAAAACCGGAAGCTACTGACAATGACATCACGGCAGTGCTGGCTATTCGGTGGGAAATGGAGTTGAAACATCGGGCACTGTGACTCTGAGTGTTCTAATAAAACGTGTCACAGCATTTCCAGCTTTAGCTTGAAACGTACGTACGTGTATATTAGTAACGTATAGTCACCGAAAGGTAACAGCAAACAATGCACCAGAAGAAGAATTAGGAAGTATAGCATAACATACAGTGGTGGTGAGGATATGAAGTACCATGTGTAATTAATGACTACAACCTTCTCAGTAGGCTATAATTATCTTTTACTTCTACACTTTAAAAATAGTGCTGCACAGCATAGCACGCTCCTAGCGATAATCGTTTAAGACATTAGTTTTTCATTTAATTTGTTTTTCAAATACACTGCCAAATACACGTTGTATTGGGTACATATCCACAATAAAGATGACGATAAAATGCGGAACAGAGAACCCGTCCCGCTTCCGGATTTTCAGCTTTAGTTGAAGATGCACATTGTGTAGACCAAAAGTTAATAATTCGGGGGGTAACTTCGCGAGACAACTGTGGGTTCGTTAACGCCTCCAAATCTCGACATACGGTGCGGAAGACGGCGTGTCTGAGCAGCTTGTACCCTTCCACCAAGTTGCCACCGTCCTCTGCCGGGTTTGAACCCGCGATCTTGGGATCAGACACGCTAACGGCTGAGCCACCGAGGGCGGCTATACCAAAAGATTGCACCAAAATCAGCACTGGTTCAACCTTACGAACGTACTTTCGTCTCCGAAAAAGCGCAAGTAAAAAATGTAACAACTCTCCGCGGTCGCCCCTGTACATTTCAAAACGGTCTGTACTTCATGTCCGTACTGCCCTTGTCCGATACTTTCCTGTCAAGTGCTAAGTGCCGAGCTCGAAAGCCAATGAAAGAATTGGGGAATACCTGGGGGGACTTTCGCGTCCAGAGAAAGTACGTTAGTTATAATTGAATACTAACTATTTTTGTGAAGAAAGCGCATGGCTGACGTAGAACAACAATAAACGATGGAGAAGCGATGATGACATGGGATGTTTGCCTGTGGTAGCCACAGATCCCTACCCCACTTACAGAGGTTAATATGAGAGGATGAATTAATAAGAGGACATAGAAGAATGCCCTCGTGATGAGGGCTACAATCCCCATTTTTTTCTTTCTTTCAATCAATCAATCAATGTCGATAAGTCATAAGAAATCACAAGGAGCGTTATGTGATTGCTGTTTTTGGAGTGCCGCAAGCTCTGGTTCAACGAAAAGCAGCCAAGCACCCTTCTTGTCTATAAATTTCAAGGAAGAGTCCTATCAAAACTTATACTAGTAAGTTTTGGTAGGACTCTGTCTTGAAATCTTTGAAATCTTGAAAACATCTTTTAAGAGAGCCTCTTAAAAGATGTCGTTTGCTCCAATGATAATCTATGCACGAATGACAATTACCATGTGGTTGCGAAACAAGATAATGAACACATTCAAGTCAGTGCACAGCGAGGATACAAACGTGTAAGTAATTTTTGCTTGAATATCTAATATCTCGTACTACACTCTAAGAAAAAGGGGTGCGAAAACGTGGTAACTTCTATAGTTACCACCTAGGTCAACATAGCGCCTGATAAAGGGTGTAAAAGGGTGGTAAAAGCAATTATCATATATCCAAATTGCTACAAAAAGGCGTTCGCCCCCGTCGCTCACCGAATCAGAAGTGGTATCCCTATCATTCGTGGCAGAGAGTGAGCTAGCAGGTAGAACTTTGCAACCTTTTAGGCACAACATATTTTTTATTTTATTTTATTTATGCTTGTTACGCTACATCGCCTTGCGGCATAGGGTAGCGGGGGTACAAAAACGAAAAATGAACATGAACATAACATTACAGCAATCACAGCAATATCACACGCGTCAAAGCTGAGAAAACCAAACTAAAACTGATACACTTCACTGCCGAATACAATGTCCATTAACCCAATCAGTACTCTTTGCATTATTAAAAGTAAAATATGGCTCTTGTATGAGTATGAAAGAGGAGAGAAGTTTACGGTAGTCTATATGAACTTTCCTGTACACTGTAATTCCAGTCGTATATAGTTTTCGGAAAAAATGAATGCCTAAAAGCGTATGTTTTGCAATGATAGGGCCTCAACTTCCTGTGGTGGTCTAATCTTGGTGAGATAAACGTAGGAGGGCTCAGATACAAATCCTTTGAAATACCAGTCCTGTCATTTACGATATCACACAAAAACTTAAGTCGCAGTTGCCTTCTTCTCAGCGATAAGGTATCCCACCCCAACTTTGCCTTTAATTCAGTCACACTATTTCGGGCACCCATACAGTTAAATACCATTTTTGTAGCTATGTTTTGAACCCTTTCAAGTTTTTGAATCAGTGTAACTCCGTGAGGATCCCATACTGTACAGGCGTATTCTAAAATCGGCCTGATCATTGTAGTATAAGAATCGCTTTTAGCCTTGAAATTAGCCTGCCTGATGTTGCGATAAACAAAATGAAGCATTTTTATAGCTTTTGCAGAAACATAGCTTACATGCGAGATCCATTTGAGGTCCATCTCTAAAAATAACACCTAAATACTTATACTCCGAAACTATTTCTAGGTTGGAAGAGCATAACTTATAACAGAACGGAATCTTTCTATTTTTTCTTGTAACATTCATTGCTTTGCATTTGTTTATGTTTAAGTTCATACCCCACTTCTCACACCAAGAAACAATGCCATTTATGTCATCTTGAAGTATTTGCGCGTCCGAAGCAGTTTTAATTTCCCTATATAATACGCAGTCACCGGCAAATAACCAAATTTTGGAACTAACAGAGAACGTAATATCATTAATAAAAATAAGCAATAGTAAAGGTCCCAGAACTGAACCCTGTGGGACTCCTGGGCGCACATGACACTTCGAAGACTTTTGGCCTTGGATTACTACGTATTGTGCTCTGTCTTTCAGATAGTCCTTAAGCCATATATGCGACAAATATTACCCCCTGAAAGGTATAACTGCTCCACCCTTTTTTCTGAGAGTGTAACCAGCATGCCCTGCACTCTTGAAAATGAACTTCATCGCATAGCACGCTCCTATAGCCAACCATAATCTCGAATGATATCGTTGTCTGCCTTGATTTGTTGCAAACGGGAGGCGTACGTCTTTTTTGTGACACTTACGCTCTCCCCTCCCCCCTGTTCTTTTTTCTTTCTTTTTTTGCTATAGTCGTGACGATGCCCACTTGAGTGCGGCCAACAGCGGCAAGCTACTTCGACCCTTCCCCCCTCATTTCTAAGAGTGTACAAAAAGCGTTCCAATAAATTACGGTAATTAACTTTATGATTGGTGAAAAAAATAAAACGTGTAGTCGTCGTGGCGACATAACACGACGGCAGCTGTTGCACTGCTAAAAAATAATCGCATGCGATACGTCAATTGAATGATGTCTCAGCCACTATACAACGTTACGTACGTATAAAACGTTCGGAGGGGGTTTAAATAAGAATATCGCTACGTTGTTCAGACAAGCGACGAAGTTTTCGCGTTATCTTCCGAATGTCGGTGGAATGTTACTTCCATCCCCGGCCTCAGTTTTGCTGCCATTCTGGGAACGGCAAATGTGTTGCTCGGAAGTGTTCGTACACTGTGGGGGAAGAGATGATGAATGTCCGATGGGCTCATATCGCCTAGACTGGTAGGTGTGGAAAAAGCTCCCCACGTTTGGCACCAGAACGTGTAGCTAGACGTGCTCCATCTTAACTGTTCCACGAGACAGTTCCAGAGAGGTGCACGTTATATGGGAGATAATAAAATATGTGCGTTCCCGGTTTAATTACTCAAAACTAAACGATCGTACTGATAACGAACAATTTTTTATGCTTTTGGTACGCCGTAAAAAATTCCCACGTTCGCATCGGAACTCTACGCTGATCCATGTCATAGCTACGGTTTCTTTTTTCTGTCTCTCTCTCTCTCTCTCTTCCACGTGCTTCTGCGTGTTCCTGGCTTTCCCAATCTGGCTGGATATTTATGCACAAAGCCTAGCCAGACGGGGTAGTTTATACATACAGTATCTATGAAGAAAAGCAAACCTGGTAGTTGCGAACGGAGATGCAAAGTAATTAAATACACGTAATAAAGTTACTGTAATGAATTACTGTACTTAAATATTTCCAAAAATGCCTAACAGTAACTGTAATTTAGTTCCTGTGTAACTTGTACGCAACAGATAGCAACACTCTGCTGTGGTTTAACGATTGTGTTGTAAATTTCCGTCCTCGATATTACTGAGTTTTAGTGCGTCGTACGCTATCGCCTTTGCGTGCGTAAGGAATAGCGTGGTGTTTCTGCGTATCGCGCGAAGCCCTGTTTATCTTTTGCGCGTGCGCAGAACCACCAACGCTATCCTTGGCGTATACGCAAAGGCGATAACGTACGATGCACTAAAACTCTCTATTGTTTCCTTCCAACGGCGTTTCTACTGCGGTCATGTTTTCCATTTTTCTAGTAGCTACTGCTCTAGCACATGTTCCATAGCATTCATTTAACACATAACATGCTCTAACAATTTCCTAGCTGTTTGTGTGGAAGCTCATCACACCGAATCAATTATACAGATATTAAACTTCTCTTTTCATAAATTTGTTTTACGGTGGTATTTGTGCACTACTCTGATGATGAGTGCATCTAGAGCTATATACCGACTAATTTAACATCAATGTTAGATGTACTTTCTTGCTCCTTTAGGCGATGTGTTTTCTGCACACAAGTTTCATTGTTCTCATAAACATTCATATCACCTAGTTCGATGTGTAAATTATCGACTGCTGGCACGAAGAACATTGTGTCCTAAATACGTTGCGGGAGACGTTGTAATTTGCCCATTTTAAAGGGACACCGCCTTAATTAACTCGAGAGCAACTCAATTACCTTCTGGTTTCGGTAACCTTTCCTGAATTACTTTCCTAAATTACTTTCTGAGTCACGTAACTGTTATTAACTTAACTACCTGTTCTGAGCATAAAACATCTCGCTGGTTCAGCTGGTCAGACATCTGAAATAATAGATAGACAATGAATATTTGAAGCTTTTTTGATAGATGAGGAGCAGGAAAAGTGTGTTAGCATTGCGTGTGTCTCATTGCTGGGTAAAGAACAGGTTTCTTTGCGACATTGCAGGCACCTGTGTGAGTTGATTACATCTTTCACATCTCCATTTCTTTTCTCCTATCATCATCATCATCTTGATTAAATCTTTGTTGAACGCGTGCGCTTTATGTGCGTGCGTGTTGCTTTTGCGTCGTCGTGTGTCTTTTTAGCGCTTCTACCGTTTAAGATCTTCTTAGAAGTTTGTAGTAATCTCTGGCTGCGAGTTAGTAGTCGTCCTGTTTGCTATGTCCCGTTGTTGGCTCTTAAGCTGACGTCATCCATATTTACGATAAAATATTTGCGCAATACGGAAGGTAGTTGTCTTCACGAAGATTGCCGTTTCACTTATTTCTGTTCCATACAGTTTATGACTGTGAGCTTCCAGAAGCCACTTTGAACGTTCACAACCCATTCTAATAATGAATAACTCCTATACCGAGGGCAGCGTGTATGCTACACACGTGATGCGAACGCGTAACGTTATTAAGCGAGAGTGTCTATGAAAGCATATCGGAATAGCGGCATGTGAGTACCAGCAGGTGGCGCTAATCGAGGACGGCGACCCCGTTGGCGACCCAAATGAATTTGAAATATCCGTCGAGCCACTTAGCTCTCTAAAGAGACGACGCTACGTTTCCGTCACTTTCTCGCACTACGTTTGACAGCTTATTCCATATTGGAAATTTAATATTTCTCCTTCGTTATGGGGCATGCACATATGTTATCCTTCGGCCGTCAAAATGAGATCGAGTTGAGGACTTGAGCCGGTGATAAGCTCTTGTGCCTCTGCGATAAAAAAAGCTTTAAAAAAAAGGGAGATCGTAAGGCAACGGTTATAACGGTATAAACTCTAGAGCGTATTTCGTAGGCATGTAATTATAATATAATAATATACGTTGCAAAGGCTCTTCTCGGTGGGCGTGTCAGAGGGTCATCCCGTTCCCTCACTCACGCTATTTAGGCTTATTCTCAGCTCGCACTTTTTCGTGGTCAAGACGGGAATATTCATTATGCCTCCATTTGGCAGTAAAGTCATACACGTTCAGTGCCATATATATTTCACATTTTTGCGTCCCTCCAATAGCGCATTCTCGCGTTGAGGTAACGCATATCTCAGGAACACTGATAGCTCGGAACATCTCTTCTTGTTTTCAATAAAAATTGCTTGGATACACCAAGACGCGCCACAGTGACCAACTCTATCCCAAATGCTTCAAATAGTTCTTAATCTCGTATGATATGCCAAAATAAACCAACATTACTCGTAAATATAAGTGTAGAGCAGCTGGCCCCATGGGCGCGACCTACGTTTCTATGTTTTTTTTTTGTGTGTGTGTCCTTTTTTACATCTGTCCATATCTATCCATAATAACCCAGTGTACCGACGGTAAACATCTGCGGTTGTGATCTTTCTCATGTACCGTGTGTGCAGGTTGTAATATGAAAACCGAAGCAAATACACAGCGAATAGTGACATACCCGGAGCAATTACGAAGCGAATAGTTACGTAACTGAACCGAACAACGCGCCTTCTGTACAGATATACTTAACAGAATCCGGATCAGGCGCGAAACTAGGGAGAGTCCGGATATCCTGACCACCACTCAATTTCTGTCGTCCCACCGTGCTTCAATTGACTCTAGGCAGCGACGTAGCGTGCTGTCAAGAGGAGGACCCACCATCAGAACAATCCTGGGTCCGACATCCATGATGCGTGTGTGATATGTGCGTGCGGATCTTCGTTACTCACTTTATTTTATACCCCCTCTACTGGTAGGTGTATTCTTGGGATTACCGTTGCAGCTTCGTCCCTATTCGGACTCGGTTTGGAAAACTCAGAGAACATTCGAATGTGTATTACGATTATTCAATCAATCAATCAATTTATTGAGCTCCCAAAAGTTCCATACGGGCGTTACATGGGAGGAGCGGGTTACAGGAAGTGAGGAAAAAAATAATACATAGAAAAAAAGGCCGTAAAACAGCAACAACGAATGGAAACAACAACAACAACAACGCAATACAAGTAGCTTACACAAGGTATCGTAAATGACGCAAGATTTATACACTGGATATTGAATTACGAAATTGAGACGGGTCAGGTATGGTAACGGGTCAGTTATGGTATTATTAGCTTCGGTGTCGAAAAAATACGACTATTCGCACAGTCTTATTGTCATGGGATTAGTGGTAAAGAGAGCGGGCCAGAAGTGCGAATCTGCTTGCAGAGCACGACTCCCACCTGACGTCTCGATTAAGTGTTGTGATGGGGCATTGCTCCGACCCCATAGTGTTTGTACGCAGAAGTGGTGTTACCCGGACACGGAAGGGCAGTTCCGTTCGAAATTGGTTGCATGACGTATATCACCGCTGTCGTGGCCCAACAGAAAGTAATGGAGCTATTTGAATCCACGTTACCGAATATCCCACAACGACAACGAAGACTCGCTTATTTCATGACGGACAAGTCCCGATTGCAGATAAATATATTACTGGCGGTTCCAAAAGTTGAATGTGCGCTGTATGTGGGTTTAACTGTAAAAACTTCACCCGAGACGTAACCTGAACGGTACATGGGCTGTCATGCGTGATTTGTCAATACGCCAGCCGTATCCTGTAGTAACTTCACCCCCATGCACGTGTGAAACACCTGTGATAGAAAACTTGCCCTAGTGGGGCCTCCCTGCCACGCAACAGGCCAAGGCTGTTTTCGTTGATAACCACGGAAATAAGTACTAACATCTGAAATGTTCACGGCGCCCATCAGCTCGTTCGGTACACCATCCCAATGACGCGCGTCTTTTTCACTTATCGAGAGCGCCGACCAATTTCATGGTTGCAAATCACGTCGCGAAAAGGGGTCGATCACATGGACGCGTTTGTTTACACTGTTCTACGCGTGTTCTCTGTTTCTAGGGCAGATTTCGATCTACTTACAGGGCGACGACCGCCAAGTCTGGCCTCCCGGCCGGCACCTGGCTCAGCCCTGAAGCCGAGCAGTCCAGCTTGAGGACATCCGGAGGCCCAGAACAACGGCATGACAGCACCGCAGAACCGCAGGGGTGTTCCCCGCTGGACCTCGTCGCCCGCGGCAACAACGTCACTAACAGGAACAGGACGCTCCACGGCAACATCACATGGCTGGCGGAACACAAGGAGCACGCGTCGCTCACCACACACACACGCACGCACACACAACGGGCAACACCCGCTGCCGGCCGCCTGCCCGCACGGTTGGCCCTTGACGTCATCGATGACGTCGACAAGGAAGGGGGCGCTTCCGCTCGCATGACAGCGTGGTTTCGGTTTCGTGCGCGCAATCGATGAGGGAGAGAGAGGAGTATTTGCATGGGCACCGGGGGGCAAGAGAGACTCTCTACTCCTTTCTGTGTTTGTGAATTCTCGGCAGGCTTCGAGAAATTGACAAGAGTAGTACTTCGTTCCGTGCCCTACAAAACAGACATGTAGCGCTGCTCGTTCTTTGCTCAATATACTTCGATGCTTCGATAAAAGGAACCCATCTTGGCGCGTAGTACAGAGTATGGTTGTGAAATGGGTCTCTTAGTTATCGGAAATACGTTTTTCACTTGCAGTGAAAGCTGTAGGAAGGAAATCGTAAAATGGGGGCAGACTCGCGTCACTTCCATGTCGATAACGGGGAGTTGTTTTCCGGGTAGAAATGTTGACAGGGCGCGCGCCAAATAAATTTTGATACAAGTAACGCTTCCGTGTGCGTCCTTTTGTAGCATCGGTTATTAAATAGATTTAGTGGAATTGTACGCTATCACCTTTACGCACGTAAGGGATGGCGTGCTGGTTGTGCGCAATGCGCGAAGCTAGCTGTATGCTTTGCGCGAGCGCAGAACAACCAACGCTATCCCATACGTGCGCAAAAGCGATAGCGTACGATGCAATAAAACTCACTATTGTTATATTGTCTCCTCTCTCTGGTCCCTCCGCAGCACGAATGGGTCCAGTGATGCCGAACTATAGAAAGAAAATTATGATTTTAGACCAAGTATTCTACGCGGCAGTCCCACTTTGTGGCTACCGGTCATATTTTATTATAATATATATATATATATATATATATATTATAATATAATATAGATAGGGGAGAAAAGACACCAGAGACTGAAATAGGGAGTAGGGGAAGTTATTTATTAAGCTGGCATTTAAACTAAGGGTCTGGGGAAGTCTACGTTTCGGCGGAAGCTCCGCCTTCTTCGGGACTGAGACGAAAATCTATGTACAAGGTCTTTTAAAAGGTTACAAAAGTGTCGTCACAGTTGGTACAATTCCACTGCGAGGCAGTCGTCAGTGAGTCATGTTCTGGAAGATTCCGGAAGGTTCCTGGGTCATCGGCTGGGTCGTTCGAACCTAAATTTTATAATATAATATATATATAATATAATGTATATAGTATTCCGTGCATAAAGAGAAGCAAAACAAGCCCGATCACGCGACTTTGCGACATCCTGATCTTGGTCTAGACAGCTTCAATTGTAAATGAGAACTATGTCACTAGATCCTTCTTTTCGCCTTTTCTCAACTTTACTGTACTTTGGAATGGCCTCTCTCCCTCAAACGGAAATGATAGGGCGCAAAGTACTCTCCGGTTCTGATAAATTGCACAAAATTCCCCCGAAAACGCTACATCCTACAAACGCTACATATTACGTACGCCCTACCGTTCAGATTTTGCTGGAACTTTTGCCAGAAGAAAGGACATACTTCGTGCTTTGATCTGATGTATAATGGATTACGTTACCTCCTGGTGTTCCTTTGTGCCGACATTATGAATCTGAGGGTGTACGTTTTGAGTTTTTCTCAGTTATTCTTTTATTTTTGTTGTCATTGTCCAAAAAGGCCGATATCAAATATATTGATATTTTGCGTAAACACAGTTCAGTCATCGTCCTTTCACGATATGGAATTAAAAAAAACTTTGTTTCCTTCCTGCGGGTCCTGTTGCTGCGGTGTTTTTAACGCGAATCGTTTGGCGCCACTGGACTCGATCTATAGCGTGGTAACGCAAGAGAAGCAATATTGTAACACCTATTTACACCCTAATAATACACAAATGAAATGGGGCAGACAGTTGGTAACAACTTCTAACGGAAATATGTTATTCCGTCTTATCTACACGGGTTCACAGTGTACTTGTTCCCGTTCTTTTGTCCATGTACAGGAAGAATCAACCCCGACACTACGCTCTGAGAAGGAAAATCAGAGCATACCCAGAGCCGTTCCGAGGGGGTGCGAGAGGGGCAGCCGCTCCGGGCGCCCTCGTCCTAGAGGGCGCCGAACGGCAGGCCCTGGGATGTTGGTTGTATAGTATCAAGCGGGAATGAAGAGAATTTGAATTTACGATCTCTGCAGTGCAAATGAGCGTTTTCTTTTCTTTGTTTAGAGAATTTCTGACAGCAGTGAGGGAGGGGGTAGGGACGCTTCACGTTTACCCTGCCCCGGGCGCAAACATGCCTCGGGACGGCTCTGAGCATACCCGACACTTTTGCCATTGTAAAATCATTTTCAAAGGCGTAATCACTCTTATATAATACAACGTTTATTCTTCTTTTCTTCTACCACTGACTATACTGTCTGAGGTTTTCCCTGGTTTTCGTGCAAACTTTCCAGATGAATGTCGGCAGCGCTCCCCTGAAGCTAGCTGCTCTAGCGGCCGGCTCTCCTGAAGTCGGCCCAGGACGCATACTAACCCCCCTGTCCCCCACTCCCTCCTGCTGTCCTCCCTCCATTTGTCCACGTCTGTACGCCGCTCATAGCCACAGTTGCTTCGCGGCATTAACACGGAATACAAAGAAAAACTTCTTTCGGAAGTGTAAATGTTGCACTACGTAACGCGATTCATTTAACGAGTTTCAATATTACTTTGTAGGAACAGGGGGTAAATTTATTTTGCTGTGCTTTTGACTGACGTCACTTCTTTACTCTTTTCGAGATGGCGGTGGTGCGCTTGTAGCAGAGCACTGGTAGCAATGGGGGGGGGGGGGGGGGTATATTTATTAGACCAAAAAACGGGGGGGAAAGATCAGCCAAACGGGACGTCGGCTTGCTATTCCGCAAAGAAAAAATGAAAGAAGAATAAAATCACGCGATCAGCCGTATCACGTGACGCTTTTACGTCACGTGTTGGATAGATTTTGGAGTGGGTAGAATTCTCCGTGATTCATACAAGGTATATCTAAACTGGTAGCGAAAACTAGCGAAAATACCAAATCAGACCCATCGACAAGGCCACCAGCAAGAGGCGCGAGCGATCCTGGGTGTTGACAGTAGAGGTACGGTTGTAAACAGAAAAACTTTACAACATGGGCGTGGCTTGTGTGTGTACTAATAGGTTATTCATTATTTCAATGTAGAAAAAGCTTTCTGTTGCCCCGCTCGTGCACATATATGAGATCATCTACCACTCCAGTACATTTCCGTATCCTGCTCCTTTGCGCATGTGTCACAGTTGGGTATGTTTATCCGTGCATCTCTGTATCCGTACCGTGTGTCCGTGCATTGTAATACGGAGTTCGCACACTCTTTGGGTTAAACAGGAAGCGACGTTCACATCTCCGTGCTGTAAACCAAGATTAACACGAGTGAACAGATGAATACAATGATCCCATGTTGCTGGGTCCGCGAAAAAAAGATTTCGTCATGGGACGAGCGGCCATGATGGTGTGAGTGTTAGCAGGAACCAACTGTGTACCAACGATGTCGTGTTTTGTTGCAATGGACCTATAACGGCCACTTATTGAATATATGCAAACGTCCAATCACTAGGTGTACGTATAGCTCTAGGTGAGAAATGGGCCTTATGTGAGCCTAATTTCTCTATGGTCATCACGATGCGTTTCTGTTTGGAGTTGTCAAAATCTGTGATAACTGTATGTATTTGGAATTGATTCATTAAATCTGATATGCTTTATTTTTCTGTGTTCTCGTCTGGTATTGTTGACTGGGCGCGGAAAAGGGAATACAAGGCAAGCGAAGTGGGCCGGGCCAATGTAAACGTGCATGGATAATTATGCACTAAATATTCATACTAGTGACGTCGTCTCTGACGTCATTTATTTACAATCGTAGTAGTCCGCGCAACGGATGGATGGCGCTGACCGTCTCTATCATGGCGTCATTCTGAAGACACAGGGGCCTATGGGAGTTACGCTACCTGTTTAAATATACCTTGATTCATACGCGTTGCTTCGATTGTTGTTTCGTCTGTGAAGTCTGTCGTGATGGTTTTGTACTGTTCAGTGACCTAGCGCAAAACTTAGGCGACTGAAAAGTATCTGGTTAGCGCGAAGCTGCGGAACAAATGGCTCGTCAGGCTCGAAATGGGAAAAGCAAATTTCTGTTACAGTCGCGTGTGCAGCAAGCACATTGCAGAAGATGAATTCGTGTGTCCTGTGTGGGCCCTCAGCGGTTCCGACATTTTACTCTCACTTGGTCGAAACTTTTGAACTTTTGAACTACATGTTGAACTCCATTACCATCTCTGTTCTCTCTGGACATCATCTCTGTTTTTTCATCATCTCATCATCTGTTTGTGTAAGTGTACTGGGGTAGCCAGTTCGACTTCGTCGAAACTCACATCCCCATTTTTTTTTTCTTTATCACATCACATCACTTCGTTAATCCAGTTGATGACGTCTGCATGCTTCGGTAAGTTTAAATTGCATTGGCAATAAGAGTAGCTTACGAAAGCCGGCAGTACACCTAATCCCGCTGGGGCCTGCTGGCCGTCCCTTTAAAGGGTGGAAGCGCAGAAAACTTGCTTGGGGAACGGGACCAAGCAGAAATCTGCCACTCCGACAGCATGAGAACTACGTGGTGGTAACGTCGGATAGTGTGAACAATCTAGAAAAGCAGCAAGTGAGTGGTAAGCACATATTTATCTCGAAGTGTCCGATTTGTGGAATGAGACAGTACAGCAGCGTACGATGCACTGCCGTTGTGTGAGGGACTTTTGTGTGCTTATTTTTTTACCTGCCTGTTAAGCACGTTTACTTATTACTTACAATTACTGCATTCGTTTTAGATATATCACTTCGTTCATCTTTTCAGCTGTAGCCGCTGGACTTTAGGAGTTTTCTAGGGAAGTTGGAGTGCATGTCCATGCTGTTAATCAGCCACCAGGAAGGCGAGAACAGCTGATCTCAATACCTAGAATCCGGGCCCCAGAATCCAGACCGTCCAGACAGAATCCAGACCGTCATCTCCGAAGAAAACGAAGCCGTTTGCTACACATGAGGCACAGAAAAACCAGTTGATAGCCAGTGCTCGATTCCACATTGAGTGGGCTATCCAGTGAATGAAGCTTTTTAAGATTTTGCAGCAGGGATTCAGCTGTGACCTCTTACCGTATATTAATGTCACAATTATTCCTGGGTTGGCAAACATCAGTAAAACCACCTCTTCTGAGAACAAGTTTCTATTCACCTGAAAAATGAAACATCAGACTTTTTTGTTTGAAAGCTTGCTTGTATATGCTTGGGATATGTACACACGCAGGCCTTTGCCCTGAGCAAACATATATAATAATAAAAAAAAGAGTGTCACAAGTGTGGCGTCGCACAGAGTGCCAGATGCCTTTATGTGAGTGTGTGTCGTTACCCAAGTACAGTTTTGGTTAAGTGAACAAATATTAGTGGAATCCACATGTATGTTTTAATGCACAGTTAAGAGAAACTCCTAAATGCTTCTGAACCCAGTCTCCGTCATATTTTCGGCACTTTGCTACGCATGTCAAACCTACATCCTACATACGGACACATTTTCGCCCTGTCACACCAGTTCTCGCTTCATAAATGCAGTTACGTCTCCAGATAGTTCGTACACATCATTTTGATCCTCCATTTCACGTGAGTCAGGCCACGTGGTATCACAGACGTACCAACACAATTATACGCAAACCCCGCACACACAAAACATGAACTCCTGGAGCTATGCGCCGTCTGCTCTCCAGCCTCGCATCCAACAAGTGACGTAACGGCCTACTCCCTGCAAGGTGGCGACACCAAAACCTCTCAAGGCGAGCCACTGTATTCGCACTTTTGATCGGTGACGGAGCGGCAATCCCGGGGCATTTTAAATTGGTAGCAAAAAAAAAGTATTTCCGCTAAAAATTCGCGTAGCGGCGAGATATTTCTCTACTACCACTACTTTTTATAAAATGGAAAACGTACAATACAGCGGGGCCGTAATGAGAGTGAGAGAGTATATTATATGTTAGAGTCCATGGAGTGAGTATCTATAGTGATCTGTGGTCTACCCTTTTGGGACGATACTTCCTATTCTGATTCGAAAGCTTCCGCTCTACATTGTGCTACGCAAAAGGAGGTAATGGGGACAACAGGATATAATTACAAGCTCATATAGATGTTTTTCTTTTTTTACCAGCAAACTATAAAATTATATGAAAAAAGACGACATGAGAAAGTGGGGAGCATGTCGCGTTTTCTTTTCCTTTTTTCCTAACCCTTGCTTTGCGTAGTCCTCGTTTTCTTTTCCTTTTTTTCCTTTACATGATTCGGTTTCTTGTTATGTGCTCTTGTGGGTTACATCCCATTTCGCCTATTCCCATTTCGCCTAATCCGGATTATCGGATTAAAGCGGCAGGAGGGGTGACAAGCGTTAGGCGAAATGGGACAGCCGTGCAATCTTAATAGGCGAAACGGGTGCCCCCAGTGCATTCGCGAAGTCAGCGTTGAAGCCTGTGGCTGGACTAGTTTACTTAGCGCTGAGCCCGATATTACTCTCACAGCATTTCGCAAAAGCAGCACTGATACACATTATCTCTATTCGCCATTTTTTTCTTTCAATCATCATCATCATCTATTCGCTTTTGCACTTGTCATGCCCGCGAAATTTTCGCTAGTTAAATCAGTCAGCTGCGCAACTATTAAAGCTTTTTTTTTCGAAGTAAGTGAACGATCAATAAATGCCTTCAATAAACGAACTTTCTTCATGCCTCCAGCCTCTCGAACAGCCTCTAAAAGGCACCCTTTTGTGTCTGTAGATTTTTGTTTTTGTTTTTCTTTTTTTTAAACGAATAGCAAGTCGGCCTATGCCTGACTAAGCTTTCCCCCTTTCTCTTTTCAATAAGCATATCCCCCCAATAAATACTCGTGCTCTGCCTTTGTCGATATAGCGTACTATCACTTGAGTCGTACATTGCTTCTATGCTTGTGCACATTTATAAACTATTTTACTATTAAAGAGCTACAGTAATGCGCGTGGTTGAAAACATGACGCAGAAACTTGATGTTTCCCGGGTCCCCCCCCCCCCCCCCCCCAAAGACATAACAAGGTATGTCCGGTGAGCAAATGTCATGGATCTGCGTGGTACCACTAATACTAAAAGGAATAGGTTATTACTGAGCAAAATGTTTTCATTGATTCATGGGTGGGTGGGTGGGGGGATGGGTACGCCGCAGTGTTGTTACTGTTACGCCATTACAGTAACCGATACCTTATTTCGGTGCCGGAGTTCAGGTCGCGATCTATTTTTAAAATCGGTACCGGGAAAAGTATTTCCGTTCCAAGTTAATCGTCCGCAATTAACACGAGCCTGAATAGAACTAGCAAAGGGATAAGGTTGTTATGTGGAGTTGCGCAATTAAAGTCGACTTTCCGATATAGAATAACGAATTTCTCACATTGACTGTTGAGGAAGAACTAAAAATAAATGCATCAACACAAGGCTATGCTTGGATGAAACCAATAAGTTTGTAAAGTTACGTGAAGATGCGAAAGTGACCTTACCCCATCCTGCTGTGCCACTTTTTGTCTACTCCCTGGATGTACTGGCCTTTCTTTTTTTCTTAAAGGAATTGTAAAGTGAAATATGACCCCCTGTTTCTGTGTGCGACCTGGTAGTGTTTGCCTGTGTGAGGCTGCACACAGAGCCTAAACACTCAAAGCGCGTTAATTATTACACAGCATAAATGGACCATTTCCATGTACGCGTCGCTCCTGGCGGCGAGAGACGACATGATAAGAAGACGACGAAGCAATGATGACAAATTAACACCACGTGGGCGTAGCTGGCATTTTTTGGGGATATAGCAGGACAACATTTGTTTTGAATGATATAGCCTGCTCATGTGGACGCACACAACACGTGATACATCCCAAAAAACCACACGAAAGCTTGTTACGGCATATTCATAACACGCCATGTTTTCATGCCAACTATCATGGCGACGCTCGTACACTTCGACTAAAGTGTACTAGAAGGGTAGTGGGTTCTTTCGCACGGCTCCGGCGACGCTGTGCGTGTGAATGACACAAGGTGGCGCTGCCTTCGGTTTCCACTGAAACTGCATACGGAGCTTCCTCGCGGAGGCAACGCAACGTTTAGGGAAAGCTGTTGCATTCGCTTCCATTGGTCTCTCATACCCTAAATACATGGACTTCATCACTTTTTCTCTGAATGTAGCTACACTAAAATATGAAATATATTCTTCAATTTGTTTTCAAACGTTATCGGGTGACGAACTCAGGTGAAGCAAACTGCAGCCATGAGTTAGGTCAAGCGCACGAATGACGGCCGTGAGTTGCGTCAAACGCATGGATGACTAATTGTGAAGCGAAGGTTTGAGGCATAAGGTCCTACTGACAATTAAGGGCGCAAATTCTGGGTTCACATGCGAGGTACACATGTCTTCAAAAACGATTACTTCTGTACAATGAATAGATCACTGAAGGAAAAGACACTTTCAAAAGTCTAAACTTTAATTATCAAAAGAGTAATTTAAACACATAATTTCGCGATCTCTACATTTATATACAACTGTGGAAATAATTATTTACATATAGAATTTTACAAACCACATTTATATATAAAACTGCAAGCATTATGTCATTCATGTCAGGCGACTCATCTTGAGATGCCTTGATTTCTCTCTTCTGGCATCCCTCGAACTGTTAAGGCCTTTCACAAAGAAATGCAGGCTGGCAACCAAGTAAAAACTAATTATCTTTCCAGTTAGTGCAACAGCATGCTCAGGACACCCAACTGTAGATGTGTACTTTTTCTTCACGACAGCCAAAACATCTAGAATGCTTTCTTGGTGAAGTTTGTTCAAACTAAAAGTGTCTGTAAAAGCGTCTTCCAGTGCTCTCACAAACTTAAAAAGAGTATGAGATAGTATGAGATGGGTATAGAAGGCCACCTGCATCGCACTTCTGGGTGAAGGTGGCTGCATCCCAAGCACCTGCTTCCGATGCTGAAGATAGCACATGCTGATTACACAGTTCACATTTCAAAGGAAGGGCACATCTCCTAGCAACGTAGCCTGCCATATAGTGAGTCAAACGTGAATCACTTCTCTCTGCCACACATGACACATGATCAGAGTAGCTTGCTTGGGAATTGTCCTCAACCACAGATTCACAACTGTGCAGGTTGCTTGCACTGAGCATGTCATTTACAATGTCCTGGGTTTGATAGATGTGGCAACCACCTTGTTTCTGCGTGTCAGAAGCATCGAGAAGAGATATCAGTGCACTGGATTCTGCATTCCCATGGCTCACAGTCTTGACCAAGTCATAGAATGACAGGCAATTTACAGTTATTAAAAACTGAATAGGAGTAGGGTGGTCGCAAGGCCCAGAAGACTGGCGTGTAATGCCGAATAGATTTTCGATGGGGTCCTGGCTTAAGCAGGATGTCATCACGTATTTATACCCTACATTCGCCGTCAGATAGGCCAGCAGGGAGGTGGCGCTCGCTATGGTGACTCGAAATCCTTCAGCTGTGGAACTGCTTAGGAACCCTCCAACACCTCTTGCATGCTCTTCCCATTGGGTTAGGTACGAAAGGAAAACATTTAGTTCCTCAAGGGCTTGTGAGTTGGGTCGCAGAGCTTCAGATGGGAAGCGGGATGTCATGTTGGAGATGAGACTGTTGATTTTCCTAAGAAGGAAAAATAAAATCACTTTGTAAATGTAGAGGCACATGGGTGTTCCTGAATATTACATCATATCCCACGTAATACAATGAACTCACCTGAAAGAGGACAGCATAGCATTTATGCTTCCATACATGGCCTCAAGGTCAGGTCTGTAAAACCGTAGTCCTCGAAGCACCCTTTCACCAAACAGCTGGAAAGCGTAGCTCACTCGCATTTTATCAAAAGAGTTAGGCTGCAGGTGGGTCAAAGTGAGGCCTGGCATAGCCTTCAGAGTGATATTGGCCTGGTCCATCTTGAAAGCCGTTTTGACGTGCTCTACAGTTACCTGGTTGGTAATTCAGCGCATTTAGTTACTGAAGCCTCAAAACAGTAATCCAAACCCAGTCATACATTTTGCAAACAGCAACAGAAACTAAGGGGGCACGACGAGAGAGAGAGAGAGAGAAATACATGGTGACGATGATATGGGGATGACTTCCGCTCATTGAGCAGAATGCTACCCCATTGCTATTGGGGGAAAATGAGAGGATGGTGAAGAGGATGATGCTGACGACGCTGACAGGGTTTTAGAGAGAGTCGATCAGGCCGGTAGTTTGCAGAAATTTGATGAAGGGTCGCAAGACGGACATCTGCTTTCGTGTGTCCCATGGTCCCAAAATGAGTCTGAGGTCAAGGGGTCGGCTGTCAATCCGCGCAAAGTCGTTTGCCAACAAGTGACGCTCCCTCCGATAAGTGGGACATGCGATGATCACATGATCCGCGGTCGCTGGCACACCACACTCCGGGCACAAGGGACTACTGGCACACCCTATCTGGTAACGGTAGTACGGCGAAAAGGCAACATTCAGCCGTAAGCTATGTAGGAGGGACTTGATGACGCGCGGTAAAGATGTCGGTAAGCGACACGAGAATGTTGGGTCTACAATTCCCAGTATGGTACTGGCCGGGACATCCCGACGAACATAATAAGGACCAATGGAAACTTACGTGTCCACCTGGAGTGTTGAATCCAGTTTTGAGCATGGCATTGCGCAGGCACTTTACAAGGTGTGGGAAATCTGAGGTAAAGTAGAGATTGCGGCTTGGCTCAGTGGGGTGTTTCACACAGCATCGAATTTCCTTGGAGTTCCCGTGTATGCCGAGGACTTTCCACATTTTGCTATTCCAGCTGGCGACGTCACAAGTGATGAAGTCCACAAAAAGACCGCTCTGCTCGGCGAGAAGATTTGCTTATATGAGGACCTTTGCCAGTAGTCCCCTTTCATGTTTCCTTTTGTAGCAAATGTACCAATAATCTGGCTCAAATTTCCAGAAAATGGCACATACATCACAACCATGCCATGGTAAGAAGGAACACCCTTTTTGTCGACGTCAAAATTCCCTAAATCAACAAATCCTTCAATGCGTCCTGATCCTTGCACTCACAGGTGTTCAGATAACTTCAACTCATCGACCAGGAGGCCACCATGTCGTTTGAAGACATCCATGCTCCCTGTCTTCTCTTTCAGCTTTTGGAGAACTTTTACACTGAAGCCGAACCCAGTTCTGTAATACCTCACGTACCGTTTCAGGGTGGTTTTACTAGGAAGCGGAAGGATCTTATTTTTCCGGACGTGCCCATACAGTTTTGCACTCTTCAGCTTCATCAGCAAACACTCCAAGATCCATTCCTTGGGCAGCGTACACCTTAGGTGTTTGCTCTTTTTGCTGCTGCAAAACATTGCTTCACACATTCTTGCTGTTTTAGAGGGAGGTTCGCAATACTTTCTTGCAGAACAATTTCCTTGATGTTCGCGACCTCAGACTGTAGCTTCCCGATTATGTCTTTCTGTTTCACGATTTTGGATGTAAGCCGTCTTTTCTGTTGCGCTATGCACTTGAACTTCTGTGCGACCGTTGTCATGCTTTTCTTTGTTCTCCGCTGCATTCTTGGTTTTCTTTTCAGCAGTGCTGCTCGTATATAGATACTTGCACGACAGACAAGAAAGGCCTGCAAGACAAGTCATTATAAGATATCACACCCATGAAGATACCAAAACCAAATGTGCTTCTGCAAAATTTAGCTACTCACCATCCCCTCCAACTTGTGCGATGCATTTTTGCTGTAGTACGTGTCACGTTCTTCTGTGGTTTGGTTCAGCAGGGATTCTGTCAGGAGTCCCTTGTCTATCTCACTCACTTGCATGGCACCTTTACACACATGGAGACACTCTGCCCTTTTGATCACATGCTCAGCTTCGTCTTTGCTGTCGACGCAAGTTTCTTCTACAACACGACCCCTCAGGAACACCTTGCAGTTGACGCTGCCGTTGAGCGCCCCTGGGAAAACGATGGTCTTCGTTGACCAGACGCACACTGTCGATTCTTGAAGTTCAGAATTGCAGTAGACAACACCAGCAAAACCTGTGAACTCGTGCTTCGTCGAGAACTTTGAAGGCAGCTGCAGGTGCTGCAGAAAATCTTCCTGGTTGTGAACTATAGTTGTGAACATCAGTTGATGACATATACTATGTCATCAACTGATGTACTGTCCACGTCGTATTCAGCGATCGTATCAAGAATAGAGTTACTTTTGACTGGTGACGGCGATCTTTTGCGTTTCCTTGTGCTCCTTTCGGCCGGAACACGTTTCGACAAGTACCTTGGACGATTAGGCAAAATGGTCGGCACCATCTTCGGCAAGCACAGGCCTTACCGCGCTTAATTCGCACTGCCTTGCCATCCACGATGTGTACGTAGTCTCGAATGATGTAGCGCTCTTCAAAATGAAGTTCACACACTGCCGATTTTTCGTCCAGCTCTTTATCGGCCCTGTGCAGATTTCTGCGCGAGATCGCACGTCGTTCGTCGTTGTCCGGGACGGCAAAAAAGTGAATGCTTGCTTCCGTTTTTTGTCCGGGCATACCCTGTTTTGCACCCCGGTGCGTAACAATGGTTTTGTCGCTTCTGCTTGGGCATATAGGATGCAACTTCGCGCAGCACAACTAGTTGAGAGACACAATATCACGCGCAGTTGCAGGTGCATGCTCGAAAAGGGGGAAACTTCAAGGGAAGTCGACAACAGCGCCACCGCGGTCGTTCACATCATCGGCTTCGCGCCGCACCAAGGTTGGCTTGGAGGAGAGAACCCACTATCCATATTCTAGTACACTTCAGTTCGACGCAACACATTACGTGCATTGGAGCAGCTTCAAAGCGCATAAAGATGTTGGGAGCACAGAGCGTGGCACGTGAGTTCTCATCCGTCCATCCACGCGGAATCGTCTTTCTTCATACGCCCAACGGCACCCCCCCCCCCCCTCCCAACGGCGCGAATGCAAAGCTTCCGCTTCTTTCGGTGTATTTTCGGTGTAGCTTGGAAATACTGGTGTATTTCCAATTCTGGGGAAAATACAGAGCTTCTGCATAGCATGTGGAGAAGTATGAGCTTACGTATACAAACGAGCTGTCATTCGGGAAACAGTGAATACTAACACAGTGTATAACACTAACACAGTGTATACTAACAGTGTATACTAACTTCGAGGTAATGTGTCTAGGTTTGACCCGGCACCTATCAACATCCATGACAGCCATGAGGGACCATGTTTTGATATAAAGAGAATAGGGAAGACATTTAGCCATGACCATATTATCTTTTCTTGGCAGGGGATGTAGATCATCTCCTGAGTGTGTGCTGTAATCACCCGAGTGATAAACAGAAGCCGTAAGACGCGGCAGTTATCAGTACGAAGACACGCCCCCGTCCAAGGGCATTTAAAGGGATAGTCGTATCCGGAAGCGTGTTCCGGAACTGTTATGGTCATGTTCCCTGTCGTTCATAATGTACGCCGGCAAATTTTCTCCGCACAAATCCACTTGGTTGACTCACGGAAACGATTTTTAAATGTTCGCGCTTCCGGCGCGCACGGCAATCCCCGGTCCCGCAAGGCGCCAACACTGGATGACGTCACCCGGATAAACCAACCATCAGGAGGCGCTCCTTCCCGCCGGGGTTCGGTGTGTGTCTAAGCGTGCGTCTGACCCTTTTTCTTGTTGTCTTGTCGCGTTTGCTTTGAAGTACTTTGAACCACAGCGTGTGCCCTATAGGATTTCACGCCGTTGACGTGCGATGTCACAGCCAAGAAACCGGTGCTACGTGCCTGGGTGCACAAAGACTTATAACGCGAATCCCGAGCTTACATTTCACCGACCTCGCAATGGCGAGACGAAACGAAAGTGGGAGGCAGCGATCGCCAGTCACTACTGTGGTGTGGCCCAAGGATTGAATGTTTCACGCGTCTGTTCCCGTCATTTCGCCGACGGCGCCTATTTTATTATTTATCTATGAAGACATATTGCAAGTTCGGCTCGGGCTACGGCAGAAACGGAAGCGGCTGAAGATTGACGCCGTCCCTACCATATTCGATCAGGAACAAGGGCAGGAACCAGTAACGCAGGTAAGTGACAATCCTGCGTGGTCACAGCTACGCTGCGATGAAAAATATCAGTTGTCACAGTAAACATAATCGCGTACACCTGGCCTCACCGTCAATTGTAACACAGTCACACTGGCTACTAATGTACACAAATCATTACAATGATTGCAGCATCCTGACGCCATACTACGCGTACTCTCGAGAAAAAATATTGGTGCGTCGTTGCTGTGCTAATTGTCGCCTGTATTATGCAGGAGTAACGTAACACTCCCACATGACAGCGTTATTCTAATTGCAGCTAGTAGATGCTTCTACAGTTCATAGTGTAAGCCTGATGCATTCAGGGATGTGAAAACATCGCAATCTGTGTTTGGCTACGTCCGAGACACTTCACGTTGCATCAGTATTCTACTGCAGCCTTGTTGCTAATTTCTAGCTCTATTTCAGGCGGCAGCAAGACGCCTGAAATAGTTCAACTGGATTTGGTATGTTTTGTCAAGCCACGAAAATATTGCAATTCTTTTTGCACGTCCCACAAAATAATGGATATGTACGAGCCCTGAAAATTGTCGAGTTCTGTGAAAGGAAGCTTGTGTGATGCGGCTGCCAGCGTTTATAACGTAATGTCGACAGGAAAATAACTGTGCCAGTGAAACAAGGACCGCAAAGGGGAAGATTTATTTGCATAGTCATTTTTATGTTTGTTATTGTACCTGCTAGGCCCTCAACGTATTCTTTTGAGTGTTAACACTCAAGGCCATATTTCAGATGCGGAGGTCATGGCTGAAGCAAGTGCTGGGGACCCACTTCCAACTTCACGGTGCTTCTCACAAGGGGTTGTTATCCCCTGATTCCAGGAAGAGGAAAACAGTGGACACAGACTTGCATAGCGTATTAGTACACCAGATATGGATCTGCCAACATGAACCCTCCTAACATCCCTGTGGCAGCATACCTGTAACCACCCAGACTTCACACCACATTAATTTAGAACCACAGCACAACATAATAAACCTAAGCTATTTTGTTATTCCCACTACATCATACTCCACTGTACAATAAATCGATACAATTATAGGCTCATTCTTTATTCCCGTCACTACACTGCATTGACAATCTGCACAGAGTTCAAAATATTCCCACTTCGGCAACTTAGTGCAGTACAGTCTGGATTTGATGCCAGAGCTACGGATGTACGGATGTGCCTGGTGTACGGATAATCCGTACACCAGGCACCTATAGTATTCTCGAAAACCTCTGATGGGAGGCAAGGGGGACGACCAAGGGCTCATTTACACGAAGAGTGCCTATGTCAGCAAAATTTTCGTCTTGCCACTACATGTCTCCAGTTCCAGCCATCAGTATGCACCAGTTTGTCTCTCTTGTCAAGACACCCTTGTTTCGAGAGTCCTAACACTGATAGCCTTGATAAGACGAAGACAGGAACTCCCTCCTGATTGCTCGGACAATGCATCCAGGAACCTGTCCTCTGTTCCTTGGACCAAGGTATCCCCAGACCCATCTTGTGAATGACAAGTATGCCGTGAACCTCGGGCAGCTGGAAAAGACAACTCCACATGACATTTCTTTTTGTTTAGCATAATATCTTGTGGGCATTTGCATACCTGCCAAATCTCCCGCAGTGTTGTGAAGACAATGGCCAGAACACAAGAACAGACACTATCCCAACCTTGGAGTTCCAAGCCTGTGCATTCCTTCCTTAGTTCCAGGGTCTCCCGCATTTTGAATGTGGAAGGTTGGCAGGTGTGCAACATAGTACTACAGAAAAATGTACGCCTCTTTCGGGATGAGCCCGATTCCAACTGCTAACTCCCTCCCATTCCTCCCTCCAATTTCGGCAAAACCAAACTTCTCCCAAAATATGTTACTCTTACATTCTTCAGTAACATGCTTCCCCCCTTCATTGGCACCTCAAATGCTTCTGTTTTCAGACTTGTAAGACTTTCCTTCAGAGTTTAAAATTCCCACTGGATCTGTCAATCAATCAGGGTTTTGTGTTGCCAATCAGGCCATGGCTAACTGGCATAATTGAAAGCATGTCGAGACTAGCTGAGGTGGCTGTGTTGCTTCACTTTTCCTAATGAAATTGTTGGACGAGGATTCTCTGGATCGTTCCACGGTGTCGTCCACGCTTATGATTTATGGGGCACAAACTTGTGTAGGCCAAAAAGCTGCTGAGAATAGTCGCCCTTTTGTATACAGCCCTTGTCCACTTTAGGTGCGACAATTTGCATAACCAACAACACCCGACTAGCACCTTAGTTTACCCTTCCGAATCTTGATGGGGGGTCATTTAAACCGAAAAATTAATTACGGTCGTAATCTCATAGCAAACGGGAGGGCCCTGCAGCAGGCTTACCTGTGGTCCTTTGGATTGAGTCGCCTAAAATGTTGATCATAGTGGCAGAATTGAGGCGCGTACACCACAAGAAGCTCTCTACGGAGGCAGATGTCCCTGAGTAATGAGTGTTGCGTTTTGTGTTATGCACTGCACGGCGGCACTGTTGCACATTTCTACCACCCTGGCAACAGAATGGCAACACAGGCGCTCGTCGGGCTCCTGTGGGTCGCAGACACCTGCCGATTTCAACATTCTAATCTGTTTCGCACATCCGACGGCAACCATGCAAAGAGATATGTCACCTAAAAATGTCATCCCGCGGGTTAGCCGCGGCCACATCTCGTGGACGGTCGGCGGGTTCCGGAGGCATTGGGTCCGTAGAGTATGGGTCATTATCCAGCATTAACTCGTCGCCGCTATCGCTA